>NW_020955239.1:167274-178709 GCF_003031625.1 Empidonax traillii | reverse complement strand
CCGCGGCTTGTGCTCCAGGGCTGAGCAACACAATGTTGATGGGCTGGGGAGAGGAGGAGGGAAGGGGGGTGAGTCAAAAGGGCCTCCTGAATCGATGGGGAATAATATGAAAGGGAAACTCTGGTGTGCATGGGACGACCCAGATGGACAAAGTGCAGTGAGGCAGCTTAGTTAATGGGCTGCATTAAAATTAAACAGAGACGGTGTTCATTTCCAAGCAGCACGGTGACCGCAGAAGGGCCTCGCAGCCCCCGTGGGAAGACAGTGGTGTGGTGTGAAACAAAACCAGGGTAAACCTTTCCCTCCCTCGCTGCCTCCATCCCCAGCAGGTGTAAACTGGGGCAGCCCTGCTGTTTTCCCCCTGCCTGGGTTAACAAGCCAGCTCCCAATATCCCTGCCACCAGCTCGCATTTCCATAAAAGGGATGATGATCTTGTCATTGTTGCTGTAAATCTGAATTTTTTGTACATGGTCGCAGCTCTCACGGAGGTAACAGCCGCTTACCAGCTGGTTACCAGCCCAAGGAAGGACCCGGGCAGTCTGCAAGACCAAGTCAAGCTTTAAAGAGGAGGATGAGAATAAAATGTATCCATCCCCACTCCCACCCCTGTCAAGAGGAGGATTTATACTCCTTCTTACAAAGGACTTAAGTAGTCATTTAGGATCTGCTTCAGCAAAGCACCTGCTTAATTGCTTGCTTTACTTCACTGCAACTGGAGTGCATGGTTAAGAACATACTTAGAGGCGCTGCCGGGTAGGAATAAACTAAATTATATGTTTAAACTTAAAGAGATGTTTAAACACCTTGCTAAATCAAGGTCTTACACCTGAGGAAAGCGAAAGGAAAAAAGCTGCCAAAGCAGAATAGAAGATTAGCTTTTGGAACAATGAACCATTTCAGGTTCTCCATTCTGCATTTAATGAAGATGAATGAAAATCCTCATTACTTGGTGACTGAAGATGGAATAATCAAGCAATGAGAAAGAGCTATGTGGTGGTATATTACACAACTGAATACCTTTAACTGGCAAGTAATCTGTAAACTTTCCTGCATTTTCATGTTTTTTCTTTATATTGCATAGGATGTGAAACATATGTCTTTTTTGAGAAAGACATGGTAATGTTTGATTTCCATTCTGCATACCTCAAAGGCATTAACCAAGCTGTCAGTGCAGGTCAGGGCCCTCTGAGCAAATTTATAGCTCTTTAAATAAAAAGTAACCAGGCCATTTAACCAGGTGCTGGACCAACAGCCCCAAACCCCAGTGTGATGCACTGCAGGAAGACTTCCAGAATAGCCTGAACACCCTATTTGGCTCTGCAGGGTGTAATTGCCCAGCCTTTTTTGTCATTCCCACTAGATAGACGGCAGCAGTGAAGGCAGCAGCAGTGCCCATAATGCTGCCCTACAAGGTACATCAGCACCAAGAAGGCAGGTTAAGCTCCCTCCTCTGTGCCGCTGAGCTGTTGTGGCACTATTCAGGTTGCAGCTCATGTCATGGGGATACTTGCTGCAAAGAAAACCTGGAAGACAAAACTATGACTTCTCTACACTCCTCTTGAATCAACACGGTTTGGACATGATTTAGGAGACATGCTAAACGCCCGTGATGATGGACTCACAGAAATTAGCTGTGGAGGAAACATAATTTACTGGATATTTTCTACCTCTAGTAGACATAACTCTTTCTCATAGCTCAGCTTCACAGGTCTTTATTTCAGGGGCAAATAATTTCCACAAATAAGCAGAAAGAGATTCCATATTTGAGTGACATGCAGTTAACTCTGGAATGAAAGCAGGCAGCTTGTGTCAAGCTTGCCCCATATTTCAGGGATGACTTTCATGGCAGCCCTTTCTGAAGACATCCATAACCAATACATTTTTGAGGAATTTTAATTACTTTGGAATTGCAGTCCAGAAAAGATAAAAGATGAAAGATGAGCTATAAACACTGTCCTCTCTCAGTTCATGGACCAAGGCTTCAGACATACCTACCTCAGTAAGCCCCCCAATTGATCTGTTTCAACTGCCGTGTTTATACATCAAAGAAATGTCAAACCTAAATCAAAAGTATTAGCAGCATCAAATAATGTTTTTGCACCTGAATTTGCAAATCTCTGTCTCTCCCTCTCTCTTGGGGTTGGATAGAGCTATGTAACAGAGGTGAACACCTAACTATACTCGCGTGTACCCACAGCAACACACTGGCATGATCCCAGCTGGACCAACAACAAGCTGAGTCTCTGGAGCAGCAGAGCTGCAGGAAATCTTGCAAACCGTGCTTAGTACTATGTGACTCCAAAAGCTGGGGATAAGTTACTGTTGGCTGAGTGGATAATTGGTGTGCCAGGAGCTGGAGAGACTCAAGAGGTGGCAGGAGGCAATCATGTGGCAAGGGCTGCCTCCCACCCATGGCTCCATCAGGCCCGAACACTGACACTGCTGGGAAGGGGGAATTAAAGCTAAGGGAGTGAAGCTAGGGATGCAGCAGTGCAAATGAAGTCACTGATGGGGCTGAACATCTCTGCACAACTCCTGGCATGGTGCCTGTTAAAAAGTCAGGGCAACAAGTACCTGCAGCTGGAAGGCAGCATGCACACCTGTCGCTTTCTTTTTTGTGCACCTGGGCTTGTTCTCTCTTTGTCCCTTCAGAACATCCTGAAATGAAGTCCTTCTCCTCAGTACTTCAGGGTCCTCATATCTGCCCATCTCCTGTGCCCCCACTAGCCCTGCATCTGTCCCCACCCCCCCCCACCTTGCCCATAGCCCACATCCTGAGCATGAAAGCTGTCCGGATTAATCTGGCACAGAGCACATTGTGTGTGAGTCATGACAGGCTCACTAAGGCGTGCAGTGCTGATAAAAGGCAGCTCTGATGGGCTCTGTCAGGGATCCCAGAGAAACAGCGTGGAAAAAATCTGCTAACCCACATCCCAGCCTGGCAGCCAGGACCTGGAGACAGCCAGGCACCAAAGGGAGCACGGGGAAGGGGTCCTGCCCCAGGCTTATACTGTGGGGACACCTCTGGTCCCAGGCATGAGCTGGTGCTTCGTGGGGCTCTGAGGCCATTCATCCAAGAGCTCATGGGGCCGAAGGAGGGCTGGTGTGAGCCCTCAAGTCCTGAGGATGCATTCCCTCTCCCGAGCTGGCCAGGGTATTTTGAGTATTTATGTAGCTGTAGAAAGGGAAGTCTGCCTGACCCTTCCATGCATCCTTCTGCCTAAAACTTCCCTTTGGATGACTTTCACAGCTGGGGTCCACAAGGTACCTTTTTTTCCCCAAACCTTTGCACTTAGCAGTGCTGCTACCAGAAGACCATCAGGAGAGACCACGGCCAAGCAATAACACTTCTGGTGTCCTGGAATGCTGCCTCATAGATCACCAGGAACCTGTGGTGGGTGAAATTATCCCACAAGCAGGTGTGCAGCTCACTGTAACACTGTCCCAAAAGGTTAACTACTGTGTTTGTTGCAAACAGTTTTCTGCCCCAGGCAGTTCAGCAGCTTGCCTGACTGCGGAACTGGAGATAATAAGGACCAGAATGTCCTTATTGCGGAGAAATCAGGATAACATTCATGTGCACCACTGAGCTGGGAGGAGTTGCAGCCATGGGGTCTGCATGGAGGGGAAGGCAGCCTCGGCAGATTTCAAAACAATTTAAATAAATTGGAGAATTGGTCTCAAATCAGCAGGGTGGAAATCACACAAGAGTGAGTGCAAAATACCACAGCGAGGTGTTGGAACTCAAACACAAAATGGGGAGTAATTGGATAAAGAGCACTGCTGCAGGAAAGGCTCCCAGGATTGCAGACAAAAACTTAGTCAACACTGTCATGCTGTTTCAAAAGAGGCAAGTCTCTTGATGGGACCCTTTAATGAGAGATTCATAGCACAGGCATGGGAGAAAATGACTGTGCTGCAGTTGGCCCCGAGGATGCCTCAGCTGGGGACGCTGGGCACAGCACTCTCCAAAATGGGTAAACAAACTGGGGAGCGCTCTGAGGTGCAGGAGCAAGCACGATAAAAGCTTTGGAAAACATAATCTATGAGGGCAGATCGAAAGAATCGGGTTTGTTTAGTCTGGAAAAGAGAAAACTAAGAGAGAGCATTAACAGCCTTTCAATATATAAGGGCTTGTCCTAAAGACTTCAGAGTCCAGCAGAGATTAATGAGAAAAACTGGGGTTGGTTTGCAGCAAAGATTTAGGCCAACAGAGCAGTTAGAGGGAAGCTTTGGAGCTGATAAGGGATACCACAGACTCTTCTTCATGAGCACAATTTAGGTGGAGACGGGAGATACGCTCGTCAGTGATGGCTCAGGTGTAACAAATCTTGCTTCAGAAGATGAGGGCGCCTACTAGACCATAACCAAGCACTCACTGGCGTACTCCTTCCTTGTCCTACTCTACAAGTGAGCCTGCAGCTTTACGTACAGCCGCTTTCTGACCTCAAGGCAAAGGAACAGGATTACTCTGAGGAGAAAGTTTTCCATAAAGTGATCATCTGTGCCCCTTGCTTCTTCAATCAATCTATCTGCCAAGCATTTGTCAAATAACATTACCCATCCCAAAGACCTTACTGTCTAAATAGATGGAACAGATGAAAATTATTGCTCAGCAAGAGATGTGGGGGCTACAGAGCAGCATATCAGGAAAAGCTGGGGGAAACAGAGCTGTTTAGCCTGGAACAAAGGGAGAACCCCTAGCTAAGGGGGAATTTCTTGCAGTCTTCAGTTAGCTAAAGGAGGTTAGAGAGAAGACAAAGACAGACTGCACAGGGAAAAAAAAAATATTATCCGGGAGGATGTTTCAGCATTGGAACAAGTTTCACAAAGGCACTGTGAAACTCCTGTCCTTGGGGATTTTCAGAAGTGAGCTGGACAGAGCCCTGGACAACATGACCTAACTTTGAAAATAGCCTTGCTCTGAGTGGGGGCCAAGGCTGGAGCTCTGCCAAGGTCCTGTCTCATCTGAAGTATTCTGTGACAAGTATACTGTGAGTATCACAGAAGCTACCTATGCAACTGAACCTTGCCACTGATGCTTCGTACACTATTCACTCTGCCACAGTGACTCTCTTCATACAGGCTTTTCTGCCCCTTTGCTCTCTGAGCCTTTCTTTGCTCTTTAAGTTGTACGAAGCTGGATCCCCAATGTTTGCATCAGGCCTCAACCCAGTATAAAGCACTATGTAATAACAACATTTCTTGATCATGATTCACAACAACAGCTACCACCCAAGTTCTTGGCTCGCTGTGTCCAATATCTAACGGCGTTCAGTTCAGGGCAGTATTATCTGCATCCCCATCCTCTCCAACTCCAGTTTCAGAGCCTGGCCAGCACTGAGCCCATGCTGTTCCTATTCCCAAACCTTAAGCACCCTGGCTCTGGTTGGAATGAAGAGGGAGCACTTGGAGATGAACTTTTAGTACTGCAAGCTGTAAGGAAGGCTGAAGTCCTTGCTTGTCTGTCACTGATTTATTGATGCTTCCCTAATTGTGGAATGCCAACCATACATGGAGATCTGCAGAAAGAAAGGACTTGGCTTGAAGGAAAGAGAGGTCATTGCAGGCAAATCAGACACAGGCACCAAGAAATTGTTTTGTTTTGTTTTGCTTTTTATTTCGCTGCTTCAGTGAATGTAATAAATGTGCATCTGCTGAGCTGTTTCTACTGACAGAGTTTTCTCTTGTTCCAGATTTGGCCTTAGCTCTTCTCAGTTAACCTGATTTGCAGTGATCTGCCTAGCAAGAGTATGTGTGCATATGTATGAGAGAGAGGGAGGCAGTGTTCACTTCCAAACCAGAGATTTTTTTTCGTCTTCTGCCAGAAATTTTTTGGATGGAGGTGATTTTTTCCTTCATTCTTTTGGGTCATAATGTAAGCATGAATTTGAAAATGATCTGTAGAAGTAAGATTTAATAAGCCTGTTGACATAGTAATACACCAAAAAGAGAAAAAAAATCTGATTTTTTCTCTAAACCTTCTTTACAAGTGTGGGTACTTTTGAAAGTTAATCTACAGCAAACACTAGAGAACAACATTTGTTCGTTTCAGACAGCGCAATCTGTAAAAGTTCTTTGTGTACCACTCTAACACACATCTTTTGTGCATTCTTCATCACTTCCCTCTCTGGAGATGAAGCAGAGCTCTGGCTCAGCAGCCGGCATCTGTCACCGATTACAGCAGCTTAAGATTCTACCTCTGAGGAGCAGAGGGGGAGTGATTGGGGTCCCTGCGTGTAACTGCACACAACTCTTCTCCGGCACTTCACTCCACGTGCTGTTACTCCTCCCTTCTGGATTTGCTTTTCCAGACTCTCCTTAAATCACCAGTCTCCCCCATTTAGCCCTCTTCATACACCATGTGTGTGATATGGATCCTGCTGATCCGTCCCATCCCAGTACCAGAGCTGAACAGCATTGATTTGATGGCACAGCAGAGAAAATGTGCAGTCTGCTTTATACTTTGGGTTAATCATACTAATTGAGCATTTTGAATCTAGCCTGCTGTGGCATGGCTGAATGTAGCATCCATATTAGGCTCTGCAGCAGACAAACTGTCGTTGGATTGAGGTTTCTGAGTCACGCTATTGAAGCCACACTCGTGGTGAAGCATTTTATTAATAACTTTTGTTGCAGTGCTGTATCCCAACAAACGGTCTAAAAATGGCACTACTCATAATTGCACTTAGATCTCGCAACATGGGTAATTTTGTTGTTTGTTTATATCAAGTGGCTTTTTTTCTTTTTTCTCTCTTAAACCTTCTTCACTGTAACCTGAAGGCTTGATCCTGCCCTTTGGTTGTTGTAATACAGCTTTCTTTAGCAAAGCAGGTTTTACCCTGTTGCACAGATCTGAGGGTTCAAGCTTTGGTGCTAGTTCAGGGATAGGGCAAGTCATCTGACAGAAGCTGGATAAGGTGGAGAGAGCAGGTCACAGGCATGGCTGACCAAAGCAGAGACTGCACACAACTTCAGACACGTTGGTTTGAGTATGGCTGGTGCTGAGGAGGTTCTAAGGAGAAAACAGCCTCTTGCAGCGCAGGAGCGTAGAGCAGCAGCAGCAGCAGCAGCAGGCTGTGTGTGGCAAAGTCTTTGTAGCACCTTCCTGCATTAAAGTTGGACCCAGTCTCGGGAAATCTCTCACATTCCCCTGGCAATGGATTCACTTTCCAAAACAAAATGAACTAAAACAGAATCATTTCCTATGAATGAGGCTGGGATGGAACATAAAACCCAGGCAGGGAAATATATATGTATGACATACTTGAAGCAGAGAGAATGATTTCATCCAGCATCCAGCTGACTAGTAAAGAGAGTCAACTGCCCCCGAGGAGAAAGTCATTAACACACAAACACATTTTATGCTGTCCAAGGTGAGAAAGGAAGGGCTGTAGGTACTGAGGTGACAGCTCCTTTAGGATCAAAGGAGAAGGCTGAAAGGAAACTATAAAACCAACTTCAGATCTGGGTGGGGGAGGCTGTGTGAACAGAGGGGAAAACTTAATTAAATGTGGCAAACAATGACTATTTTTTCTGGGAAAAGAGCAGTGATGATTTCACTTTCCAAGATACTACACCTGAGCAAACATTATCCAAAGCTGGCTTGAACTAGGACTTCACTGCCAACATAGTAATGCAGATCTAACCTTGACTTCGAAGGCTAAGAAAAGTAACAGAATGGGAAGGCTTTAGCTTGTCAGTGGTGCTCAGTATTCCTTCCCTCTCCTGCAGAGTAGCTGGAATGGATAGTTGCTGCACGTGGCAGAAGATGTGGCCATCTCATTCATGCCAACCACTTCTGATGAGACAAAAAAAAAAAAAAGAAAGAAAGAAGGTGGCGCCAGTGGTGAGGTGGGTGGCCCAGAACTTCTGCCAGGTGAAATGCCATAGCTAAAATAGCTCAGGGAGAAAACCTGAGCATTAACAGCATAGAGTGGCCCACAGGTCACCACAGGTGTGGGTCTCAGCATCATGATAAGCCTCCTGTAAGCCAATGAGCCAAGAAGCAACAAGCAGACTTCAATCACAGCCCAGGCTTTGGTGGTAAAGGGGGATTTTTTTGCACTCAGCTAGTTGCTGGGACAGGAAGGCAGCAAGATACAGTTTGCCCAAGCAAGCTCTACACCAGTGCAGAGAAAGGAATAGAAATACAGGAAAAGAATAGACTGACTAGAATGCCACTGTTGATCTTGATCTTCAAGAGGCTATGTAGAGAGTGAAACCTAAGCTGGATTCCTAAGAATTAATATAAAAGCATAGCAAAAGCAATGAAAGTAAAAATCTAGAAGTCTTGGGGCGGGGGGGGGGGGGGGGGGGGGGGGAGGGAAGGAGTGGAGAATTATAGACTAATTAATTTAATTTCAATTATGGGAAAAATTCTGGAATTAGCAATAACAAAAGCTATTTGTAAGAAATGTAATGGGATAAGTAACAACCAGTATTAGCTTCATAGTCTGGTCTTGACAAACCCATCTCATCTTCTTTTATAACAAGCAGACGGACCTTGCAGGCCGGTAAGGAGAAGCAGATGTCAGTATCTTGACTCGAGGAAGTCCTTTGACACTGTCTCACATGAAATTCTCATAAACCAACGAGGAATGTGTGGTCTATCTACTGCAGAGCAGACACAGCACTGGTACCCAGAAGGCTGTGAACAGGACTTCACTGTCCACAGGCAGGAGCCTATTGGACAGAGATGTGCAGTTTTTTCTCTGTCTCCAGCTCCAGTCTGTTAGTGACTTGAACTGTGAGCTAGAAGAAAGAGGATTAAATTTGCAGGATGCCCAAAGCTGGAAGAATCTGCAAGGACACCGAAGACAGGACTAGAATTTTTTAAAAAAGCAAACAACAGTCTGACAAATTAAAGAAACAGTCAGAGGAAAAAAAGAAAGGACACAGCAGGAATCTCTACAGAGGAGACTCCACGCTGAGGAATAACTGACTGCACAAATATGGATATGGAACTACTGGAGCTGAGGTTTAGCGCAGATTAAAAACCAAACTGTTTGTCATCAGTGCCATACTCTTGGAAAAAGCCAGAAAAAGATGCGGGCTATATAAATACAATCCAGATGAAAACAAGAAGTATCGTCAGAGGTCTAGAGAACACGATCTGTGAGGAAATCAAAAAGTCTTGGTAAAGCTTAGCCTTAAGAAAAGAAGACCAATAGTAAGAACAGCATGTTTTTAAGTTCATGACAGAGGAGAAAGGCACTGTCACTTCTACCTGCCCAAAGCCAAGAGGTTCAGAAATAATAACAGCCTTTAACTGCAGTAAGAAAGGTTCAAACTTGATATTGCAAAAGTATTAGGGTAAATAGATAGAGGTAATGCATAAAGTGTCCAGGCATGAAGCCTCCCTAGGGCCAGAGCATTAGGAACAGGTTGGGTAGCTATCAGGAATGACAGCAGTGTCCGGCCTCGGGGTTCTGAAGGGGGAGCAGAGATTTGGGATTAGTCTGCAGCTCTTCTGAGGAAGGTTGGCTGTGGAGGAGAGGTGGTAAGGGTCCACTGTATGTGGAGAACCTTGTTACGAGTATTCAGTGGGACAGGCAGAGAGAAGCATTAGGATGCTTCTCCTATCCCCTTCCTCAGTCAGCCCCCCTCAACTTCTTCCTCTATACAGGGCCTGTTTCCACTTATTCCCCTTGCAGTCCCTCAGCTGCAGCAGGTGTCACTGATCTTTTTGCACTTCTCCAGCTGCTGCTGAATGCCTGAGGAGCAGGACGGGCCTGTCCAGATTTGCCTTGTCCTGACGAGGTGAAGGATGCAGGGCTAGATGGGAGAGCTCTGAAAGCCCTGGAGGTAGTGCTTGCTGCTCCCAGTGCCTTTGAAGGGATTGGGTGGGCAAACAGCTATTGCTGCTGTAGAAGGAGGCTCCTTGCAGCCAGCACTGGTGGTGGTGACAGGAGTGGAGGGATATGCCTGCAAGAGGTAAGAAGCCAGTGGTTCACAGCAATGGTGCCTGTCATCTGTGGACTAAGGAAAGAAAACAACAGCAGGTGTGACATCCAAGATACTGCCCAAACTGCCTGTGCCTTGGAGCATGTTAGGATCCCAGTGTGAGGGGGTTTCCCACAACAGGCAGTACAGCAGATGTCATAGCCAACCTGCATCTCTAGCCTGTTCTTGACGAGGTTCTTACCCTGGTCCCACGGCAACAGTGTAAACAGAGGACAGCTGGTGACCACAGGAGAGATAGGTAGGATAAACTGAAGACCTGAGAGCTGGAAGTAACCACTACTCCATGAAAACCTGCATTTTTTAATGGAATTACTCGATAAGGAAGCACAGTTTTAGGAGTAAAGTATGATCTAAACCTACATATGGATCCTTACCTTGGATGGCAGATTAAGGGTTGTTAGGTGTTTATATGCACAGATAAGTTGCAGGCATATCACTGCCATGAGTCTGTGTTCCCATTCCTCTGTGTTCCCAAATTAAAACTATGTCGTGTGCTCTGCCCTGACAGTTGAGCACTTCAGGACCTCTGAATTGTGCTTTCTGTTATTTGGAATCAGAATAAAATTGTTCCCACTGACATCATGGTGTAGACTCAGCATTTCTGATGGTAAGTAAGTGGCAGCTGAGTCCCTTGGAACTGAATATATATGCTACACACAAGGACCTACAGAACACTCTTTAAAAACCTCATCTCAAACAGTGAATGAAAAGCTAGTCTCTTAAATATTTAACATTAATAATTACTCTAATGATCAACAGAAAACTTGGGATAAGATTTTCAGCTTGCGTAATCTGGCTGATTTAGATTTCATTGAAAGTAACAGTGCCAGCACATCAACAAAGCAACCTGGCCCTATGAGCTAACAGAATCCAATCTAAATTATTGTCTTTGAAGGAAAGATTTGTTCTACGTGTTTTCCTGGCCTTTTGGGTGTTCATGGATCATTTGTTCAGTGGTAGTCTCACGTGCATTACTAGTTGTTACTAATAATCATTTTGCATTGCATTAGCAACTTGGCGGAAATGCACTTGTTAATCCATTAGCCTTCTCTTCCCTTGTATGCTTTTACTGGCAAAAACCATCTCTGAGTATTTATTTTCATTCAGCTGAACACTGGTGATATTCACAGAAGGACCAAGAGCTGCCATGACATCCTCTGTGCAGCAAACTATAATCTTATGGGTCAAATCCTCTCCTAGTGTCAATCAGCATAAAAAATCGATGGAGGTGCAATGATATCACAGATGTGGCAGCCACGTCAAATAATCTTTGTCCCACGCTCCTGCCTTATGGGCCATGTCCTGCTCCTCCTGCTTCACCTCTAGCACCAGCACCGTTCACTTTACCACCACATGATTTGTTAGCCTCGACTCCTGTTGAGTCCCCATCTCCTCCACGAGGATGCTCTCCCTGTGTGCCAGGGTAAACAAGCACATTCACCCAAACCCCAGTGCAGCCAGGGAGAAG
>NW_020955239.1:164159-167253 GCF_003031625.1 Empidonax traillii | reverse complement strand
AGAATTATAGACTAATTAATTTAATTTCAATTATGGGAAAAATTCTGGAATTAGCAATAACAAAAGCTATTTGTAAGAAATGTAATGGGATAAGTAACAACCAGTATTAGCTTCATAGTCTGGTCTTGACAAACCCATCTCATCTTCTTTTATAACAAGCAGACAGACCTCGCAGGCCGGTAAGGAGAAGCAGATGTCGGTATCTTGACTCGAGGAAGTCCTTTGACACTGTCTCACATGAAATTCTCATAAACCAACGAGGAACGTGTGGTCTATCTACTGCAGAGCAGACACAGCACTGGTACCCAGAAGGCTGTGAACAGGACTTCCCTGTCCACAGGCAGGAGCCTATTGGACAGAGATGTGCAGTTTTTTCTCTGTCTCCAGCTCCAGTCTGTTAGTGACTTGAATTGTGAACTAGAAGAAAGAGGATTAAATTTGCAGGATGCCCAAAGCTGGAAGAATCTGCAAGGACACCGAAGACAGGACTAGAATATTTTAAAAAAGCAAACAACAGTCTGACAAATTAAAGAAACAGTCAGAGGAAAAAAAGAAAGGACACAGCAGGAATCTCTACAGAGGAGACTCCACGCTGAGGAATAACTGACTGCACAAATATGGATATGGAACTACTGGAGCTGAGGTTTAGCACAGATTAAAAACCAAACTGTTTGTCATCAGTGCCATACTCTTGGAAAAAGCCAGAAAAAGATGTGGGCTATATAAATACAATCCAGATGAAAACAAGAAGTATCGTCAGAGGTCTAGAGAACATGATCTGTGAGGAAATCGAAAAGTCTTGGTAAAGCTTAGCCTTAAGAAAAGAAGACCAATAGTAAGAACAGCGTGTCTTTAAGTTCATGACAGAGGAGAAAGGCACTGTCACTTCTACCTGCCCAAAGCCAAGAGGTTCAGAAATAATAACAGCCTTTAACTGCAGTAAGAAAGGTTCAAACTTGATATTGCAAAAATATTAGGGTAAATAGATAGAGGTAATGCATAAAGTGTCCAGGCATGAAGCCTCCCTAGGGCCAGAGCATTAGGAACAGGTTGGGTAGCTATCAGGAATGACAGCAGTGTCCGGCCTCGGGGTTCTGAAGGGGGAGCAGAGATTTGGGATTAGTCTGCAGCTCTTCTGAGGAAGGTTGGCTGTGGAGGAGAGGTGGTAAGGGTCCACTGTATGTGGAGAGCCTTGTTACGAGTATTCAGTGGGACAGGCAGAGAGAAGCATTAGGATGCTTCTCCTATCCCCTTCCTCAGTCAGCCCCCCTCAACTTCTTCCTCTATACAGGGCCTGTTTCCACTTATTCCCCTTGCAGTCCCTCAGCTGCAGCAGGTGTCACTGATCTTTTTGCACTTCTCCAGCTGCTGCTGAATGCCTGAGGAGCAGGACGGGCCTGTCCAGATTTGCCTTGTCCTGAGGAGGTGAAGGATGCAGGGCTAGATGGGAGAGCTCTGAAAGCCCTGGAGGTAGTGCTTGCTGCTCCCAGTGCCTTTGAAGGGATTGGGTGGGCAAACAGCTATTGCTGCTGTAGAAGGAGGCTCCTTGCAGCCAGCACTGGTGGTGGTGACAGGAGTGGAGGGATATGCCTGCAAGAGGTAAGAAGCCAGTGGTTCACAGCAATGAATGTCATCTGTGGACTAAGGAAAGAAAACAACAGCAGGTGTGACATCCAAGATACTGCCCACGCTGCCTGTGCCTTGGAGCATGTTAGGATCCCAGTGTGAGGGGGTTTCCCACAACAGGCAGTACAGCAGATGTCATAGCCAACCTGCATCTCTAGCCTGTTCTTGACGAGGTTCTTACCCTGGTCCCACGGCAACAGTGTAAACAGAGGACAGCTGGTGACCACAGGAGAGATAGGTAGGATAAACTGAAGACCTGAGAGCTGGAAGTAACCACTACTCCATGAAAACCTGCATTTTTTAATGGAATTACTCGATAAAGAAGCACAGTTTTAGGAGTAAAGTATGATCTAAACCTACATATGGATCCTTACCTTGGATGGCAGATTAAGGGTTGTTAGGTGTTTATATGCACAGATAAGTTGCAGGCATATCACTGCCATGAGTCTGTGTTCCCATGAGTCTGTGTTCCCAAATCAAAACTATGTCGTGTGCTCTGCCCTGACAGTTGAGCACTTCAGGACCTCTGAATTGTGCTTTCTGTTATTTGGAATCAGAATAAAATTGTTCCCACTGACATCATGGTGTAGACTCAGCATTTCAGATGGTAAGTAAGTGGCAGCTGAGTCTCTTGGAACTGAATATATATGCTACACACAAGGACCTACAGAACACTCTTTAAAAACCCCATCTCAAACAGTGAATGAAAAGCTAGTCTCTTAAATATTTAACATTAATAATTACTCTAATGATCAACAGAAAACTTGGGATAAGATTTTCAGCTTGTGTAATCTGGCTGATTTAGATTTCATTGAAAGTAACAGTGCCAGCACATCAGCAAAGCAACCTGGCCCTATGAGCTAACAGAATCCAATCTAAATTATTGTCTTTGAAGGAAAGATTTGTTCTAAGTGTTTTCCTGGCCTTTTGGGTGTTCACGGATCATTTGTTCAGTGGTAGTCTCACGTGCATTACTAGTTGTTACTAATAATCATTTTGCATTGCATTAGCAACTTGGTGGAAATGCACTTTTTAATCCATTAGCCTTCTCTTCCCTTGTATGCTTTTACTGGCAAAAGCCATCTCTGAGTATTTATTTTCATTCAGCTGAACACTGGTGATATTCACAGAAGGACCAAGAGCTGCCATGACATCCTCTGTGCAGCAAACTATAATCTTATGGGTCAAATCCTCTCCTAGTGTCAATCAGCATTAAAAATCGATGGAGGTGCAATGATATCACAGATGTGGCAGCCACGTCAAATAATCTTTGTCCCATGCTCCTGCCTTATGGGCCATGTCCTGCTCCTCCTGCTTCACCTCTAGCACCAGCACCGTTCACTTTACCACCACATGATTTGTTAGCCTCGACTCCTGTTGAGTCCCCATCTCCTCCACGAGGATGCTCTCCCTGTGTGCCAGGGTAAACAAGCACATTCACCCAAACCCCAGTGCAGCCAGGGAGAAG
>NW_020955239.1:18492-163904 GCF_003031625.1 Empidonax traillii | reverse complement strand
CCACGTCAAATAATCTTTGTCCCACGCTCCTGCCTTATGGGCCATGTCCTGCTCCTCCTGCTTCACCTCTAGCACCAGCACCGTTCACTTTACCACCACATGATTTGTTAGCCTCGACTCCTGTTGAGTCCCCATCTCCTCCACGAGGATGCTCTCCCTGTGTGCCAGGGTAAACAAGCACATTCACCCAAACCCCAGTGCAGCCAGGGAGAAGTGACAAATGCTTTCTTGGTGGCAGAAGCGGCCCCATTGTTAGAAATAAGAAGAATCATTTCCTGGTTACAGTAGGCTTCAGATACATTGATCCAGCTTCAACCCCCAAATAAAGACACTGGGAGTGATATATTGGCTGTTCTGTTTCGGCGACTGAGCACTCGAGAGCAAGAATGCAGCTCTCAGAGGCGTGACACAAGGACTTGAAGAGGTTGGCTGTATTTTCTTCCACTTAAAACTGGGAGAGGTGAATAGCTGGTGAAAGTGGGGAGGAGATTGATGGCTTTGGAAACTGCAAGGCCCTCTCCCTATGTGGGACAGCTTTGGTACAGACAGCCAGCTTCAAGCCTGACCTTGCCCTCCCTGACCTGTCAGTAACCTCAACCCTGACCTTGGAAAGACCACCCTTCTCCTGGGAGAAGAACAATTTAGGGAATAGTGGGAAAATGTGAGTGGTGATCAGGTCAAGATTATTTTATTTTTCCAGGAGAAGACAGGCTGTGAGGTATGTAGAAACTTGATGTCCTTCTCATGCTTTGGTATTCAAGTTGCAGCAGTCTTGTGGTGCTTACACAGCATTAGCCCCAAACATGGTCCAAGACTGACTACCTCATTACACTTCTGCATGGAGTGCCTTCTTGTCTCCTCTGCTGAATCCCCACCTTCACTGCACTTTGGATGTGCCATCACAGCAGTCAGACCACATCCCTGATGGAATTTGTTGAGTCTCTCCTTCTTCAAAAGTCATCAAGATTCAAACCAGGCTATTCCCAGACTGAAACACTTCAGCAGCATGAGCCCCAAACCTATCCTGTAGCTCTCTGCTTCCCGCTGCAATGAAATCACTCCCTTCCCTTGGAGCTGCCTCCCCACTGCTTCCCCTTTCTCATAACCAGCCATCCTTCACTGTCCTGTGCCTATAAAACACTCAGTACACACGGCAGCCAAGGGGGAGGGACCGAGGGGCTGGTGGAAGCCACTCAGATTTCACATTTATTTAATAGCCATGGCTGTGCTTGTTTGATTTATCTTCACACATACGTTTGACAGATATGGTCTCATAAAAACTCCACAGAGTAAAAACACCAAAAAGGCCTGCAGCCATACTGTGTTAGCAGGCCATCTGGCTCCAGCTCCAAAGCTAAGCAGAGATCAAGCTCACTGCAGCTGGCAGTACCCCTCAGATGGGAAACTTTTGAGTTTGCAATGCTCAAAATGCAGGGTGCTCAAGTGTAGCTTGTCCCGAGTTCCCCAGCTGTCTGAGCAAAAAAATGAAAAAGGTTCTGATTTTCTCTTATCTTGAAAAACCCTGCACTTCATGTAAATTGCATTGTTCAAATAAACTTACATTTGAGTGGGTAATCTCACCATTCCCCTGAATCCTCTAGGATACAGTAGTGTTCAGAATACCTCAAGAAAGTTACAATTTTTATGGCACTTCCAAAAACACCTCTTCCGGCAGTTAAAAGAGTAAGTTTGCTTTACCTTTACCTTTCAAGGGCCTTATGAGCTTGTTGTATTTCTATCACTCCTAACATTCCCTTAAAAAAATGAGGTTTTATTTAATGAATCAGATTCATACTGCCTTAGTCCTGATAAATACATTTTCTCTGGGGTGGAACTGCACCTTTGTACAATTTGCACACAAAGCGGCTACTGTGTAGTTTGGGATACAGGCTCCACAAAAGCACAACCCACCTTTAACATATGCATATTTCACAGTGGGTTTTTTTAAAGGGTAGCACACCTGAAACTCTCATTCCCAGCATCAAGAGAGGCAAAGTGAAATAGCCGTAAATAAAGTCCCCAGCGTGCTCGTGTTGCTCAAAGGTAGGACTCCAGCTGCACTCAGGTGGCGTTTTATTACGCGTATAAATAACAGCCCCGTCACGTCTCGGAGCTGGCAGCACGGTCTGGAAGAAGGAGCTCAGGGCTGGGAGTGAAAGACCCTGTGTTCCAACCTGCTCCTGTGGTGGCCGCTTGGTTGCTTTATACGTTTACTCACACGTATGAAATAAGGTTCTTAATACTTGTCACGCGGAGATAACACAGACCTTGCTTACTCTGTTAACAAAAGCAAGTGTGAAGGCCTGTGTATCTGGCCCACAATTATCTTGGCTGGTTAAAAACACTGGAGAAAATTAGCGGGAGAAATTGTGACTGCTTCTCTATGGGCAGGTAAGATACTTGTGGTTCTCTCTCTCAATAGGAATGACTTTTCCCATTATAGGAATGTAGTCTTTTCTGGTTAAAGTAAACAACTAAGGAGAATGCAGTGAAGGTGGAAGCCTAATGTTTTCCTGACTTTGGATAATCTGTTTTGGTTTATGGCCATCTCCTCTATCGCTGATCTTCTAGCTGTGATGTGAGGTCAGTGATCCTCTTGGTGCCATACTCACCCAGTTTTCATGGTCACCCTTCACAATCCATATGTGCAGCTCAGTGCCTGGCAGGGAGTTATTTTCCAAAGCTGAGGACTTCCAGGCAGTGATTCTCTCTCTTTTCAGCTTTTTTTCTGCTTTTCCCAGCTATGGAAATGCTGTCTTTTCTGTTTTAAGCAAAAAACTAAAAAGTTTAGACACCGTGCCTTCAGTACACACTCACCAGCTCTCCTGTTTTCCAACAAGGCACTCAACAAGGATTGCAGATACTGCTCATTGTGGCCTGGCTTTTTCTCTCCCTCTTACTCTGTCACTGGCAGATAAAAATTCACCTTCTTTAGTAGCTTCAAGGGCCCCCAGGGCCAACTCCAGCCTTCTTCCTTCTGGAGTCTGCCCCATTTGAAGAGAGATCACTTGTGGACATTGTATTAATTGCATCACCTGTTGTTGTACACATTGTTACTCAGAAGTGCCACGCACTCTGGGCAGTGTCTGGGCTTGGACACTCAAACCTTATCATAGAATCAGAAGGCTGCAGGCAACACGAAGAGGCAGGTCCCTGCAGCGCACAAAATGAAATAACCACATATGAGATCCCCCTGTCTCAAGAAGGGGGACCGTATCTCCTACGTATAAGTGCAGAAAAGGAGGGCACCCTCACACTGGTAGCATGGTCACCCGTATGCAGCATTTGTATCCCTTCTTTTTTTTTTTCTTTTTTTTTTTTCTGTGAATAGCTACAGAGCCACAAGGAAGGTACTGACAAGCACTTAAGGAATTCAGCTGCTGCTTGACTGTGCAGGACTTGGGAGCTGGAGGGCGAAAGTGATGCATGGAAATTAAGTTAATTTTAAACCGCAGGCAAGAGAAGAGACTTGCTAGCAGTTACTTAAGAGAAGCTGCTGACTGTTTAAATACCATCAAGAAGATTAATGTTGACCCACAGAACCACTGAAAAATTAGGGCTGAAAGGGACCTTGAAAGGTCAGACCAGTCCATCCCACTAACCCAAGCAGGATCACCTAAACCTCGGACATCCCTGACAGATGTTGCTTAACTTGATCTTAAAGCTCTCCACTCCCCAGGCAGTCTATTCTTTATTATCCCTGTCATTAGAAAGTTTTTCCTAACATCTAAATTGAGCCTTTCCTGCTGTGACTTAAGCCTGCTTTTTTCTTTTTTTTTTTTTTTCTTCTCCTCCATCACAGACAAGGAGCAATGATTATGTCCTTTTATGTGCCTAAAGACTTCAGTTCTTTCCTCCTTTGGGTTAGAGAATTTCAGTTCTTTCAAGCTTCCCTGGTAGGTAATGGTTTCTCCACTTCCGCTTGTTCTCCTTGCTCTCTACTGGGCTGGATCCAATTACGCCACATCTACCCCCAACTTATTTTCCATCACCTCAACACCATGACATAGCTGACTTGCATTCAGCTTTTGATCCTTTTTCTGAAGAATTGCTACTTAACCCATCACTCCCTCCTCTGTAGTCTGAGAGTTCATATTGTTGCTCAAGTGTACGACCTTCCACTTTTTCCTTTTTCAGCTGCCTCCTGTTTCTTCCAGACCATTTCTCCAATTTGCCCACACAGTTTTTAAATCTAATCCTGTTTTTTTTTAATCTGATCCTGCCCAACACTACCTCTATGGTTTTATTTCATGTGTAAAATATGAAGTCCTTATGTTTATCCTTTATAACAAAACAAAAAAAAATGATTATGCCAAACTGAGTCGGATGTAGGGTGAAACGCCACTCAAAATCCACCTTTCATCTGAACGAGGAGGTGCTGGCAGTGGTGCCTGGGTGACGTTATTCAAGTGGGTTTGTACTCCTTTCTGGAAGTGTTCAAGGCCAGGCTGGATGGTGCTTTGAGCAGCTTGCTCTAGTGGAAGGTGTCCCTGCCCACTGCAGGGGGATTGCAGATAAATGATCTTTTAAGGTCCTTTCCAATCCAAGCCATTCTATGATTCTACTGGAGCACGTTTTCAAGCCGCAAATACCAAACTACTCTGACAGCCACACTACATTACGGCAGTCAGGCCTGTCCTGCCTCTCCCCTCCAACTAAAGCCTCCTTTCTGTGTTGCTATGCCTCTGTCCCAGCGGTCCTTGGCCCACGTGCTCCCACCTTCCCCCTCAGCGTCTCCTTCCCACTCACTGCCCATCACCCAGGTCCTGTCTGCCAGTGGGAAATGCCCACTGGGACATTTCCAGGACAAGGGCTTGGGGGAGCGCCGCGGGAAATAAATAAATAAATAAATAGAGGGCGGTAAAAATATCCCCCATTCCTGAGATGTCCCTGGTTTTGCGGCCCCGGGCAGCGCGGCCCGCGGCTGCCCCCTGGCGGGGCAGGCCCGGCGCGGCCCCGCTCGCCCCTCGCTGGGTTCGGGGACACCGGCACAGGGCTGAACCCAGCACAGCGACACAGGGCTGACCCCACGGGGACAAAAGGTGGGAGCAAGCTCGCCTAGAGAGTTAGCACCAAGCCCTGAAGGCTCTGGTCCATACGATGAGAGGAACCAGCTAAAAAAAACAGATCCAATCCCGTGGCGTGATTGCAGAGGGAAGCCTTTCCTCCCAGCTCTCACCTTTAAGGGGATCTGGACAGAACACATTTTGCACAATCACTTCCACATCCCTGGAAAGTGCTGCTCTCGGTGCCTTCAAGGCTTTGTCCCAGATCTGTTCTACACAGAAGTCTCCCTCTCTGCAGCCTTGCTTCAGGCTGCCTGTCTTGTGCCTGTACCTGCACTTTACTCTGTGGAATCCAGGTAAGGCCTTGCCACTGTTTCCTCCTGAAGGCTCTCCTTAGCCAGGGAAAGGAGATGACTAGGCTCTTTTGACAGTATTCAAACAGGTGTAACTTTTCTAGTAAGTCTGCCCCCGCAAGCTCTCATGACTTGCCACGGTCAGGAGCAATGGCTCCTCAGCAGGGTTGAAGATGACACCCCTGTACAGGGGGTTTTGCTAGTCTGCGCAGTGGTTAATGCAATCAGTGTAGTTGAGAGGAATGATGGAAACATGGGTTATCCCATGAAGTTGTTAGATCAGGGAGAGGCAGAGAAGGTCAGGCTGTCCCTCAGCATCCACCCACCCCCACCCCTTTGCCTGTCTGTTCTGCAAGTGAGGGCATTTCCTCACCCCTGTCACGGTCACAAGGTGGGGAAAGGGAAAGGCAATAAAACCAGCCCATGTCGCACCACGGCAGACGTGCAAGAGACAGAACATAGAACTACCTTTGCTCTCCAGCTAAAGTGAAATCTACCTCAGTGCCATACAGACCACTCTCCATGCTGCTGCATTCAGGCTCTGAGCAGCATTTTGGGCTTACACATTAATCAAAACAGGCTGATCTCAGCTCATTTCTAGCTTTACCCAAACTACCTCACTCAGCAAGCATCCGACAGCATCTCATGCCCCTGGCCCCACACTGTGCCCATCTCGCCAGCAAGCGCACCTGTGGCTTGGCTGCCATTCCCTGAAGCCTGCAAGGAGCCCACCTGCCTGATATGGATGTGCCTCCCAGCAGCACCAGCGATTAGCACATACAGGAGAGGACCTGGGCAGGCAGGCTGCACCCCTCCTAATTGACTGAAGGAAGAGGAGCACTTGAACATGCTCCAAAAGGAAGCACAAGCTCCAGCTTCCCCACATTCATTTACTTGCAGAGCTTGCCTAAACCTGCAAGTAGGCGCCAGCTTGCAGACAGGCAGTTTGGAGGAAGCAGAGTCAGGCCAGTGCAAGTCAGCTGGAGGTATTGACCCTTCTGGCAGTTTGGATGCAGACCTTAGGCTCAGCTTAAACATGTCTTTCTTCCCTTCTACTCTATCTAGAAGAACTGGCCCTTCCCAGACATTATTTTCTTTAGCATGATTCATTCCAGCTACAAGTCCATTGTATCCTTCAACACTGCAAAACTCATCAAAGCAAATTCCATTTAGGCCCTACATCCCTTCCATACAGGCAATTCCTGGGGAGAAATCCACGTACTATCAAATATCTCATTTCTGGTTTTCACACACACACAAAAAATCTACCAAAACATTCTTTTTTTTTCATATACATTGCAATAGTCCAGTTCACCTTAGGGCCAAGCTTAAAGCCAATACAAAGAGAAGAATCTTTCAAGAAAAACCATCCGCTTCTCAGGTGATGATGGCATTGAGATATACAAGGTACTTCAGTGACACACACCAGGAAGCTCTGGTGCCAAAGGATGATAGTGCACAGACGAAAAACAAATCAAGCTTACTAAACCAAATGAAGCTTCCTAAATCAAATCTGCTTCCTAAAGCAAGCAGACTGAGCAGGCTGCCTGGCAGCCGTCCCTATGGTGTTACATGCATCAAACCAGTGAGCTTTAAGTGCTATTTAGCGAGTTATCAGGAAGGAGCATTTGCAAAATACATGGTGATGTGGTCACATAACTGTGAGCTCCACTTTCCAACTCTCTGAGGAAAGGGGGTTTAGGTTAAAAGTGTCCCTGTACTCATTACATTGGGTGAAGCCTGCTCAGCAATGAATGCAAACAGTGCCATGGAACAGTGGCAACTGCAGGTGCAAAGAAAAAAATGCCACAGATGTGATAGTGCTTCAACGTTTATTTTCCTCAAAGAAACATAAAAAGAATCAAAACAGTTCCAAAACCCACAAAGCTTTAGAATACTTCACAATAGAGAAACACTAACTGTGCTTCCTGCTTAGACTGACCACCAGGAGGTCTTCTAATCAGGCCTGTAATGTCAATAGATGCATAAAGCGGTTTAATTTATTTCAGGTACAGAACGAGTGGCAGGAGAAATGCATGGTATAGTTATTGCAGTTTGGATCAAGCCCAGGAAGTTCTTCTGGGAGGGATGCTCTGCTGCTGCTGGGAAGCCACATTCATCAGGTACTGCTCACAGTGGGTACAGATGTCTGCAGTCAGCCAGTCTGCCATGGCCCTTGTGTAACAGCACAGAGGCCGTGCTAGGCAACGGGGCTCCAAAATAATGGGTACACTGGAGAGGGAGAGGGGAAAACAGAAGCAGGAAAGCTGACCCAGGTTTCTGTTAGAGGGCATGGTGCTCTTCCACCCTTCCTCCAGGCTGCTAAGTGATTTAGGTAATTGCATGAGTTCAAAAGAGCCCTCAGCACCACTTAGGAAGGCTACTAAGCATCAGAACACTTTCATTTACTGACACCTTCTCTCTATCGACAGTATGTCAGACAAAGGCCTAAGGACTGTCTATGTCTGACACAAGGTTGTGACTGCATCCTCATGCTGTAGGATTTCTTTTCGCCATCCTGAAGTATGACAGCAATGTAGCCTCTCAGACCTCTTCTACAGCACCTGCATTATAAGACAGACCAAACCACTGCCTGCCCCACACAGTTAACTTCAGTAGTGAACACTACCCCTGCTTTTTGGCAATTGAGGTACAAGCCTTTGAACTAGAAACTGCTGTGACTTTATTCTGGCTACATTAAAGAATAGTTAGAGAAGAAAAGAAAGAAAAAGACACCAGTTCCTCCAGTAGAACACTTAACTGCTTTGGAAAGAAGAGAATATAGAGAAGAAACAACGTATGTTTTCAGTCTTAGATATTGCACTTATACACACATGGTCTGTCTTTTCCACTCAGAACTGTCAAAAGGTCTTTTTGGAATAGTTCATTTTCTGTAGGCAAAAAGGAAAGGGTGTCTGTACATGTGTGGAGGGAAACTGAGGCATTACTCTTCAGTCAGTTGTACCTAAGACAATTAGCATATTTGATTGGTAGGTATAAAGGGGCTACACTTGGGTTGCAGTGACAGACCTCCAGCTGTGGGGGATAAATATAATGCAGTCTGGAAATTCTTATATGAATGAAGCTATTGCAAAGGACTTTCTGTGTCTGGGCTAATGTGCACTCTTCTAAACCCACATCAGAAACCTGACAGAAAGGAAAAGCTGCTTCAGAGCACCTGTACATCCTCCCTTTTGGTCATCTAAAATCCACAATACTTCCAGAGAACTATACACCAGTTAGACCAAGGACTAAACCAGTCATTCAGCAGAATATGCAGCTGACCAACTTATTACTACATACTGCTGTCTGCATGTTTGTAGATTTACATAAGTAACTGGTAATATCTTTCAAGGTAAAAACAGAACATCCCTGTCCCAGCTTACCCAAAATACTGCCTGTGCTCTATTTCATGTAGCAACTCTGAGCTCTTCTGCTCTTCAGTAGCTGGGTCATCCTCTCTGGAGAGTCTCAAAAACTTTAGGAAGTGAAGTGGAAGGTGTACACATGTTCTGAAGGGCATCGACATCTAGAATCACAACACAAGTCACCTGAGTTCTCTGGGAAACACATCCTCCTGCTCAGCTGGAGAATTTGCATGGCATGCAATTGATTTATTAGTGCACTTAAAAGGTAGACATTAATGCAGTGAACTTTCTGACCCTTGTATAAATAGATCACAGTGTAATCCCAACCACTTTACACAGGATGAAAGAGGAACCAGAGTTGTTTTAGCTGAGTATGGCAAGAGATGTCTGCGGCACCCTCGCTGCTTTTGCACCTCATAATACTCCCTCTTTTCTTAGAAACAAGGTAGAGAGTAGATTTGAGGTATCAGTGGGGTGAAGGAAAGCTTCCTATGACTAGGTGAGGCACTGGGAAAACAGAAAATGTAAAAAAAAACATGTGCTGTTGTACAGACTAGACTTGCCTTGATGCAGCAGTCACAGCAGACAACACTGAAAGAAAAAAAGTTCCCAGCATTATCATTTGAGAATTGCTCAGTAGATACTAGTATGGCAGCTAAAGGTGACTTTCCCAAGTCAGAATTTGTGATTATGGCAGAATCACTTGATGGCAAAGCAAGCAAGCTCAGAACTCCCCCATTCAGTTTGCCAGCTCTCCTATTTGTGGTTGTTTAATTAATCTGAAATGTGTCAGCATCCATAGCTTCAAGGCTTTCTCTGCAAATCCTCATTAAATTTCACCCAGCACTACCACCAGACAGTTGCTCAATTTCCAGTGGTTGTTTACTTGCTGCTTGTAATCAATTCAGTGCTTCACCACTGCTTCAAATAGATTTAAGTGAGCCTTAATGAGACTGAAGTATCTCTCCCTCTCTCATGAACAGAAAATCTTTGACAACTAAGTGGATACAAGTAGGTCCAACTCCTTTCCCAGTCACAAGGTCTGGAGTTCTGCTTTTCAGTCCTCAGCAGAAGATTCTGGTGAAGACCCTTTCCCAGAACCTGTTCAAGCCCTTGTTGTTAGATCCAACCTTTAGAGCAAAATTCAGAGAGTGATCTCAGAGAAATTGAATTTAATACTGGCACAGTAAATTTGGTTACTGCTAGCTCAGTACTAAGAATTAAAACTGAGATACCACTTCAGAGACAAGTTTTTTCCACATCCTCTGCAGCTGTAGACACTTCAGCCTGGCTTGTGCAGTAAGACAAAACTGAAGGGCTCAGCAACCTGTTCCTATCCAGTACTACAAGTCTTTGAACACTGAGTATTTTCAGCACTGTTCTTTCACTCTTTTCTCCCTCCTCATTCAGCCCTTTTGTACCAGCTCACCTGCTGCAGAGGTAGCAGTTGTAAGGCCACTTAAGAAACATCTGCTTATGGCAGCTGAAACAGATCTGTGGAAAGGAAAGTTATTTGTGAATGCAAAAGGGAAATATCTTTGTACCAACAATATCCACTGCCTGTCAAAGAGCAAGCACATAAACCAACCTTCTAAAGGCTTTAAATCCATATTACAATAACAGAGGTCGAATAAAGGACAGCAAAGACACAGGAATTAAGAGCTAAAAAGGCAAAACAAAAATTCTTACTTGTAGGCCAGTGTTTTTATGATGCAGAGGTTTGGGGCAGCTGCCAGACAACAGGAGTTTAAAAAAAGGCTCTGGAGCAAACAATAGCTGTATTGTGCAAGAGTGTAACAGTAGCTAGTTAAGAGAGAGGGAAGAAGAGAGACATTCTTTGAGGTAGACTGCAGCAATCCCAAAGAGATTAAATCAGGGCAAATTTGAATTCAATCCTGAAGCAAAAAATGAGTCATAAGGAAGCTGATGAGTCGCTTGAACTTTATAAAAAAGAGCACATTCATACACAGCTGGCAGTCAGAAGTGATATTATCTTGAGAAGTAGAGCTTGAGAAAGCTAAAAAAACTTCAGCAGCAAGAACACAAAAGGGGTAAGAGGCATTTTTGAATAGGCATAGAACAGGCAAGTTAAAGCAGGGTTGGTAAGGGGAGATAAAAACAAGGATTCAGTCTCAGGAGCATCAGACAGACCGTTGAAGTAACATCGCTTTGCTAGTAGAACCCTTTGACTCTGTCTGTACTGCTAAATAAATGAGGGCAAGACACTGACCCATAAGCCCAGTAGCACAGACTTCCTCACATCTGTGCTGCAAAGGGCCTGTACTCAGGACATCTGTTCAGGAGGATTGGCTGCAACACCCCCTCTAAAGGAGACTCAGTGAGCAAGGCAGTAGTCAAGAAATGTGAACAGTCAACAGTCCTGTGCTGCAGGTCATTCTCTGTCCCTCTCACCTCCCCCGACCTTTGTGTCACTCAGCTAGGTGGTTTGAGCCAGGTCAACTCAGGAGTGGGAGCCTCAGTTTCACTCTTTAGCAATACCAAATCCCAGCTATTTACTTCAGGATTTCAGAACTGACCAACACTCATGGCAGTCAGCTCTCCTAGCATGGAAATCACAGACAAGAAGTAAGAAGCAAAGGCTGGGTTACTTTCTAAGCAATTTACTCAGTTTAAGCTGGATTAAAAGCCATCACTGCACAAAGTACTAAAAACTGTTTCCAGCCTAGGGCCAAACTGGGATCAGCTGTTAGGAACAGGATAAGTTGAGGCAAAGGGCACCTCAGCAGTTCAGCACTGAGGGCCATGAAACCAGCCATCTTTTGAAAAACCAAGGATAGCACAAAGAGAGAAGAGAGGAAACATACCTTTGCTCTTAGAAAGACACCATTACTATTTCTTTGGAGGAAGTCTTGCCCTTCCAGCACCATCTCTGAATATCTGGTTCCAATCAGCTCAGCGATGGTTGGTGATACCCACTTGGTAGGAAAGAGACAGTCCTGTTGAAAGACAGAAGTTAAGAATCAGAGAAAGCTGAAGAAAGAAGCTATTTGGGGAGGTTATCCTCAAAACTGGGTCCCAAAGGCTGAGGAGCATTTGTCTCCAAAATCCAATTCTGCTTGTGGTGGGGAATATCAGTTGACTGTTTGATGATGCTAGCAGAGAAACTACTACAGGGGGTTTAGGGGTTGCTACAGTTTTCAAGCAGGTTCCTGTTGCTTTCGAAAGGAAGCAGGTCCATTGGTCACCACAGCAGCTAAAGCATCTCCAGAGCCAGTCTTTGGGGAGTTTTACCCTTTGGAACAGACTACAAAACAGATGCCACCCCGGCTCTCCTGAGTACCAGATCCCTTTCCACAGCACAACACTGTCTTGCCTTCTCTTTCCCAGGAATCACTGGCCCCACACAAATGGCAACTATGGTTTGGTGTTCTACCAGGAGAGACCACCTGCTTTTATCCCTAGGTGGGGAACTCAGCCCACCTGCATCCCCCACCACACTGCTGAACAAATTGCTTTAAGAGTCCTCAGGTCAGTTTAGAGACTTGCAAAAGTTAGGCAGGGGGGGATGCAGAAGGAAAGAAGGAGGAAAGGACACAGCACACCTTGTCAGGGCAGAACAGGGCAAGGCCATAATTCAGAAGGTTGCACAGAAGCACACAAATCCCAGCACTTCTCTCATTACCATCACACAGAGCCTGATGACTTCAGTTTAAAAGTCACCAAGGCTGTGCTATCTACAGTTTGTCAAATGCTTGTTCCCTTTACTGCAGCTTAAAGGATACTTGTGAGCGTAGCAGAATCTAGAAAGAATGAGGGGAGATGGAGAAAGCAGGACAGTCCTATTGTCAACTACAGTCTCTTGAGGAAGTCTTGATGGACATTTTCAAGTAGCGCAGAGGTATTTTTTTCTTCTTCTGTGAGAAACAACTTTATTTCATATCATTCGGACTGGGAAGACACTGCAAGGACACTACAGCATTCTGTCCTCTCTTAAGCTGTCTCCAATGAGAGAACAATATACCAGCTTCAAATCAGCATACAATATGTCCCAAGATAAAAACCACAGAGCGTGCTTGGTGCTTACATGAGGATCAAAGTGCAAGCTCTAGTGATTATGAGATCTATCAGACCAGGGCTGCTTGCTGACATGTTGGACTTACAAGTTCCTTGCTTTGAAGGCCTGTCTCTAAAGATTTGGACCTTCTTCCGTAAGGAGGCAGCTGCTGTTGGACAGTATTCAGGAAACTCTTGGGTTTAACGTCTCCTGGTGTGGGTGGACATGGAGGACACAGGGAATCTGCAGTGAGACCTGGATAGGAAGAGAGAGTTTTAGGGTGCAGAAAACCAACTGGCAGCTTTTAAGTATTCACCCTAAAAGCTGAACACTCTGGAGCACTACACTGCCCTCTGAAGGTTGCAAGGCTTACGTCTCTCCTCCTCCACCCCATCTGCTCAGATCATAAAAAGGAGAGGTTACAGTAATTATGCTTGTCAGTAGGCCCTGATGAGGCTTCATTAGCACCATTTAGTTTAATGAAATCAAGTGGTGCACTTTCTACTTGAATATTCAAAACATTAATTTGGCTTTTACTGCAAATTCCAGTTAGGTCTTTGGGGACATGCTATCATTGTTTTGAAGCTGCAGGAACTACACAGGCTTCAGTCAACTGTAGAGAAATGGTTTTCTAAGGGCACCTCCCCAGACTCATTACTTAGTGTTGGAGCTCCTCTTGTAAAGTAACTCCACGTGATCAGAGTGAAAAGAAGGTGTACAGTGTGCCCAACCTAAGGTTTTGGGAACCCAGTAGGCCACTGACTGTACTTTGTCACCTGGTTTGGACGTGCAGATGGAAGTACACTGACCTGTGCTGTTGTAGGATACTAGTGATGACCTGCTGGGGGAAAGACAGGCACTGTCGGGCAACTCGGGAGTGGTTTCCTGTAGATCAGAGGACAGGATGTTCATAAGCTGCAAGCAAGAGACACTAAGCTCACTTCATCAGAAGTACTGGTGCTAAACAAAACCAGGATACCCAGGACTGAGCAGAAATGTTCAAGGCTCACTCAAAAGTGAAGCAAAGAAAGCAATCAATGGAGTACATTTAGGAACTTTCTATTACTTCTTGGAACATAAAATTAACCCCCCTCTGCACTCCACAACCAGGAAGCTCCAGCCAAGATAGTGAGATTTCCAATTCATCTGCTCTCTCTTTCCCAAGTTCAATGTGGAAACTAATACCAAAGTTTCATCTGTTCAGGAACCAACTTTGCAAAATCCTCCCTAAGCAATCCATGGAGTACATTGGAACCATATTCTTGGCTACAGCTCACACATAGCAACATTGGAGAACAGTTCAAGAGACTAACCCAACTCACTAACCCAACTCAAACACAATGCTGTATCTCAACAGCATTGTTTCTACCTTCTCTAGAAAAGCAGAAAACAAATTGGTTTCCATATGAAGGTCCTTCTAGTTTAGCAGTAATACATTCAACGACAGGGTTCTCGAATGCTGAACATTCCTCCAAGTAGCACAGACGGGGGGAAAAATATAGCTGAGATTTTCTGCTTTTATTAATTCATATCCGTTTTCCTCAGTTAAGCAACTGCATTTCAGACAGAAATATTTACAGAAAACAGATTCCTGTTTGTATGCCAGAGCATCTGTGCTAGACATGATGTTTTAGGGCTTAAATTCTGTTCCACAGAATTTCTGAAAATTTTGAGACTGAATCCCAGAACCAAGTAAGTCAAGCTTTTCATGATTGAGCCAGGAGTAAAAGAACCCAAAGACTATGTATTGTGGTTTATTGAGGAGTGGTGCTCCCAAAATAACTCCACAGACAGAAAAGTGGGAATTCATCGATCAAGTTGCTTCTTAAAAATAAGTAATTAAGTTTTCCTTCTATGAGCTCACACACCGTGTGAAACCAAAATGCATCAATACACCTAGCATCAAACGCCTCACTGTGCGGTAAGATTGGCTAGACTACCATGCATATTAAAACTTCTGCAGGATCTAGTTTTAAGAGACCAGAGCAGGCCTTGGTTCTATAGAATCATAGAATATTCCGAGCTGAAGCACAAGCACATTCTTTGCACAAGCAAAGTCCAACTCTTAGCCCAGCATAGCACCGTCCCAAGAATCACACTGTTGTCCAAACACTTCTTGAACTCTGTCAGGCTTGGTGGTGTGACCACTTTTCTGGAGCCAGTGACCAACCACCCTCAGGGCAAAAAACATCTTCCTGTTAACTAACCTGAACCTCCACTGACGCAACTTCAGGCCAGTCCCTCAGGTCCTAGCACTGGTCAGAGAGAGGGGATCCCCTATAGGCTGTACCTATGGGCTGCAGTCAGGCTACAAACAGAACTGTCTGAATATGATATGTGCTTCTGTAGAGGAAAGAACTTCAGTGAACCCAACAGTATCACATCTGTTCACTTTTGAGACAAGATTTCCTACGCTAGGATTTGTTCCTGACCTTCATGTGTGTTTGCAGATCTAATGCCTCTCCATTGTCCTTCCACTTAAAGCCTTACCTGAACTCCTGGTCCCAGCTGCTGTGTTTTAGTGTTGACAACTTTAAACTCAGTACTGGCATCTTGGAGAGTTAAAAAACCGTCACTTGGAGAGTTCAAGGCTGTACTTGGTGTCAAAAGCATTTCTGCAGGGGAGAGGGAGAGAAAAAACCTCCATACACACAGACTAAGTGAGATATTGTGCTGGGACAAGAAAATGACAGATTTGATATCCACAGATCAGATTTTGAGATTAGGCCAGACTTTGTCCTGGAACTTACATAAACTTTTAGTGTTAGGTGATGGCCTAAATTTTATCCTCTCACTTAGTGGACAATTTTGAACATCCATAAAAAAATTAGGTAAGCTGAACCATCTTTTGAGTCTTAATTAGCCACAAACAGATTTTCTAGAAATAACTATTCTTATGCCATACCACCTCTATCACACAAAATTTGCACTGCCACCCTCCTTGCATTATAAATGTTATTGAAAAGATAAGTGGGCTTTCATTTCAAAGGCCAGCCATCATTTTGTAGCAGGTACCTTTGGGCCTGCTCCCTTTTTCCTGTGCTGCTGCTGACTGAAGCTTCTGTGGTTGTTTTATTTCTGCCATGGGCTGTTCATGCCAGCTGGTCTCACATGGCACACACTCTTTCAGCTGCCTCTCCAACACCTGCAGGCAAAGCACAGCACCACAAAGAGCCAGTGGATAGAGCAAGGAGACCAGTGGTGACAGGACAATCCATCAGCAATGGCACTGTTTTACAAGTGCCTGTCACTCAGGATGGCACTGGGCCTGCATGTGAAACACCCTCCAGCACTGTGCATAGCAGAACACTTCGGCGACTCTCAAATTTGAAATCGAGAACTCCAGAAGTTCTTTCAGGACCACAAAATGTTCCAAATGAAAGAAGCAGTGGAAGAAGTAGGGAGACTGATCATCTTTCTCCTATGAAGATGTCAGTTTTCCTAGGCCCCGGGTTTGGCAGAAGGGTCTGCTCAGAAGTCAATATATCCCCCTCCCAAACACAAACCAGTAGCTAAAAGGCATTACCTCTGTGTTCCTTGAAGCTGTCCTGTCAGCTCCTGAATTACCTTTTTTTGCTAGCATCACATGCAGCACCAGGCCACCTACCAGCTTTAGATGAGGCTTGGGAGCAGCTACATCAACTTTGTGATCCTTGTGTTTTTGCTCAACCATCACCTGAAAGAGGAAAAATGATGCTTAAGAAAGTTCTTTTTCTACAATAATTCCTTCCTCCTGGTTTACCCTGCCATTCAGCAGCACATTGAACGGTGCAATTCAGGATTTGGGAATGGCACAAAAAAATGAGTTGGGAAGTGTAGAATGATGAGATTTACTTATGTGGGTTCTCAGTGGAGACGGACTTGCCCATGGCAAGCCAGAGATAATCAGAAGTGCTGCACAGCCCTTAGAGGCTTCCAGCCCCAGCAGCTCATGAACTGTTCATAAGCTGCTGGAGAACACTGTACTCAGATTCCAACGTCAGGAGTGATCCCAGTAAGCACCATGATGGTCACATCATATTCATCAGTGAGAAGGCTCCAGGGAGGAGAGCAATGGAATGGGTTAACAGAACTGCAACAAGAACTGCAGCAGCAGGCAGCTGTATGCATAAGCTAGAGTCCCAGAGATTGGCTTACAGCCCTACATAAACTAGGAACAATAGCGAGATAGAATTGCAGGGCAGATATTCATGTGAGACGTCGAGCCCTGTGCTTGCTGCAGAGGGGAGAACTGACAAAAAAATCAATTGCACATGCATGTCTTTAGCTGCCTTGTTCATGTATTCTTATTTTGAGGCTATGCTCCCTGTGTGTACAACTTCAGAACACGTGGGAGTGCAGGTAGAACAACACTACAGCTTCCCACACTAGCTGTGCTTTCATTCATTTGCAAATTAGACCACTGTTTGCTAGAGAAGCTTTAAAATAGCTTTGCAGATGGGGAAATCCTAGTTTAAGAGCCTTCACAAAGACCTGAGCACTCTGCTTTCTTTGAGCATTTCTGTCTACTACTCTTCAAACATATTTGTGCTTCTCCTCAAAAAGAAAAGTGTGGGGGATTTTGTTGTTTTTTGTTTTAAAGAAGGAAAAAGAGAGAAAAATCAAGACTCAGAGCATTCTGCCACCTTGAGTTATGGTTCTGTACTGCAGTGCACTGATATACAGGACACAAGTAGTGTATACAATGACATACAAGTGTACACAAGATATACAAGGAACACAAGTAGTTATGATGCACTGTCTCCTTTCCACTACTACTCATTTATATATCAATAAAGATATTATCTCCAAAGAAATGACATAGCCTTACCTGGAGGCTGGAGCCACAGTCAAGCCAAGCAAGAGCTGGGGCTTTATAGAGGTGCATGGTTTAGCTGAAGCTTATAAACCTGCTGCACTCCAGCAGCACCAACAAAGAGGAAAAAAAAAAGCTGATGTCTAGTGTGGTATGCAAAGTTTTCACTTTTTGTAATACTGCTTTTTATTACAAGAAGAGTTGTGTCTCATCTTCTGCCAAGACGTCTGTTTGCAAAGCACGCCAATGCCACAAAGCCTTATGCCAGTGTTTTAGATCTGCTCATCATTCCCAGATCAAGCTGCAGCAAGCAAAGAGCATCACAAGCCTTTAGAGACACCCCAGACATTCTTGTATCTGGTCATCTTCACCAACCAAGTGGTGAAGCTGGAAGTCACTGCCACTTGAGTCAGAAGCCCCTGGGAGGGACTTAACTTTTTTTACCCTGACGAAACTCCTGCGGTAGCTCAAGTACACTTCCTAGAGGCCTCTGCCTGAGGTTGAGCAAAGGATTATCTCAAAACTGCTTTTGCATACACTCCAGAACATCTGGGACATCTGGGAAGGCAAGGAAACTAGTAAGAGATGCTGCCAAGCATAGCTCAGCTAAAGGAGCCTGGAAGGACGTAAGTGTCCAAGGTGGAAAGCACAAGCAAGCAAGAGTCTGTTCCTTGAAACCTGTGCGTGGGGCAGAATATCTGCTCCAGGAAAATGACTGGCTGACCTCTGGAAGGAGAAGAGGTTTATTATTCAGCTTCATGAAACTGCGACTACCCCTGACTTAAAAAGTTACTGGAAATGAAGCACTTCGGTGGACAAATAGGATGATCTAATGTTGAGTTGCAACTGAGAGGGATACCCAGACACTTCTGGACTTGGAAGTACCCTTGAGAAAGACAAGCTTTTGGAGAAGAGGTCTCAACACATACTGCTTAGACGTGAAGTACAGCAGATGTTTTCAAAGTCACTCACCTTCCGGAGGGTGTACCTCTTGTGCTGAATATCATCCAAAAGCAATTCAAAGGGAGAGCGGGCACGTTCTTTTGGAGGCACACAACGCTGAGGTCGCTCACTGGCCTTGTGCAGCCTCACGCCAGCCTGCAGTTCACTGATGACACTGGGCCACAGGGGTGCCTCAGAGAAACCAGGAAGGGCCAAGTCAATAGCTGGCTAAAACACACTGAGCAGCATCCCCTCCCTCCACGTAACAGGGCACACTCAGAAACTGAAGTTATTCATAAACATTCAGTTGTGTCCTTAACACCCCCCTTTACTCACTTTCAGGTCAGGCTACAGTACCAGAGCAGAGAATTGCTTCTCTTTGCAGAGATTAATTTACAATGAGGAAACTGGGAGCTGGCTCACCAGGCTCATCCCCAAATTTAGTCATTAACTTTATTAATGTATTTCAGCAAAAAACAGCTTTTGCTGCCAGGTAGCAAGACCCATTTTCTTTCTGCAAGCGCTCCAGGTGCCAGTGTTTTCATATTATTGAATTCTAGCAAACACTGGGAATAAAATCCCAAATCTCACCATTAAAATCCTCTGAATTTTTAGAAACCAAGGGATGAAGTGTTCACAAACAAAAGAGGAAGACAAGTGGGAAGACACAAGCTAAAAACTCTGATGCCTGCTCATCCTCTTCCTGTGTTAGTATCTGAGGATGCTCAGGCACGCAGTATAACCCAGCAAAGACAGGATAAAAAATAATCAACTCAATAGCATGTTTAGACAACATCGTAATGGAAGTGCTAAATCAACAGCTTATCTGGATCCCAGTGGCAAATTGAGTAAGAACAAGTGATTGTATTATAAACAGTAAAAGGGAAGCAAAACATTTCAGAAAACTACCTCAGAACAAAGTTTCTGACTTAGACTCCTCTCCCTTTTCCACTTACAGCATCTTCTCTCAACTTATCCCTTCAGACATCTTGGTATAATATCAGAAGGGTCTTATACAAGCTCTGACTGGTGACTGTCTTCAAGGACAGAGATTTTTTTGTTGGATTGTTTTAGCCTGGCTTTGGTACAGTCATACCTCAACTCCAGAGAACTAGAACTATCAAAGAGTGACCCCATACAAGCCATATCTCCTAAGCTATATTTAATATTGTGTGGGAGAACACACAAAAGTGTCTGGGCAAACCCATCAGTACTAGAGACTTTTGAAATAGCACTCATTTGACTGAAAGACATGACCTGAAGAGAGACTTCTGTACTGTAATATTGCCACATTAGTTTTGGAACAAGAATATTCTTCAGCTGTCCATTTCAGAGCAACTTGCACACCCAAAACATTTGTCAGATGTTGGTGACATCATCATCATCATCATCATTCATACTTTTCTTTCCCTACTGACTGGATCACTGCAATTATTCTACTTGGGCCCTCCCACGTAGTGTCAAATGCCACCTAAACTTCCCACACCTGTGCAACACAACACAAAAATGCTACAACACCCTAAATCCACTGCATTGAATTCAATAGATGAGCAGTAAGCTGTGTTTCTAACAGGTCTCACTGCTTAGATTTCTAGGTGAACGTCAACTTGTGACATGTTCAGATAAGCTGTGCTGAAACTGTACAACTCTGCGTGCTGTCAGGCTGTGGTCTGCATTTCAGAAGACCTGTTTTGTAGCAGTCAACAAAAAAAGGTGTGGCCCATAGAGAGCATTAGCTTCTTAGCACCACTCAAGGCATCAGCTCTGATCTGTGGGATCCCAGTGAAGTTAGCATCCTGGTTATTTTAAACTCAAGAGTTTTTCAGAGCAATGCAATCAACTGGTGCTTAGGGACTTGGAAACTAGAGGCAGAGGCTTTGCAACAGGCATCCAGCTTTCGGAATTCATGTCTCCTGAAGGAGCAGAGGCCAAATACACTGGCCTTCAGGCCACACAGCAAAGCCCATGTATTTATTCATGTATTCCCTGCAGAAAAGAGCTATAGCAGTTGATGAGTTTGTGGTTTGAGATAGCTTGCCAGTTTATTTTAATAGATCACAAAATTGAGAATATGCCCAAACACACATTTCACAAACATTTTCATACGAATAGTTTGAGCACGCTTCAAAGCAAGTGCTATTTAGACAAAGGGAGAGAGTCCACAAGTCTCTCGGGGCTTGCTGTTTGCCTCCACAGGCTCCAGACTACAGTGCATTTGTTTATGCTGGGCAGAGCTCCAGCCTGAAGGAAGAGCTATTTGTTTCTGATTGAGCCCTGACTGTGCAGGGCCTTGAAAAGAACAGAGTAAGTTGCTTTCTCTGCCCCTAACATACAATCCAAGACCTATGGAAGGACAGAATGCAAAGACAAGAAAGGCAGTGAGCCCAAGGTATAAGTGACATCTCCAGCCTCATCCCCCTTCACTCCTTTGAGCTGCTGGAGCTGCACAGCCACAAAGATGGACAGCGCTACTGGCCTTCAGTCCCTGCCAGTCCTGAACCAACATAGACCCCACACAGTAAAAGTGAAATAGTCCACCCCAGTTCTACCAGTAACAGAACAGTTTTCTGGGATTTTTCAGTCCAGCTACAAGAAAGGAACAGATTGCTTTTGGCAGGTGGCAGTTCCTGCCAAGAGCTGGAGTTTGGGGCTCAGCAGCAGAAACAGCCTGAGTAACTGCTTGCAGACACTTACTCCAAAGACTGCCTCCAACTTCATTTTTAGAAGTGGTTTAAGTTGGACCACAAAGACAATATTTGTGTAGAATAAATGTCCATGTGAGGTTGGCATATGAAATAGTTTAACTTCAAGTTCACTCCCTAGCTTGTTTTGCAGACAAGTTGTTAACTACTTAAGCTCCTGAAAAAACCTAAGCAGTTTAATTTGTGTTCAACCTCTACTTTTCATAGAAGAATCAGTGGAAAGCTGAGAGAGCTACAGCTGAAGAAAAAAAAACCCTGCCCTTAATGAAGAAATTAAATCCCTTACGCCACAGTTTTTCTTCTTTTGAAGAGGATTTTCCACCAAATCTTCCACATCCATTTTTCTCAGTCGCTGAGAAGCAAGCACATGAGGTCATTCCACTGTTCAGTGATTTCCTATCTATCCAGTATAAATCACTAATGTTTATCTGAAAAGCCTACAAACCCCAAACACCTAAACTTGTAAATGCTACAATATAAAAGGTGCAGAGACAGAAGCCATTCCCATTGTGAAAACAAACCATCTACGTGCTCCACTTTCAGTGCAATGGGAAGGTTACTTTAGAACTTGGTGAGTGTGAAGGTGGGGGGGAATAGAAGCCAAGGGGTGATCCCAAATGTACCTCTTTGGAGGTTTGGATGATGGTTACAAGCTTCTGAAGTTCCATATATTCAGCAAACAGATTCCTACAGGTCATTTCGTAATGTTTGGTAGCCTCAGAAGGCCTGGGCAAGTGCTCCTCACAGGCCTGAAAGAATTGCAGCTATTTGAAAGAGATCTTGAAATGAAAAAAAAAAAAAAATCCCATGGGAGGATGGAGTAAAGCAAGAATCAGTTTCCTCGATCCATGGTTAAAAATCATCTTCCTCATAGCCCCTTTATATTTTTTTTCTATTGCAGATACAGAGGAACAAAGAAGCAAAATGTCCAATCTTATATGTATGATAATGGAAGTAACTGTGTAATTTATGTATATTGTCTTCCATAGAGTGTGCTTTAAAATAAATACCTGAAAGGGGAAGCCTGCAGTGCAGACAAAGCACAAAAAACCCACAGCAGGTGGAGTCACTTACCCTGTTCTTTTCCCCAGCCCTGATCAGACAGAGGGATGGGAAGTTTCTCATACCTTTAAATTCTATTTGAGTGGCAAGTACCTGTTTGAGTTGAGACATTGAAATTCCAGCCCTTGCAGAAACTGAATACTACAGACAAGGGACTTTTTTTCAATATCCATAGTCTTCTGGGTATTGTATTTGGAGACTATGTACAGAAGGACTTTGTAGACACAGCTGTGTGAGAGCCATGTGTAGTCTTCCTTCTTAATTCTTTTCCATGGGCACCTGCAAGTACCTAAGAAGGTATTGCCTTTTCCCTCTGCTGGGAAAGCCACATGCTCCCTCTATGTTCTCCAACAATCTACTCAGCTTTTTCCCAGAAACGGACTTGCCCCTTGGTTAACTGCACCATTCCATCAGCTCCTCTAAAATTGCTATAATTACTAAGTGGGAATAAGAAAACCTTGATAACATCCTGCAGAGTGACTTCTGGTTTAATTGGCTCATCATCCAGTTTCAACATGAGGCACAGCAATTTCTCCAAAGGACCACTCAGTTCTCGCTCCAGTTGGCTGTCAATTCCCCAGTCCAGGGCTTCATAGATCACCACTCCCAAGTATTCCAACAGCTGCAGACAGAGACCGAGAAGCAATGCAGCACAAACTGGAGAATGCCACAGCTCTCAATTCCCAGCCACGCATGTACCCTCCTCTGCCCCATCTCCTGAGCAGGCCTTTACTACAGCAGGATTATATCTGCACACATAATGAAGGTAAAGACACAAGCTTACCTTGTCCTCTGACTGCTGAATGCTGCCAACATCTGGAAGGGAAAAAAGAGGGTTGGGGGAGAAAGACAACTGCTTAGGCATTGATAAACAACAGCTTTTAGAACCTCTTTCAAGAAAGGGAAACAGGAAGAATCCTTGATAATAAGGAAACTAATTCCGCTGGCTTAAGTCTGTCCCACGTGGGGAAAGTAGGCCTATATTTGGGAAAATCGTATGTTGCTGGAAAGCAACATGAGATGCTCTTCTTACTGTGAGCATTAGCCTCAAACTAATGGCTGCTGCATTTTTGGTTTTGGTGGTTTTTTGTTTGTTTGGGTTTTTGTTGTTGTTGTCTGCTAATTGATATCTAACCACAAGGAAGGGATGGGATCTTTGTCTTTATCGTTAATGACCCACTCTAATCCCTGAAGAGTTAGCCTAGCACTGACCTCTGTGGCAGCAGCCCAACCAAGCCGTACGTTACACAGACTTGTTGCCACTTGCTGGCTGCACACAGTGACAGTAAAAGGGAAGCTGCAACCATAAACCCATTGTGAAAGTTACCATAACACAGGTAAGAAGATGCAGGTTGGAAGACAAACAGAGCAGGACATATAATAAAGCTTCAGATGACTTATTTCAAATAAAGTAAGTGGTGGAAAGCTTTTATCCCAGCTATTCCCTGGAACCAAATGACTCGATAGAGCACGACTAGAGAAATTAGTAGATCATACATCTGTATAACCATTCATCTACAGTCCTCTGAAATAAAGTATAGGAAGGAGAATAGCTTCATGACAACATACAGACAGAGGAGAGGGGAAAAAAAACCAAATATAACCAACAAAAAAAGCAGAGGAAAAGAAAATTTCCCTACTTTGTCCCCACATTTCAGCCTATTAAAAGAACAGCCCTTGGCATCTTCAACTACCTACGCTCTTACCGGACTTGTGGTAGACCTTGAAGGAAGCAGTACCATCAGCGTGGATCAAGATGCTCCCACAACCTTTTATGAATACAGAATGGAGTGGTGGGCACAACTCCCCAGCCAACTGCTTCATTTTACAGCAACACTGAAAGCAGATGGCCCAGGCTTGTTCCTCACTTATAGGATGTTCAAAACACCTCAGAAGCTCAGCTAGAGAGACCTTTGTGATCCTCTGCTCACACCTTAGCGATTCCATTTTTACTTTCACTTCCACTCTTAGTCTAGGAAGCTTAACATTCCCCTTCCCAGGACAGGCAAGTGCTCATAGCAGCCTTTTATCAGTTCTGCCTCTTGGTCTGCTCTTATCTCTCTTCCCTACAGGTGCAACCATTAATGCCAATCTTTGCTCTATCTTTTTAAAAGGACATCACTTTAATCTGTATTTGTACAAGATTCTGTAAAAGAAAATAGAAAGCATACAACCAAATGGAACCAGGAGAAGATAAGACTATACAAAAAAAATGTGCCGGATTTAGCTCCATTGTTCCTAACAAATATCTTAATTGGAGTACCAGTGCTGGCAGTTAGGAAAGTTCAACTACAGGCAGAAAGGGAAAGGGGCGGGAAATAATGTCTTTACTTGGGGGAGGAGTACTCATAGAAGACCACAAAAATTCAATCCATTTGGTGGGAAACTATTCTAACAACACTAATAAATAACAGCAATCAATTCCATGGGGCACCTGCATCCACCACAGGACCCACTTCTGCCTGGCTTTGGGCCCTTTGTCCCTGCCATGGCAAATCCCAGGAGACGGGACAAACGCATGCAGGGACCAGGATGGCCAGGTGGGCACCTGGGGTATGGGCAGCAAGGCCTGTCCTTGTTCAGAGTGTTGATATCACAGAATCACACAATCAACTGGGTTGGAAAAGACCTCTGAGATCATCAAGTCCAGCCAAGTCAACTAGACCGTGGCATGTCCAGTCTTTCCTTGAACACCTCCAGGGACTGTGACTCCACCACAGCCCTGGGCAGCCCGCTCCAATGCCTAATCAGGGTTTTTGTGAAAAAATTCCTCATAACGTCCAACCTAAACCTCCCCTGGCAGAGCTTAAGACCATGCCCTCTCATCCGGATGGCAATTGCTACTCGTGTGAAGCCGATCTCCCAGATTATTTTCCACTTTTAGGGGTGTGTGTGTGACACGGGAGGGCGCAGTTGCAAGGCCCTTGTCTGGGGTCACCCCTGGGTTCGTCTGCAACGCCTCACACGAGGAGCTCAGCGGCTGCTGCGCTGGCTACCAACAGCCCCAGCTCCCCAGGCTGACACTGAAGAATTGCGAGGTTTGGAAAGCGTGATTAACACTCATAATTTACAACTATTCCTCTTCGCGCTTACAACATTTGGGAACGCAGTGCACCACCGCCAGGCCCCGACCTCTGCCTCGCCCCCGCGGGGTGACTTGGTCCGGCCCGCGGCCCTCCCCCGGCCCGGCCGGGATGGTCCCGCCCAGGTCGGGGCCTGCTCCCTGGTGCGCGGCGGGAACATGGCGGCGCCCGGGGCGGCGTGGGCTGTGCCGTGGGACCGGCGGGATGTGCCGTGCAGCGGGCTGGACGCGCCCTGGAACCGGCTGGACGTGCCCTGGCCCACGAGCAGCGCCACGGTGGCGTTGGCGGCCGAACACCCCGCAGGTCCCGGCGCTGTGCCGAGAGGGGCTGGGGGGAGGGCGGTTTGAAGGCGCTTGCGGCGGGCGGTGGGGGCCGGGGGGCCGGGGCGGCGGCGGCGGGCCCTGGGGCGCTGCCCGGCGCTGAGGCCGTGCCCGGCTCCCCCCGCAGTGGGACGGCTGTCGGTGCTGCGGAGGCGGTGCGACACGGCCGGCAGGCGGCTGTCGGGGCCCGGGCTGGCCGCCGAGGGACGCGTCCTGCGCGCCCTGCTCTACGTGTTCCACAGCAGGCTGCTCCGCCACCGCCCCTACCTCGCCCTGCAGCAGGTGAGCGGCCGCGCTGTGCAGCCAGTGCCATTTCCACTTCTCCACCGACATGTGGTGTCTTGTGCTCACGCTGAGGCCTGAAGGAGGTACAGTTACGTACCTTTGAATGCATGAGTAATACACGGCCTTGGTTCTCAATGAATTGGAATAGTGGGAGGGGGGAAGAATAGTCCTAAACTGCTCTATTAAGTACTTACTGGTTTAGCATGAAAAGTAAACTCCTTACTCGTTTTCCAGGAAAGGGATTGTCAGTATCTTCAAATAATTGTTTTGAATCAGAGTAAGAATGGTCCTTACCTTCTTGATTTGTTCATGTGTTTTTGTTCTTGACAGCCAATACCAAAGCTAATTGTATACAGCAGGGGAAACCACGCAGCACCAGTTAACCATGACCTACTCCAGTCCTTCTCTTAATTCTGTTTTTATAGCAGAGCGATGAACGGCAGATATAGGAATATCCTAGAACATTTCATGACACAAACCTGCAGTTTGTGCTGCTAAACTGCTAAAGGGAAGGTGTCATTTAACATAGTGATGGTTCTTAGACCAAGGCACTCCCACTCTCAAAATACCAGTCAAAAGAGTTTTCTTTTTTCCTAGGTAGAACAATGTTTGAAGCGCCTATGGAAAATGAATTTGGTGGGCTGCCTTGGAACTCTTGTAGAACTGATTCCTAAGTAAGTGTCGTGATCCTTTATTTTATACTATCTGTTAACTCAATCTGCAGAGCTAAAGGAGGGGGATGCTACATCGTAACCAACTCCTCATCCTTTTATCAATCCAGGAAAGATACATCTGAAGCCCATGCAGATTGCTTGGTTCCCAGCCAGCCCATGCTGGAAACAGTGGCTCTGAAGGTACTGGGAGGCTGCAAGCTCGTACTCCGTCTGTTGGACTGTTGCAGTAAAACTTTTCTGTATCCTTTTTTCATCGTAAAAATATTCTTACAGTTCACTATTAGCACCTCATAACATCCAAAACTAGGTCTGCTGGAGGCCCTGTATTGCTGATGGACTCAACTGTGCAATTCATACATGCAACTTGAAGTTTGTTTGATAGCCAAACACCTTATTTTCAAGTTATTATGTAGGAACCTTAGGCTCTTGGCTGGCTGCTGTTCCAGCCTTGAGCAATTCAAAATTTGCATACTCATCTCCCAAATTATTCCAGGATATCACCCTGCGAATTGCCTCTAGTTGGTGTGTTCAGCAAGTCTCATTACACGCTGTTTATTTTTTTATCCTTAACGACTGTAATCTTCAGCTTGTCCATTAAACATCTCTGCTCGAAGGAATTCATACTTCTGAACACGGTGGCTTTGGGGCTGTTGAGCCGACTATGGTTTGTGTGTTCAAAAGTCTGTCTTGTTTGTTGTCTGTCTGTTTGATGTGCCTGTCAGGGAGAAGGGCTTGTAATTAGGCCTTTCTGCTAAGTGAGCTTTGTTCATTTGGGAGGAGGAAGAGAGGGTGCCTCTCCATTCTTTTGGACTTGCTTTGTAGCACCTGAAGAGTTGTACAAGTGGAGAGAGATTTCTTACATGCTTTTATGAAAGGCTTTGTTCTTGGATCGTAGCAAACTTTATGTAGCACTAATGAAATCGCAGTGTTAGTGCCAGCCTGACACAAACACTGACACCTGGTACTCTGCAACAAGCAGTAAGTCCTGCCTCATGCTGAAATGGAAAGGCTGGGATAAACATGTTCTACAACACTGCTGAGTTTTCCAGGGAAACTGCTGTTCTGGTCTCTCTCGGTACAGGAAAATAAGTGGTGTCTGTAGCTGAGGGACTAATATCATTGTGTAGAAGAACTCAGTAAAATGTTCTCTGGCACAAGAAATCTTTATCTTCAGGAAACATAGAGCAGGCAATTGTATGGCATCAGCCAAGTTGGTACAGGGTGCTTTTGGGGGAAGACCTCATGGCAAATGATTTGGATGTGACCTCAAAACATGATGTGACCCACGTGTGGCACTCTAGGGAAGCAGAGAGGCTCCTGATTGGGAATTTACTAGTCAAGTTACTCCTAGATTCCAATCCTTAATGGTTCCTTAAGGCTCAGACTTAAGGAAAGCAGGGTGATGGAGTGTAAAAAGCTAAACTCGCACTCAGGGAAAATGGGGAAAGGGCAGCTTGGAATCTCTTCTGTTTGAGATTAAGGTAGTTTTTCAGTGGGCATAAAGTTTTCCTAGAGGAGACTCCATACCTTTTTGTCCTGTCTCTTCAGGATTCAGTACAGGTGTGTATTGCAGACCCTCATGTCCTTGTATGACGTCTTGTCAACAACACTTCATCTGGTATCTGAGACCCAACAGATGCCTTACATCAAGGGATTTACCTTCCCTTCTGATATCAGTAACTTCCTTGGAGTTAACCTATCTTCTGAGATGAAGAAGCAAGAGGCTAAAATGCTTACAACAAAAAAATCTACCAGCTGGCTGAAGAAGCTCTTCCCAGCAATGCCAGAGGCAGTATCAGAGGTTGGGAAAAAGAGACATTTTGTAACCTGTACAAGTGACGTGACAAACCACAGCATCCCATGCCCCATGGACATTGGAGAGACAGTTCTGGTGCCCAGAGCCAACAGAGGTAAAGCCTTGTGCCACAGTGCAAATGGTTTCTGACATCTCAGAGACTGATCACAGCTTTTGTCCAGCAGAGCCAAGCACTTCTACCACAGCGTGGTTCTAGTGCAAGCTCCCCTCCTCTGTCCTTAGGAGAAGAGAATGCTGCATGTAGCTTGCCTTTTTAAAGCTGTGGATAATGTCAGCATTGTGATTTTTGGGGGGGGTTGTTTTAAAGATAATACAGCCTGGAGAGAAGCAGATAATGAATGCAGTATACAGGTCCTGAAAACAGTTATTTTTACTTTCCTCCTTTTGCATAGATAAGGACAGTGACAAGCTAAGAACACTGTCTACAGTCCATACAAGAGTAGGCAAGGCTATAAGTACAGGATGCAGGTATCCTGTGATTGCTGGTTCTGGACTGTGCCCAAGACTTTCTCTGTACTGAGGGCTATGGCCAGTGACTGCAGGCATCCAGGTGTTTGTGAGAAGCTTTTACCTGCTAAGTTTTTGCAGCCATCTGTAAATCTCTGCATCGTCTTCATCCCTTGCCAGCTGCAGTGCAAGATGAGTGTAGTCCCCTTGAGCTGCCTGAAAATGCTGAGTAGAGGTGTGAGCCTGCTGAGAGCTCGGTGTGGCAAAGCAGTGCAGCATCTCTGTGCAACAAAGACATAAAACTATCTCAACACTGTAATGGGAAATCTCTCTCTCTATAGGGAAGCACCTGGGGATTGATATGAAGAGCTTGCTTAAGCCATCCAGACCTCCAACACAAGAGGTTTGTACAGTATCTTTTTACACACTATTTTTCAGTTTTAGAGACCCTAACACAATATCCCTGATTGAAAGTGTCCCTTTCCCTGCCTTTATTTTTGCTTGTCAGGGTATAAACATGGCATCAACACCTTTTAAAGCAAAGTTGGCACCACCTTCCTCTCATGTAGCAAAGTCCCAGCATACTGAATCTCTTGTACAGATGGTCCAAACAGCTGCATCATTTGGGGAGCTGTCAGAGGCACTCAGAAAAGCTATTCTGTGGTGCAAAAACAATAAATTCAAATCAGAAGCTTATTTTCTGCGCAACAAGTTGTTGAAAAGCAACCGGCTGCACCACGTGGAGGCTCAAGGATGCAGGTAGTTCTTGCATGGGTGTGGGATTTCTGGATGTAACACTTAACATTTTAATATGTATATTGCTACAGTATAGTGAAACACAGTGGTCTAAGCCGTTCTTTTAAAACTTGGGATCACTAGTTCAGGTTAGTGGATGCTCTGACATAAGCGTTCTGCTTAGCATCAGTCACTTGTGAAAGGATGTAAAAGGCTGACAAATGCACAAATACATAACAAATGCAGCTTAAATAATCTGCATGTTTAATGGTAACAGTTGCATGATGCTAGGGTTGTCTCCCTTCAGATTTCCTTGACTACTGTTGTACAAGGTGCTGTTATGTTTCCTTGGTATGACAAGGAAAATGAGAAAGGCTAGTAGCCAAATCTCTCCAAACTGTAATTGAAGTATCTTCACAAACTTCAGTATCTTATAAAGCTATGTTTTGTGCACCTTCCTCCTTTAAAGCTTGAAGAGAAAACTGCGCAGTGTCAAAACATCTGTCCGTAAATACCTCTTGTATGGGTCCCAACACACACGCTGGCCAAGGCAGTACCTCGGGGCGTGGCTCTGTCCAAGGAGGATCAAATCGTCTGCACGCTTGAAGAGAGCTCTGAAGACTGTTCAGCAGAAGCCTTCTGAGCTTTCTGGGGTCTGTGACACAACTGCATCACTCATCCTCCCTGCCTACCAGGATGGGCCTCTGAGTCAGAAAGAACGTTCTGATGCTGATACAGCCCCTGTCAGACTAAGCACAGCAGGGACCCCTAAGCAGCTGCTACTCAAAGGAAACCCCAGCCCTGTGTGTAAAGAATCTACTGAGAACATGGATATTGATTCTATTTTTGCAGCAATAGGTGTCTGATCCTGGATTGAAGAAGTAATTCCAATTTTTTTTTAAATTTTTTTTACAGTAAAATGCTCTGAACTCTAATGGTGTCTTAGTAACTCAGATCCTGAATTCTGCTAAGAAAGTAGCAACCATTTTATTATGTTTTTGTAAAACAGCTTTTTTTAATGGGTGTTTTTTTATATTTTAAGGGTGTTCCAAACAGCTGAATAGTCTTCATCCTTTTACCTGGCCTTGTCCATGAGCAGTGACTTTGCTACCCTTACTCAGTGACCCTTCTCTATTGCTCGACCACATATTAAGTGCTGCTGTCAAATCCACAGCGCAATTAGTTACCATCCACAGCAGAAGGCTGCAGCTGAGCACTGCTGCTTATTACAAAAGACTTTCAGACACTTTTCCAAGTCTGTTACACCCTTCTTTCTGTGCTGCTTGTACAGGGGACAGCCTTGGCATGCAATATCATTGCTATTTCAGCGTTTGTTACTTTTGTCCTGAAATGAAGAGTTAGCTGAACCTACTGCTTTTCCAGAAAAAGGGAAAGCACAGGTCTGGTCTGCAACAGTAAACTCCTGACTGATGAACATGTTTCTCACTGTCCCAAAATCTTTTTAATACAAATGCAGTTTTTGTCTGCTTGGCAGTGTAAGGTACAGGTATTCCACAGTGTTAGAACAAGCAATGGGTATAGTAGTTTCTGCCAGGCTTTTGCTTGGAAATAATTCCCCTGAGCATGATCACCAGGAAATATTAAGGAGAAAAATTCTCAGAATGAAGAACAGGAATCTGGTTTGGTAGAGAGCAACTGCTTAACAGGGATTAAGGAAAGGCTGTAAGTGCAAGTAAATCAGGAATGGGCTAAGTTTAATTTCTTAGGCTTAAGAGCAGAAGAAAATAAAAGAGCTGTGCCCACTAGGACAGAAATAAAAATAACCTTCCTAGCCCATTAAGTGCCAAAACCCCTCTATTGTGCACCTTGTGTGAATTGATCTATGTAAGTTTAGTTATAAGGAGTAGGCACAAACTTAAAATGTTTTATTCAAAGAGCATATACAGAGCAAAAAGCAGAACTTTTAGAGTAGTCTGGGCTTGAAGCCAATGTCCAGATAAACCAAGATCCATTTTCTGGGTTCCCTCTCACAGGAGTACCCAGTGATAACTGAAATAGTTGTACAGAATCACGGATCATCGGCCCTCTAGGCATCTGATGCAACAAAGGCCTACTTCAAACAGACTTACTGCCATTACAGGAATTTTTCATTTTCTTAAATGGTATAAAAATACCTAAGTATACCACATACAATCAGATAACATTTCAGCTGCTTGAATAGTTCTCAGAAAAAGCTGGAAGTGAGGGCACACACCCCAGCAGTGACCTCCATCCCGAATAACCCCTCCAAACAACACACGATATGATCTTCCTTCTTACTGGGCAGCTGCCATTACTTGGGCAGCCCAAATGAAGCTCCAGTGCAGCTTGTGCACAGAATCAAGATCCGTAGTTTGCTTCATCGAAGGCCTTTCTTGCTCTTTTCAGTTCTTCATTCATAGTAAGGAGGTCTTTAACCCTGGCAAACTTCCGGGGGTCCTTGCGAATTAGAAAGACAATGTCCTCCACCTGTACACGGCCCTGCCGCCCAATCGACATGGCCTTGTGTGTCTGTCAGAGGAAAAAGGGAAAGTCAACAGGGTTACTTTTTTAAGCTCTCAATTCCACTTTATTTCCTTATAATTTTATAACAAAGTAAGCAACTGCAGGACCTGGGCACCATCATCCTAGTCACAAGAGAACTTGCCAGTAAACCATGGACTCACTGCTGTTCTGCTGTCCCCAGCTCCCTGTCACACCTACCACTTACCAATATATATACATATATATATATGTATACCACATAATGGTATCAAAGCTAAAGCTAGATTACAAGTAGGATGCCCAGCCTGCAAAACGCCTGAAGACCAGGCACAACTTGGAAGCAATGTGAAGTAACCCTATCAGAGGACAGTGTAGGGTATTTTGATAAGAAAAGGCAAGGGCAACCTTTCAAAAGAAAGGGGAATGCTTGGATACTTTAAAGAGTATCCAAATACCTGGAAGAATAATGGCTTCAGGAACCAGAATACATTTCTTTTGTAGCAGAGCTACTTTCCCATCCATGTAAAGACACTCGGTCAACACAAAAAGTCGACAGATTTTTCAAAGCTGAGCCTTGCTTTCTGTCAGCTGCACATACAGCGATGCCACAGTGAGCCCCAAAGTCAGATGTGAATTTTGCCTCCTACAATACTTAGTCTAACCTTTACTTAAGGACTTCAGACAGCGTTCTAAATCCACATGGAGCAAGATGCATGAATTTTGCCTTTCTCCTGGAAAAGCAAAATCCAAGTTTAGCTTTCTCCTATTAGCACCATGAGTTTGGGGCCTGGCATAATGTAGTATTTGAGTCAGAGGTATTCTTCAGAAGGCTAAAATCCTCATGAGGATGTTTTGACCATGCTGTCTAGAGCTGACTTACCATTTCTGTGATAAACTCTATTACCAGGTCCTCAAGAATGTCCACGGATTCTGTGTAAGGGTTCTGGTCGTCCCCGAATCCATACATCATGCATCTTACTGCACAAAGAAACACTGAGTGTGAGGCTCCTTTCACCCATTCAGTAGTGTCAGCAGCACACACCTAGTCAGAGCTCACCAACCTGCACATTCCTGCTCCAGGTGGTACAGGAATGTAACTTGTCTGTTAGACAGGGCAATTCTTGAGCAAACATACAGGAAATAAACAGAAGCCAACAAAAGCCAAGGCTGTACATACAGAAAAGCACATCTGATGACGAGCTCTTTAAATATTAATTTAGCCTGCAAAGCGCTGCACACTGACTTACACAGCATAACCGACTGTGGGCATAGCTCGGCTCAGAGGATGCACCAGCAGTATTTTTAGGGGGGTCTACATGACAGCTTTCTGCACTTGCAGCCAGGGCACTGAACGAAAGCCGCTGTTTTGCTAAGGAGAAGTGAGTTTAGGAACTCCATAGCTGTCTGCTCGGAGTTTCAGCTGAGTGACCCGTCCGGGCTGGGCCGTCCGGCCCGGCACGACTCACGTTCTTTGGAGAACAGCCTCTTCCTCCTGCCCTGCCCGCCGTCCAGGCCCCCGCCGGCGTCCTCCGCGTCCTCTTCGAACTGCACGGGCACAGCGGGGAGAGGCCGCGGTCAGTGCCCGCCGGGACCCGGCCCCTTCCCGCTGCACCCCGCCCGCGGCTGGCATGGGATGGGATAGGGACCACCGGGAACTGCAGCCCCTCCCGCCACTCACCGGCACGTCCTCCTCCTCATCGGCCATGGCTGCCGGGCTGCGCCGGAAGGGATTCCGGATTCCTGTTCCTCTTCCCCTTGCCCGGCCCCGCCTGGGCGAGCCCGCCGAGCTGTGGAGGGGCGGGCACGGGGCGGTGCTGCCGGGCGGGCGGGGCTGGTTGGAGCCGCGGCACCAGCCATTTACTGGGACAGATCTGGTGACCCTCCCCAAATCCTTAGTCGACGCTCATTATTGACTTGTCACATCAGGATATCGTGGGCTGAAAGCGAACTCGGGAGGTGTCTGGTCCATTTGCCTGCCTCAAAGAGGGTCAGCCGTGGTGTTAGAAAGGTCTTTTCTTGGTTTGCCTGTGTGGTTCGCATGGGCTTTTCCTTCCCTTGAGCAAGACACACTTGGCCCTGTTCGTAGAATCATAGAATGTTAATGGGTTGGAAGGGACCTTAAAGATCATCTTGTTCCAACACCCCTGCCATGGGCAGGAACACCTCCCAGCAGACCAGGTAGCTCAATGCCCCATCCAGTCTGGCCTTGATCAGTTCTTAACCCAGCAGAGTGCCCTGCCCAAGCTGTGAGCTGTCCGCTTTTCTAGGAGTATGCTCTGGGACACTGTGCCAAAGACTTAGCTGAAGTCCAGGTGGACCACATCCACAGCCTTCCCCTCATCCACCAGGTGGGTCACCTGATCATAAAAGATCAAGTTGGTCAGGCAGTACCTACTTCTCCTAAACCCATACTGGCTGGGTCTGATCCCCCAGACACGCTGTAGGTGCTGTGTGATTGCATACAGGATGATCTGTTCCAAAACCTTGCCAGGCACTGAGGTCAGACTGACAGGCCTTTAGTTCCCCAGATCCTCCTTCCAGCCCCCTTCTGGATGGGCCAAACTCCAGTCCTCTGGGACCTCCCCAGTGAGGCAGGACTGGTGATAAATGATGGAGAGTGGCTTAGCGAGCTCTTCAGCCAGCTCCTTCATCCCCCTAGGATGGATCCCATCTGAGCCCATAGACTTGTAAGGATCCAAGTGGCTCAGCAAGTCACTAACTGCTTCCTCCAGGATTACAGAGGAGCTATTCTGCTCCCTGTCCCTGTCTACCACCTCCAGAGGCCAGCTCTCCTGAGGATGATCTGTCTTATTATTGAAAACTGAGGCAAAGGTGTTAAGTACCTCAGCCATCTTTGGTAATTGTATTCTCCCCTCATGTCCAATAAAGAATGGAAGTTTTCCTTGCCCCTCTTTTTGCTATTAATTTATTTATAAAAATACCTTTTATTATTCTTTACAGAAGTGGCCAGATTAAGTTCTAATGGAGCTTTCACCTTTCTAATTTCTTTCTGCATGACCTAATGATATCCTTGAACACTTCCTGAGTTGCCTGCCCCTTTTTCCTAGCATTGTAAGGGGTTTTGTTCAGAAGAGGGTCTAAAACCAGAACTGCACTTTTTTACACATACAGGGTTATTTTCAGAGGCTCTCCAGTCAATAGGTGAGGCCTTGAAAATGACAGCCATGACAAGACTGATTTTAAGATACCAAGAAAGAATTTTTCCTAAAGTGTTCACTTTCACCTGTTCCATCTGTACAGATACTACTGCACTTCCCCTAGGATCATGCATCCCCTGGGCTGGTTTGCTCTGTAACATTTTGGGATTAGAGGTAAAATATTAAGAGATTTACAGGTTTGATTACTGTTAAAATGCAGAAGCTAGAGAGCCATGTCTTTCTACTGAATTTATCACATTCCCCACTTCTTACATGAGTGTTGAAAACAAACCTCACCTCACATCTAGTCTGAGAGTTACAAGAAGTTGCATAATGAAAGAGCTATAAATGTCACCTTCTCATCCTCAGAGTGGTTTAGAAAAAACTGTCATGAGGTTTAAACACTTAATGTAAGTAACTTCGAGAACTGCACACCCATATTTGGCCACGTCAAGACATGACAAAGTCTGAGTGCCAGAGTTCGACACAGGTACTTAATACCTTCGGTCTAAGTTCTCCTGCATGACTGCTGCTATTGACAGCTCTTCTTTCGTCTGACTCTGTACCTTGTAACTGCACAGTTTCAGGTGCTCTTAGCCAGGCACAGTTGGTGTGGGCCACAGTTCTCCGAGCTGCTACAGTATGCTTAAGGAGTATGGGACACATCAGTACTGTGCTTAAGCTGCCAGGGTAGAACAGACGCAGATAATGGACAACAGGTCTCAGACCTCGCAATTCATCCGAGTGCAGCTGCAGAACTTCATGCTGGATCGAGAACAGAGGGTAAATGCAGCACCGACTGATGATAATGTACAGAAGAAGAGGGTTCCTCTAGATGTCAGTCTTTCATTCCACTGTTTCAAACCAACCGTGATTGAAAAGTGGACCCCATCGAAGATGTGTCCTTTCCTTCACACTGGGACAACTCGCTGTATGCAAGCAAGGCATGCGATTTCGCTGCACCTACTGAACACAGAAAGTTACAAAAGTAAAACATACAAGAAGTTAAACACACCTTCACAGGCAGTAGGTTGGCTATTTCCACTCTAGATGGCCTCACAGCGGGAGGGTTGTACAAGTGGTAGCTTTTGGATCCTGCTATCCTAATCCTAACCCCAGTGATGTAAACTTCTGTGTACCATTCAGTTCAACTGGGCAAGTACAGTTTGCTTAATGTTAGGGCTATAGTTTTTCTGTGCTAAACTAAATGCCTCTTTATTAAAGCTATTACTAGACTATCTCTATATCCTAATGATAGCGGAATTTAGGCATGCAGTGGTATCTTTTTGAACATTTCAGTGGAGGGAGAGGAAATGCTGTATTAAAACTTTGCTTCTCTTTGGAAGTTCTCTACATAATCATGTAGGTTTCATAAAACAGTTTTATAACAACCTGGATTCACTCACACTGAAAACTTCCTGAACTGACCAACTCAATAAGCAAAAAGCTTAGTTTTACATGTATTAATTTATCCTAAATAATTTCTAGTACCTTTGGTTATTTACAACAAAAAAACACTGACCTTTTGTTCTGGATGAGCTGAGCAGATCAGGAGTCAGTCTTTTCAGCTGGTCTCTACAGCAGGGAGGTTTCCAGTAACATGGGCTACAAAACATCTTAGCAAGTGAACTCCTGAAAACTCCACAGAACTGTGGAAACAGAGGAATGGATATTTAGTGCCAGATAATGCTGTGTCTTCGAGTAATACAAGCAAACAGCCACTGGCTGTGTTCAATTACTCTCCCACAGTGCAGTACACCTTGGTATGAGCGTCGAGTTGGACTCCCTAATGCAACAATTACAGCTGCTGTTGTTACCAGAACTCCAAATAGAACAGCAAAGCCTGTTAACATCCAGCATCGGGATGCTGCCCACCTCCAAGAAAGGCCAAAGGAAGAAGCAACCTTGAAAATCTGCAGATGAGGGGGAAGAAGAAAAGGGATGTTTCCCCATCAGCAGCCCACCCTCCATCCTTGGTGCATAGAGAGGAGCTGCCTCTAAAGTGGACAAACCCATTTCGGTTTAGCTTGCCCTACTGAATTTATCACCCAAAAGGAAACAGCAGCAGGGAAGCAGAGCTTTACCTGACCAGGAACAGTTGAGGAAAGCATCCCTGAGTCTTCTCCTTGACAAATTCCTGGATCCCCAGTACATTCTTTAACAACAGTCCCCGGGGAGCTCGGTCAATTTTGGTTAACACCATCTGCGTGGATCCAGAAAGGGAGAATTAAAAGAGGAAAATAAGATTATTTTACTGCTAGTCTGGAACATCTGTAAGACTTCTGGACCATCCTGCAAGGCAGACTGAAAACTCTGGGTCACATCTAGGGGGAAAAATTGTCTAACACAGTTCACCAAAACACTTCTATAGCCTGCATAAAGAGCAGGCATTTTCAAGCTCCTCAAGCTGAGCACTGGAAAAAAAAAATTCATTTAATAAACAAAGCAAAAAAAGACCCCTTAAATCCCACTTGCCTCACTCAACACATTTTAGGCATATTTTATTAACAATAAAGGCTTATTGCCTGGATAGAACAACCTGCACATAAGCTCTAGTAGAGGGTACAAACCCTTATAGATAACCCATACTTTATAACCAACCCAAGAAAGCAGCATTACCTACCACATAAGGAATCCCAAACTCTTCCAGCATCTCCACTGCAATATGATCTGTTTTCTGGAGTCCAACTACACCATCAACTAACAGAAAAGTCCTCTTCAAGCTGCCAGAAAGACAAGCAACAGCAATTGCCACCATTATTTCATGCCTGCTCAGCTACTTCCAAATTCATAAGGAGAAATAAAAACGTGGGATCTGGGAAGAGTCAAGAAAAGCCATGCATGCAAGATGAAGGTCAGCATGGAGCAGCACCCTCTTTGCTGCTGCTTTGATCTGAGCATGAATGAATGACACTGCGAAAGCTCCCAGGGAAATTATGTCAGAAATAACCAGTGCTATCCTGGAAGCACCTACCCCTCTTCATTTTTTCACCTAATTACATGACACCGTATATAGGCATCTGGCATTCACTGCTGTGGAGGTACAGCTAAGTCCCTTACATGCGCCGTTCCTGCAGATAGGCCTCCACCATCTCCACAAAGTCTTGCGGGGCACGGTAGCCGTATCCTGGCATATCCACCAGAGTAAAGTACTTCCCTACTTTGAAGAAATTCATCTTCTTGGTGTGGCCCTGAGAAGAGGATTTAGGCAAGATGAGGGAAGGCAGTGGTTTTAAAAAGCTGCTCTAAGAAGTGTACTAAGAGATGCCCCACAAAATGTCCTATTACGTGCCCCTGACGCCCTAAAATGCTACTGTTGCTTTTAGCTGCCCAGTCTCCTACTCTTGTAGCAATCCTACATGGCTCTATCCATAAAACAGACTAAAAATACTGTCACAGGTGTCTCTGCTTCTTCTCAAAGGACTTAACAGCACGTCTGCTCAAGCTATGCAACTCCTCTGTCTGGCACACATGGCCAAGCCTGGCTGAAGAGCTAAGATGGGCTCTTTCTGCCTCTTCCTGCCACTGCCAGCCGTGAGCTCGTGGCCACCACAGCTGGCACATTCTCCTGCTGCTTCAGGTTACCCAGGAGCTTGTCCCCTTCCACCCTTCTCAGCCCTACTCTCTGGCCTGGCACCAGTTTCTGACAAAGACGGAGGGAAACTTTTAAAAAAGTCACTCACCGGAGTTTTTGACACTCTGACCTCCACTTCTGGAGCCAGTGAAAACAAGGCCCGGATTAAAGATGATTTCCCCACATTGCTTCGGCCGATGAAGCACACCTGCAGGGGGAGAGGCAGAGAGAGCACATCGACACCTGCCTTCCATGTGCTGGGACAAGGGATACCCTCTCCCACTACAGCCAGTCCTGGTCATTTCCCAGCCCTCGGTGCCAGTGCCTGGGGACAGCAGTGTGCTGTGCCACGAGCACGCCAGGCCGCTGGGCTGCACAACGGGGAGCAACAACAAATAAACTGTTTTAAAGCAGCAGCAGTAAGCGCTGCACGCACTGTGCGCTGACAGTGCCAACCCCAGAGCTGCACAGCCAGTACCAACACCCTTTGCCCCAGCAGCTCAGCCCGGCCCAGGGTGGCCCGGGCACACCTGCTGTCCCAGCAGGGTCCCAGCCGGGGGCGGGGGCAGCGCAGCCCTGACCTCGGGCAGGGCGGCCGGCGGGGCGTGCTCCATGCGGACAGCGGAGCTCACGTAGTCGATGGGGTGGCCCGGGCCGGGCCTGAAGAGCTCCTCGGCGCGCTGCAGGGCGCCCAGCTCGGGCTCGAAGATGTGGAACCCCGCCGTGTCGGTGCCGGGCGCCAGGTACCGCTCCAGCTTCTGCAGCGGGAACATGATCCCGGTGCGGCGGCTCCGCTCCAGCCGCAGCACCTGGGACAGGGAGGCCAGCGCCGGCGGGACACGGCCCGCCACACCCCCCACCCGTGGCAGCACCATCCCGGCGGCTGCAGGAGGGACCCGGCCGGGCCCGGAAGGCGGTGGGAGGAACAGAGGGATAATGGGGCGGGACAGAGGGATAATGGGGCGGGGCGGGCGCGATATCTTGGGTGCCCCCGCCCGGCGCGGTGCTGTCAGGGCCCGGCTCGGCGGCGGATACGCTGAGTTGGAAAGGACCCTCAAGAACCATGGAGTCCAGCTCCTGGCCCTGCACAGGACAGCCCCAAGAATCACACCGTGTGCCCGAGAGCATTGTCCAAGCGCTTTTCATCTCTATCAGGCTTGATGCTGTGAACACTTCATTGGGGAGCCTGTTGCAGTGCCCAGCCACCCTCTGGGTGAAAACTCTTTTTGTAATATCCAACCTAAACCTACCCTGACACAACTTCAAGACATTCCCACGGATCCTGCCACTGGTTACCAGAGAGAAGAGATCGGTGCCAGCCACTCCGCTTCCCCTCATGGGGATGTTGAGGTCTCCCCTCAGTCTCCTTCAGGCTGAACAGACCAAGTGACCTCAGCTACTCCTTGTATGGCTTTCCCTCCAGACCCTTCACCATCTTCATTGCCCTCCTTCAGACACACTCTAATAGCTTTATATTCTTATATTGGGGTGCCCAAAACTGCACACAGGACTCAAGGTGAGGCCGCCCCAGGTCAGAGCAAAGTGGGACAATCCCCTCCCTTGACCAGCTGGCGATGCTTTGCCTGATGCCCCCCAGGACATGGTTGGCCCTCCTGGCTTTCAGGGCACTGCTGACTCATACTCAACTTGCTGTTGACCAGGACTCCCAGGTCCCTTTCTGTGACACTGCTTTCCAGCAGCTCATTCCCCAGTCTCTATGAACATCCAGGGTTGCCCCATCCCAGGTGCAGAATCCGGCACTTTCCCTTGTTAAACTTTATATGGTTGGTGATTGCCCAGCCCTCTAATTTATCAAGGCCTCTTTGCAGGGTCTCTCTGCCTTTGCGGAAGTCAACAGCTCCTCTGAGTTTTTGTCATCTGTTTAGCTTTGGGTTTTCTTATCTGTGTTCTTAGAGACTCAGGCCAAGCCCAACAACACCTCTGAGCTGCAGAGGGCTCTGTGCACTTATGCTCTGTTTGACCACAGAATGGGGCAAAACAACCCAGTCCTGCAGCATCCTCTGGCTATCTGCTGCACCCATCGGTTTTCCAAGAGCTATCCTGATAAGTACAAAAATTAGGAAATTAAAAAAAAAAAAATCAGTAATTTCTGTTTAAGTTGAACTATATAGAGGTCAGTTCTATTTTGGATAAAATAAACAAAACCAAACTAACCACAAAACTGTTGCCACCTGTGTTCACATACAGTAAGAAAACCTGTGAAGTTTCACTGCTTAATTGATATGTAGCAGAGCGCTGTTTTCATATATAAAAAAACCACAGAGCTTTTTACATTATATTTCTCCGTGACTGCAGTTCATAGGGCTACAAATCAACAGGAATAAATGTATGTCCTTGAAACATTTCAGCTTCAAAGAAGTACTGCAATTTTAGCACCATCAAATGAAAGTAAACTTCCATCAGTATCTTTATTAAAGTAATATATAAAAATATCCTGATGTTTGCCTTACAGCCAGGCAAGCCTGGGGGTTCTGGGGAATGTTGCCTTTTTCTTTGAGACAGAGACTGCTTTTTCTTCTGCAGTGACAGACTTCTGTTTAAAGTGCTATAATTCTGAATAGTTTAATTATTACAATGAGTAGACTTAAGTCCAGGAAGGACTGTTAGAAGATAGCAGAGGCTATATCTTACTTTCTTTGTATTAAGCTCAGTCACAAAGCTGTAGGGAGGGAAGTTCCATCCCTTAGGAAAAGGCCAGCCAGCAACATACATGTCACTCAGAGAGAGCTTCAAATATTTTATAGCAAGACAAACTTCTGTGGAAATGCTGCTTCTCAACTTTATGATCAGTGAAAGCTGTTATTGGTGAAAGGCTAACTGTGTAAACCTAGGGGAAAAAACCCTGTATTCTACTTCAGTCCTGTAAATCATATCCTCTTAAAGTCTGCTTTGTTTCACAGCAAGACAGCGCTCAAAAGTGCATAGCTCAGGACAGACCACAATCACTGGCTGCTACATGCATGCTTAGAAGAGTGCTCCCAAATAAATCTACAAATGCCCTTTATTTGGTTCCAACCAGTTTGGAATCTACAGAGCAGGCCTCTCTCCTGTCACCCCAGTGGTGCAAAGAACCAGAGACAAATGTAGAGAAAAAAAGCAAAACCTTTCAAGAATTACTTCAGGAACACTGCTAATTGTTTTTTTGGGGGGCTTCTTGGTGGTAATGTAGCAACCTAATTTAATTGAAATCCATGGTGAATCTGGTAGCAGCAAAACCACACTGTCCAGAGAAATATCCATAACCATTCTAGTAGGCAGATTTCCACATTTCTATGCCAAACTATGACATGCAAACCAGATCAAGTGCTACTTTTGTAGTTTCACACAGCTCACTCCTGCAGGCAGCAGACTTGCCTGCTTCAAATCACCCTGCAGTAGTTACCCTCACCAGGCACATGTTCTCCAGCACGCTACACCCAGATCAGCCAGCCAGAGACAGGAGGGAAGGCAGCAGAGAACCAACTGGGCCAGTTAACAGTACCTCTGCAGGTGTGATGATGGGGACAGAGGTGCCCAGTTCACAGGCCAGTGCCCCAGCCACTGTTAAGTCTCCCTTTTTAATGTGACTACATAGGTGGCACGAACAAATTAAGATGGTATAGGACCTTCTGAATACTTGTAATTATAGCAAAGGGTGGGATAAACAAGAGCATCCAGTAAACCCACATCCAAAACCTGAAGTACAGAAATGTGCATTTCAGTGGAAGGTGGTTTGTTTTTTTTTTCCTGGACTAAATTGCAGTCAAGGTTTTCTAGGAGCAGAGTATGAAGATGGAAAATGGCAGGTTACTGTGTACAGAGCTGGTACACAGTATTAGCAACATTTAAGCCTGCTTTGTATCTCCCCAAAAGACTATTTTCTATTTGGTGTGTTATTGCCAAACATTAGGCATTCTGAATGACATTGCCTGTGTCTTATATCTGTAACAGCAGATGTCTCTTTTCAGTTGATGGTTAAGTAGTTCAAATGTTAGGGAATGACTACAATTTTAGTCCACATTAAAAACCCTGACAATCATTCCTCTGGAGTTTGAAAGAGGAATCTATAACCATTGACACTGACCTAAATCCCAAACAATGGCCAAGAGCGTGGAGCTGGAAGGAAGTGGTAACACTGGTTGTCTTGTCTGGTCTGATCTTGTCTGGTCTGATCCCAGCATCGTGAGACAGGTCAAACCATCATTCATTTCAGATATCTCTCAGAGAAGGGTGTCTGTAAGGCCAGCTGGAGATGGAATTCTGTGAGAGCAATGAGGGCCTCTTGTGCATTTGGGGCAGTCACTTTGTGTCCTGTGAACTAAAACCAGCTGGGCTCTTGAGTTTCATTTCTAGAAAGAGAAACTGAGACTAAATATTGTCACCAGGAAGCATGTTGGAAAGGACAGAGCACAAGCACCAACCTGACTACTTTTTTTGGTGACAGTAAGAGCACTGCTGACTGTGTCCAAATCTGTGCTTGCCCTTAAATACATCTTATGTTCTTTTTATTTGGGAAGTGGTTTAGGAATTTGAGTTACTAGGATATGCAGCTTTAAAGTCTAAATTTATGTATAAAGTACTAAGAAACTCTGATTTTCCTCTATGCAAACTATTCTATTGGGGGGGGGAGGAGGGGGGGGATGGTAGAGAAATGTCTTTATCCCCGGTAAGGAATTCAAGGCCACAAACCTCTCAAGGCCTGGATATTCTGAGACACACACAAAAAAAGTAGTTAAAGAATTAAAATACTCATTATACTTGTTAGTGGGAAAGGTTTTTAAAGGTTCTGGAGTAAAGTGTTGGAGGAGAGGGATTATTGTCCATGTGGCAGCCAATATTGCTGGTCCCAGCTGAAAAGTAGTTTCTACTGGTTTTGTTGAGCTGAAATTCTCTTTTCAGTATTCACCTTAAATTTTATTGACTTTTTCTATTTGCATCTGATCTGACCTGTGCTGCAGCATTTGGTTTTGCACTTCAGGCTTTCAGGCAAAGAGCTGAAAACAGAACTACTTCATCCATTTTCTCAGAGTCAGACTTGGTCAGCAGCACAGGACGCAGTGCTGTGAGTGCATAGAAAAGAAGGAACTTCTGTGTCTTAAATGTGCTAAAGCAATTAGAAACTCCTTGAATCTAGGCTGAAAAAATGAAAGTAGTGCCAATAACACTGACTGGGGAGGACACTCAAATGGAAAAGCTCCTTATGATTGGTACATATAGGATGGGGACCATATAACCACTGCATCAAGAACTGACTCGAGACAAACGTTTGCTTCCTTAGTACTGGTTGCTATGACCATGACCATGACCAGGGTAGCAGGAGGTAAATCTTGAAATAAAGGAATTGATATGAAGGAGGACAGTGCCATGTGTTTCCTTTCCAGACTTGTTATGCCTCACATCACACAGGGATTTTATTGCAGACATTCAGAACATCAAACGAAGCTATGTGAGGACATTTCTGTACTCCACATTCTTAACCAGGTTTATCAGCAGAGCTCCTATCTTCATACAATCCATGGCTGTTCCAAAACAGTGGAATTGCATGAAAATGACTCAAACAAAAGGCTCAAACAATAAAAGTTTCCAAGTAAAGTACCAGCTTATGCAGGAACCTAGTGTTGCATGACTGAGATGCCACAACAAACCTTTGTTTTGTTTATAATAATCATCTAGAAATGTAATCTTATTACCTCATCCGTTTGAGGTTACCCTATTTAGCATGCTGAAGTTTTTGTGGGCATAGCATCCAAAAACTGTCACACAACCACAGTTCAGGGGCACTGATGGCTCATGTAGCCACAGTTCTGAGTTTAGGCTGTAAGGGCTGATGGGTATGGTCTCCCTTGCAGATCTACAACACATTTGCTCAGACTACATTGTTCTTTAACGATCTGGACCAAAAGCATTTCTGATGCAGGCAAAGTGTTTATCTGATAATTTATAAATCCAGTAATAGCTTCTGCAAATGCCTTCCTTTTCACTCCCAAAAGGAAGTGCCCGAGTTCAGGAATTACAACACTTTCCTTAAAAGTTAACCCAAACGTACCGCATCAATACTAGGAAAAAAAAACACAAAAAACCACAAAAAAACCATCTCTGAAAGGAAGTAAAATTTTTTGTGTTTTTTTTTTTTTTAACTAGTAAAAACAAAATAAAACAAAACAAAGCCCCCAAAAATCCCAAACAAAAATCAACTTTTCAAGGTGAGCAGGAGATGGAGAAAAAAGCACAGCTAGAGCCTGGGCCCTGACAAAAGCCCTCAGGGAAGGACTGCACAGCAGCAGCAGCAGCAGCAGCAGCAGCAGCATGAAGCCAATTTTTGCAAAACTCTGCTCTTCAGGGACTGAACCACTAATAACAACTGAGCAGCCACATAGCAGAAGGATAGCTAAAACCAGCACTTGGTGTGTCTGTAACAAGGGCAGAAGGGGGAGGCCAAGTCTCTCTGCTAGGGGTATGGTGGACATGTAGAACCCTGTATAGGGGTCTTGCAGAATGGCTAAAAAAAGTAAGGTAGCAAGCAAGAAACAAGATAAAGTAAAACAGGATATCCTGCAATCGTTCATGGTGATCTGTGACTTCAAGTAAAACAGGGTCTCAAAACACAGAAGCCTTCTGAGCTGAGGTGGGAGCAGTCTAACAGTGAAGGACACTTGAAACCAGCTCCACAGGTCTGTGATGGAGGTGGATGGAGAACAAACCAGTCCAGCAGGACCTGGATCGGCTTGGATCAGCTGCCTGGGGCACAGCAGTGGTTCTCTTGCCACAATACTGCCATGCTGTCTGGCTCCAGCTCTGGTGTCAGACTGAGAGTTTGGTCTTCCAAAACCAAAAACCCATACATCAGTCCTCCCCCTGCCAAATTTGCCATATAAAACCTTTCCATTCTTCACAGTCATGCAGTAAGTTGCTGTCTTGTGGCCAGACTGTAATCTAAAGACTCAAAATCTAAAAGGCTTATTAGAGAAATAAGAAAATTATTTTCCAGCCATCACTTTGAGTATCAGAGACTAGGCAGAATCTTTAGCAAAAAAAACCCCAAACCCAAAAGCACAAGGGTTTACTCCAAAGATAAGTGGACTAGGTTGCATCACCTGCTGTAAGGAATTCTGCCTGTTTATCAGGAGTTCTCCTGTCTTACTTTCTAAAATGGCCCTACATTCTTCCAGGTGCCTGGGTGCATTGCCCCAATTAGGTGTGCAGTGTTTGAGACCCTGAAAGCTTCTGATTTTTGTGACTTGGACCATAGTTCCTTGTTGCCTCTGCCTTTTAGTGCTGAACTACCTTACCCACAGACTATATGGCTGAAACTATGGTATATCTCCCACCATAGAGATCAAAATGTGATCTTTGCATCTTGGACCTGCCTCTAAACCTGAGATAGGTTGTTGCACTGAACAGCCAAACCACACAGCGCTGAAGCAGAAGCTGCATTGACCAAGGTGCAAGGTAGCTGTGTGAAATTGTTTGACAAAGTGACTTTTTGGAAAGGATAATTGCAGCCACAACAGCCAGCAGACATGAGGATTTCACTATATTGCTGCTGCTGTCTTTTTTGAATATAAGTGTGAACTTCTTATATTGAATATAATAGAGATAATAGATAATAGAGATGATCTTATAATAGATTGCCTAACTTTGTTTTTGAACTCACCCAGCTTTTCCTTTGAGTCGTTCACGGGTGTTGTGCCTCTCCTCAGTTAAATGGCACTCATTATTTGGGATGTAATTCCCTCCATTCACGGATGTCTTGCATCTGTTTTACCCCAGAAATGAAGAAGCCTTTCCAGCCACATTTCACACAGCCCTGGAAATATATAAATCTGCTGTGACTGTAGTTGTAGGAAGAGAATTCCTAATGTTAAAATTCTCACTGCAAGTGTTGAAATTTTATGTTATTTGAAAGTAGCTAAGTGCTTGCTTGAAATAAGAAGCTAGAATTGATAGGTTGCAAATTCAACTTTATCTAAACAATAGTTATGTTGTGTAAGTCAAAAATGGATTATATGAAACGTGAATTTAACAGCTTGAAAATTAATAATAAAGCAAGTTGCCTAAATGTTACTTAAAAATTAATCCCTAGAGTGAAGATCTCGTAGATCATGTGCTGGAGTGTGTCCAGAGCTGGGCAACAAAGCTAGTGAAGGGTCTAGAGAGTATGTCATATGAAGAGCAGCTGAGGCAGCTGGGGGTGTTTAGCCTGGAGAAAATGATGCTTGAGGGGGACCTTGTCACCCTCTACAACTACCTAAAAGGAGGTTGTAGCCAGGTAGAGGTTGGTCTCTTCTCCTAGGTAACTAGTGTCAGGATGAGAGGACACAGCCTCATGCTGTGCCAGGGGAGGTTCAGGTTGGACATTAGGAAGAATTTCTTCAATGAAAGTGTGATTAAACGTTGAACTGCCCAGGCAAGTGGTGGAGTCACAGTCCCTGGAGGTGTTTAGGAAACAACTGGATGTGGCATGGTCTAGTTGATAAGGTAGAGATCAGTCAAAGGTTGGACTTCAAGATCTTGGGGGTCTTTTCCAACCTAAATGATTCTGTGATATGAACTGTAACAACCATGTTACAATATGGACTATGGAACTGACCAAAACCCCCACCAAAACCGACCTGAGAGGATGTGAAGATGACCATGTAGCAACTGCTTGGTAAGGAAACACTGAGCCACTGAAGAGTGAGAAGACCCCAGATCCAAATACTGCTGTTGGTCCAGACTGTCAAGTGAGGGATGGGGACTTCACATTGTATGACTATAACTGCCCAGGGTTTTTGTTATTCCTCATCCCTCTTTTGAGACCCCTGACTTGAGCTGCCAGATACCATAATTGATTTGTGCCAATAAACCTGTCTAATGGGAGACAACAGCCTCCTGTCAAACATTTTGTTAATGAGATATTAAAAAATCATAGCTCTTAGGATTTGTGCAAGTTCTGCTGTAGAGTTTGTCCTCCCACAGTAACATTAGACAGAAGGCCATTGGTCAGAATGCAAATACTAAAAGCGTTTCCTCTCTGTTCATCAACTTTCATCAGAGAAAGCTTCATGCTAGGAAGAAGAACCATCTCTTTGTAGCTGCACTGTGCAGGAGGGGAGGAAGAGCAGAGACTCTGGCTGCAGGATCACTGGCAGGGCATGCTGGGGAGCTCACAGCAAGCCGGATGGGGCAAGAAACCCCCATCACCCACAAAAGGAAGAGCTACTATTTTGCAAGTTGTCAGCAAGGCCATTTACACCATTGTCCTCACTATCACTGCAGTCACAAGCGCTACAGGTACTTCTGATTCTACTTTGGTATCAAGTCTGTTGAGGGCAGAAAAGGAAAAGACTCTATCAGGGGGATGCTTTCCCTTCTTTGGGAAGGAAAAATCTAGTGGAAGGGATCTTTACAAATTGCTGAAGGGGCTTTTTGATGGAAAACCAATAACCTGCAAATCAAAACATTTCTAGCTGAAAATTGATTTTTTTCTGTTGTCAACCACTAAGATGCTGAACTTGGGCTTTTCAATGATTTGATGGAAACTGGTAATGATTTTCATGGAGTACAATATTTTTCATTATAATTAACAAATTTATTAAAACCACAACTGATGGGAGGTTTTATGATTAGTCTGAGCACTATGTCAAGCTTTACTCTTAGGGATCAGTGACTTATCCTGACAAATGAAGTATATTGGGATTTTCTGACAATAGGTTCAGGTGAAAGTTTTAATAAGACTTAATGCAAAGGTTCTTTCCCCTCTCCAAACTCAGTTAAATACTCACCAGAGCTATTGTCAAAAATAGGGGATCTGCAAATGCAGCTGTAATACTTCCCCCCACTCCCTACTCTACTTTAATTTTGCAAATTCCTGATTTTTTTTGTTTGTTTTTGTTAGCACAGGTGAGGCAGGTCACAGAGGAGTGATTTTGAGTCTCTTGGAAATCTCTTCATCTAATAGGAAACACGCATGCATACTTTCCAGTGGAATGCCATACTCCTCAATTATTTTAACTGTCACCACTATAATCAGGGAAATTGGTTCACATAATCTTTGGAGTGGCAGGGCAGAAATTGCCTCCTGTGCTTGATGTGAGTTGGAGGGTGGCTTATATCCAGAACAAAAGAAGGGTAAATCACAGAATATTAATGTCTCCAGACATTAATTTTCCTGCTGTACTAGGCAGTGATGCTGAGGGAAAAGCAAGCTGGGAGATCTTCCCACAGAAATGGGCTCTGAAGCTCATTCAGATTCTGCTTCCCAGTCATGTCATTTATCCACTGCCTTGGGGAGAGATTGAAAACAAGGCCAAATGTTTGTGAACACAGCCATGAATTTGGAAATCTTTTCCCATTTAAGAAGAGAGGTGCAGTTCTTGGGCTGGCACAGACGGGGCCTCATGTTCACCTGTACCAGGGCAGATATTTCCTTTTGAAGTACAGGTCATAACTCTGAGGCTATGACATCTCCTGGCACATTCTCACATGTCCTTCTCTTTCCTTCTCTCCTTCGGGGAACAACGAAGTGTCAGTGACCGTAGGTGACAGCTCAGTGCTCTCCTGCCCTAACCAATCAAATATAACTCTGCTAACATGGAAAATAAGTCCCAAGGTTGGAGGCCCCTGCACCTTGGGATACAGGGCTGATACAAACACGACAGACAGAACAAACTGCAGTGAATGCATAAACTGGAAATTCAGACCAGATCTGAGTCCTGACCTTGAGATACAGCAGGTGGGGATAGCCCAGGAGGGAAATTACATCTGCGAAGTTGTAACACCAGACGGGAATTTCCGCAGGACATACCACCTGACTGTGCTGGGTAAGGAACTCCTTCTCTGTTTCCAGTTCTCCAAAGGACCATGTCTGGGCCTGGACATACGAAGCTCCTCTCTGCATTCACTGGGGAAATGTGGAGTAAGAAGTAGAGCTTTTTTTATTTAATTGAAGGAAGGTAGCTTTTAATTAGTTATTAGGAAGAAATCCCATATGGAGAGGATGGGGAGGCACTGCAACAGGCTGCCCAGAGAAGCTGTGGATGCCTCAGCCTGGAAGCATTCAAGGCCAGGCTGGATGGGGCTCTGATCAGCCTGGTCTAGTGGAAGATGTCCCTGCCCATCACAATGGGGTTGAAAGGAGATATCTTTAAGGTCCCTTCCAACCTAAGCCATTCTATGACTCTATCATTCTTGCTGGATAAACCCATGCATTTCATTGATAGTAGGTCTGGTCTCCCTTATCCTCATTTCCCAAAACTCTTCCCCCTTCTGCTGTCCCATTTTCCACTGTCTAGTTGGAAACAAGTGCTGTGAAGCAATTTCCCATACACTAACAGAGGATAGGGAGAATGGCTGTGGTAAGGCTCACCTGAACATGGGAGAGTTGTCCAAAAGGAAGAAAGAGACAGGATCTTTGTCTCTTGTGACTTGGATCCATGTTGTTGCCATGGGATGGTGCCTTCAACCTCATTCTCCTCTTTTCACTGCTTTCATTTTGGGTGGAGTTCAAGAACACCCCATCCCAGCTGCAGGAAACTAACTCCATGTTCTGCCCTTCCTGGTGCTTTGCAGTGCCCCCCAGGCTGAGCCTGTACTGCGATGAGCACGGGAACGCCGTGTGCGAGGCAGCGGCAGGGAAGCCTCCTGCTCAGGTCTCGTGGCTCCTACAGAGCAACTCCTCCCTTGAGGAAAAAAGCCACAACAACAGGACAGTGACCGTTCTCAGCAGGTTGCCAGCATGTAACACCAGTGTGACTGACACAACCTGCATGGTGTTCCACCCAGCTGGGAACTGGAGTGAGTCCATGGCCTGTTGCTCCTCAGGTAAGCTTCCCTTTGTGCATTTGGTGTTCAAAAGCCTGTTTAGCCCTCTGTTCGTGCACTGAGCAAACATCAGTGGCACTGGCAGGATTGCAGCAGGAACTGTGCAGCTAAGTTTCCAGTGAGAAATTTGTTTGGAGGGGACAGGATAAACAGGAGTGCTGTCAGAACTGTAAAGCCCTTTGTGAAATTCTAGGCAAGGAGATGGATGCAGTGGTTTTCCCTCCCACCTCCAGGGCTGAATGGAAAGGCAGGGTTATTTACAAGTTCATGACACACCAAGATGTCAATGGTATGATCACCCAGATCTATGTATTGTAATCCAGTGGTGCCATTACATCTTGCTAATTGTTGAGTAACACATAGGTTGTGACAGGAAGACTGAAAGGCAGCTTCCAGCTTCCAAAGACTGGCTGATAGGTGGAGGCTTTAGGCCATCCAAAGAAAAGCACAAAGAAAGCATTGTCCAGAAGATGAAATCCTGACAGAGGCAAAAGGTAAATACAGCCTTTGAGATGTACCTTAATGAGCCACTGTTTCCCTTTAGAGACTGGAAGATTTCTTCACTGTGTCATCAGCCTTGTGAGCCTCCTGGGCCTTCTCTTCCTGCAGGCTGTTTTTCAGCTCTACACCTTCTGTGGTACCAGGTAGGTATGGAGCATGGCAATCTCTGGTCATGCTCGTGTGACATCACAGACATAAAGCCTTAGGGTATTTTTGTTTCTCTACCAAATAAAGGGGAGGAATTCTGTTCTTACACTCCTAGAAACCACAATTGCATTTCCACAACAGCTTCTTCCTCCCACTTAAGACTATTGTCTTGTTTCCTAGGACAATGAGAAACTAGTACCAAGCACAGCAGCTTCCATCTGCAGAAGTGTCTCAGCACTTGGCAGAGATGAAAGGAAGTCCTAATATGTCTCAGCAACGTGGCATGCAGCAAGAACTCACCGATACCAAAATGTTCAGGAGAAGGAAGCAAACATCTACAGTGCAGCCATGTGTAACTGTGCAGAAACACGGCATGCAGGGCGAATCCTACCCCCTCTTTGTCAGCTGTGTCTTTCATCATCTCTCTCTGTAGTGCAACTACAGATGCTGTAATCACTCATGCAAGTTTCAATTTTTTTTTGTAAGACCAAGTCTAACATATATGCAATTGGAAATTAATCAATATTGCATAAACTGAGGTCATTCCATTTCAAATACTTTGTATCCTAGTATATAAGTAGCATGTCTTACAGAATAAAATAAATCAAGAATAAACTGTCTTGTGTAATAAGGAGCAGCAACCTTCCCAGAATGATCACACAGAACTGAAGTTGAGCAACTCTCACTTTTGCTATAAGAATTTTTAAGTGTCTCACAGACAGATTAAAAAAAAAAAAAAAAAAAGGGAGAGAGAGAATAGTTGAGCTTTGGCAGTTATTGCTACATGAAGCACAGAAATTATTACAATCCTGAGATCTAAATGTCACACTCATTTACCTCTTGGCATAATCCAGAGATCTGCATCCCACTGAGCACAGCTCTCTAATGTTAATTTCTTAAAACACATCTTACTGGTTCTATCAAAAGGGAGCCCTTGAGTTTAATCTTTCATTTGATGACATACAGCCATGGCTAAGCCTCTGAGCCGTAGAAGAATACCTGTCTAAGGCTGAGTTAGGTTTGCATGACAAGTACAGTGAGGAGGAGAGGGGAAAGAACAAGGAACTCCAAGGTGGAACATAACCTAGATCCTTATTGTTCATTCACTGCTTCTACCTGTGCCTGACCCTATCTCAAGCTTTGTGAGCCTCATTTCACATCTGAACCAGTTACTGCAGGAGTCAGGGCCTAAACACCAGTAATAAAAAGATCATGCTTTTCAGTCTCAGCAAGCTAAGACTTGGAGTAGTTCTCTAGCTTTATACATAACAGGAAATGCCATGTCACTTCACTCATTCTCTTGTGCAGGTTTTAATACCACTACCTTGCTGCCCCTCAGCCTTTCCTGGTGCAGCCCGTAACCTGGTGTAAATCACTGCCTGGGGAGGTTTCTGCAGGACACTGGCAGGATACAGACAACAATTCTGCTGGCACAGCACCACGGAACTGCTCCTTTCACTCTTACAGACTCAGCTCCATTCTCTCCATCTGTTGTCATGTACAGCTGTTTAGTCCCAACAGTCTTCATTCTGCAGAGCTGACACCCAGTGCAAATGAATTCAGAGACAAGAGCTAGAGGAACAAACAATTCGGAAACAAACAAAATTACTGCTAATTCTTTCTGGTAACCTGACTACCCAGAGGCCAGCAAGCAGAAAACCACACTGACTTCAGCTGATATTTGTAGCTCTCCTGGTACCTGAGTTTCCACAGTGCACGTCAACTGCCTGCCTGCAAGTTGTACTCAGCTACATCTCATCTCTGCAGCAGCTCAGCAAGCCCTGAGAACCTGCACACACAAACCTACGTGCAAAGAGCTTCTCCACCAGCACCCTCGTGGTAGGGTAGGACCATCCGCAAAGCCACAGCTCTGCTTGGCTCTTACTAAATGTCTTACAGACAAAGGGACTACACGCTCATCTTCCTTTCCTCTCTTCACGAGATTCAGGCCAAGTAAAAATTTCAGAGGTACCAACATACATGTGACCTCGGTTAGTAACAGCTCACTGGTGTCCATGGTATTCAGGACATGTTCTTTTTAAGTTCTGTTCACTATGTTTCTTTACCTTTCCTCCAGTTTGGTCAGGTCTCCAGCCAGAAAGAAGAATATGTCACATCTTTGATTGCAGTTTCCCATCAGGGATCAAAGAGATCAGACTCGCATACCAGAATCCACAGGGTTCTTTAACCAGCCTTGCTGGTTACTACTCCTTGCTCTATTTACTCTCAAAGCCATCACAAAATGCTTCTTCAGGAGAGAGGATATAGCAAACTAAGCATTCTACAGCCAGAGTTTCAGCACAGTCTCCTGTACAACTACTAGAGCAACTAAGAACATTTCTATCCTTTCTCTCACTGCAAACTGGTCTTCATAATGGTGTGTCCACTACATGATAAGGACAAATTTGATTGAAATGTGCTGGAGGTCATAGCTGCTATTGCTGTTCAGATATTAATCATGAGGCTCCTGTGCTTTCATGGGGCTTGTTTTACTGAGTCTAGAGTTCATGAGTGGCAGCTTTTTGCTTTCCCTGCTGGCTGTAGAGCTGTGCTGCCAATTACCTTACTCTGCTGATCCTGGGAACATTTGGATAATGGCCCTGGTGATGCACCTGGGCTGGCAGGTGGCCAGGGCATCGCTGCTGTTTCTGTGCTGCTGTGCTGGACAGACTGGAACTCCAGTGTAAACGGGAGTCAAAGGGACTGTGACCTGTGGATGCACCCACATGCGAGCAGGACACCCTGAGAGATGTTTGGTGTTATTGTGTTTGTCTTCCCAAGTCACTGTCACATGTGATGGAACGCTGCTTTCCTGGACATGGCTGAACTCCTGCCTGCCCATGGGATGCAGGGAATGAATTCCTTGTTTTGCTTTGCTTGCACATGCAGCTTTGTTTTACTGTTAAACTGCCTTTATTTCAACCCACCAGTTTTCTCACTTTTACCCTTCCACTTGTCTCCCCCATCCCACCAGGAAGGTAGTGAATAAATAGGTGGCTAATGGGGGCTTAGTTGCTGTCCAGGGCTAAACTGCAACAGCAGAAAGAAATTATTTGCCTTTTAGTGGGACTTATTTTTGGTCTTCTACATGTAGTAATTTTAAACTATTGTTCTCCTCGAAAAAAGCAAAGCAAAGCAAACCAAAAAAAACCAAACATCTCCACCACTCATCTCAAGAAGGGGAGGAAATTTCTAACAAATTCAGAGACTGCACTAACTTCCTGGCCTTCACTTCTAAATGAGAACTTCACTTTTTATGTTTCAGTCCTTCCCCAGCAGGAATGCTCTACTGAGAGACCACAGAATCGGTTTTTTGTCACTTGGTTAGCCTGACCCAAAGATCTACATAAAACCCTTCACATACCATGTTCAGTTGCCACATTATCTCAGAGAGGCCACTGCAGCATCACCAGCTGTGTCTGTTCTATGTAACATCATTTCAGTTTTACAAGTCCCCAGTACAAGCCTCTTCATGTCCCTACTACTTCTGTTTGAATATGATGAACAGACACACCGGGCAACTGAAAGGTGGTCTCCCTTTAGAGTATTTGTGAAGCTTGGGAAAAGGATACAAACCTATGTTATCCCACTGATGAGCTGTCACACCAACCTGTAGATCTACCTGCTCTAGGCTGAGTAAGGCTGGATTAGTTCAGTAACTCTTATGATTTACATCTTTTTGATTCAATGTCCCCTGAAGTCTGTGAAGCAGTAACACGTGCCCAAGTACCCAAATTGTCAGAGCACGCACAAAAAGGCCTGTCCTGCCAGCTGTTTCCAGGCAAAAATCCTCCCCTGAACTGTTGCCTTGGGTTGACACATAACAAACGTGTCAGAAAGAACATTAGCAAGTCTCTGTGGTCTCATGCACCAGGATATGAATAACTAGATAAAAAATACGTGGAGCCATATCAATAAATGTATTCCCATGAGAATGTAAGAGAAATAGCTTTTTCAGTCAACATTTGAATCAGAGAAAAGGTTGGAGGTGAAGAGCATTTCTCCCCCCACATTCACCCAGATACTTCATTATTCTGCATGTCAGCTCATGACACAGCAGCAAAAGATTGCACTAATGTAGCTTTTGGCATTATTTTGGATGCAGTCCTGGTGAGTTACTGCTCTATGTTACAGTCATTCCTAATACTGCTCTGAAGAACAGTACAGCCTGAGACTTGAGACAACTGAAATTGCCATATAACTCTAGAATCTGGGAGTTTATTTTGATCAGATCTTTGCTTTTGTTTCTTCTTCAAACACGAACCCAGGTTCTACCTCACTCTTATTTGCAGAAACATTCTAGAAAGCATACTTACACTGGTGAGCGAAAACAAACCTAGCACAATGGAAGGCACTCAGCTGATTTGAATCAGCTGAGCTTTGCATACACTTGTCAGGACACACCTCATTAACAAGCATACTTACATTTCATTGCACTTTGCATCCAAGCAACATGCCACAGCCAGGAGCCACCACTAGGCTGGGTCAAAATTTCACAAGTGCCACAGAGAAGTTGCACTGGTCCTTCCCCACTAGTGCCTCTCAGGCTGAGACTGGAGCAGTAACATCATCGCTGCAGGTGGAGGTATCCAGCCAGAGCATGAGAGAAAAGAGCCAGCATCTCTTTTAACAACTCCTTTCTGCATGCCCAGCCACAGATTTCGCTTCTCTTGAGGACAGCAAGGCACCTTGGACAGCACAGGGTCATAAGCAAACTGGAGCTTTGCCACAATTTGCAGATAATCCATTCTAGAACTCTCTTGAAGGAAGAAAGAGAGCAGACTTAAGAACAGCAGAAAAGACTACTCCAAGTTCCAGCATGGTATCTATGTCAAGCAAGTGAAAAACAACCCTATTAACCTATCACCAGTACGAGTACTGAGTCCTACAGACCGACTTTGCCTCAGCTGCAGGTCATTCCAGCAAAGGCCCAGCCACAGATGTGAAAAATAAGGAAGCCCCCCATTAATTCTTTCTGCATAGTCTTTCCCTGTGGTCTGTGTACACTGCCTCATTGTGACTGACTGGACAATAATGTACATATTCTACACAGTTTTCTTACTGCTTCCAACTGCTTCCTATTCAAACCTTTAATAATATGCATTTAACATATGATTTTCTGTGCTTTTTTTTCTGATCATCTTCTTGATGTGGTATGTTTGCTCTAATGGTACAAAGTGAACAAGGGGTAGGTGGAGCAAATCAGCCATTACTTCTAACTTTCCATTACCAAAACAAACCGAGATCAGTAAGTTTCAAGTCTTCCCCTGCCACACATGCTTACTTGCAAGGCAGAAAATCTGTGACCACAGGTTCTTTATGTTTTACTCAGTGTATCTGTCCATCAGAGGATTATGAAAATTCCACCCACATCTTCTCAGCATGTGATCTCCCCAGTGACCTCCATTCCACCTATCCCAAGGCAGCAGTACCTTGCAAGTTGCCCCTCTTCGTCTTCAGTGCATTTACTCACACAATAGCACTTCTAATATGCAGGGGATTATAGTTAGAAAACTACACGCTCAGTAGCAAACAGGAAGTCTGCAGTCTGGAACAAGGTTATGCTACAGACAATGTGGCACCTTAATCCATAAACCCTTTCCTTTCAGTCTATGACTGATGGAAGCCATAGGAGAGGCTTCAGGACATTCTGCTAAGTGAAACATGTCACTTTGGAAGGGGATTAAATTAAAAAAAGAGCCTGAAAACTTTTTATCTATAAAAGAACATCCTGAAACATGAGTAGGAGGAAAAACCTTTTACTCTGATGAAAGTATACTGTGTTTTTTTCACAGGTAGGCTTATGCAAGTTCTGTGCAGAAGCTTGGGTGGGTGCTCGTAGATGGGACTGATACAGTCAGCTCTTAAGGGTATACCACAGTTCCCATTATAAAAGTCTGGTTATTACAGTTTATAATATTACCAAATGTTATGAATTTGGGCTCGAATTATCTGTGGTAGATATGTGCCCCTGATATTTAATTTTTTTCCTTTGCTTTTTAATTTAGATAAATAATTCAGTAACATTTGACCCATACCAGAAAGTGTGGGTAATATTCCATTTAAAAACCTGTAGCAGTGACATATCTTAGATGACGTGGTTAATATTTTACAGTGTTTGCCTTTCTGTTCGTGATATGCTGTGCTGAGTCCCATAAGGGCCTGCACAAAATTAATCAGCGGACTGGACTTTGTAAATGTACAGTTCATATATGCATTGCTCTATTCACTGAATCTTTCTTCCCAGAGAAGACATTCATGTATGTTCCTTTCTTCCCAAAGGAACATCCAGAGAATAAAAGCACAGGTATAGTCTAGTCTTGCTGTAAGATTTTATACACAGACATGTAAATGTAGACACAGACCCCAGGAGTCTTGGCAAAAGCAAGTATATAATTTTGAAACAGAAGAACTACTAAAGACAGGAAGAGATCTGTATAAATTCAAATTCAAGCCAATTCTACGCCTTTAAGTAGCAGCAAAATAAAACCAAAGAGCTAGGCGTGCCATTTCAGAAAAGGGAAATGGAGACAGAGTGACACAGCCCTTAGTCAATAGCAGACCAGAAGAACACTCATTGCATTTCCTAAATCAGGGGGATTTAGGATTGCTAGATTTGAAATGACAGAAAAAAAAAACCCGAGCCTCTAGGGTTCAGAGGAAAAGCCCCATAGAGGTATCTAAAGAAGAAACCTATAACTATGATCATCAAACCAAATCCCTATCACTGCTGAAGAGCAGCGAGGAAACTGAGGGAGATGACAAACAAGTATGCCTATTGAGCCTGCCTACCCCATACTGTGAAGTAGAAGGAGTTTGCTTTAGAAACTCACCTGTCAAGTGTGTTTCCTTGTATGTTGCCTTACCCTAAAGACTGTGTGCCAGAAAGATGACAAGGGTGAAGAGCTGGGAAGACAAAGTCTAATTTTTAGCTGCCCTGTGTGGGTCAGTAGCTGTCCTGGGGGTTTGTGGCACTGGGGTTCTTGGGTTCTACTTACAGAAGCATTCCCCACAGACACACTTAGAAAATAGGCCAAAACCAGGAGAGCCAGTGACTGAAGAAGAAAGTCATGCACCAGCCTCTTCTGCCTCTAGCTGTGTCAACACCATTACTGGTGTCAGCTACTTCTAGCTAGCCCCATATTCTGTCAGCACAGAACTGGCCATTGATGGGGAAGAGAGCTGCAGAGTTTCATTACATGTGTCCAAAGTAGAAAAATCTCAACTTTGTTAAGTATTTAGTATCTCTCTCACTGTCTGTGAGGCTTCAAATCTGTCAGTGAGTATGCCCCTTCAGAAGGGAGAAATTTTAAGAATGCTTTTTCTACAAAGAAATTTGAAAGTTCCTCTTGTTTCTGGGACATAAATAAATCAAACTATTCTTTGGAAACAAGCAGATGCTATGGATAGATTTCTTTCCATTTTTATTCTATCCTATATCACTGAGACACATGAAGTTGCAACTAGTGTTGGGAACTTCCACAGAAGCCAAAACACATCTGCACTGGATAAAAACCTCTTCATTTTGTTCTCTTTGCCCAGCATGGTGGCATGCCCTGACATATGATTTATGATCAAAAGAATAACCATGTAGATGACTACATAGAGCAAGAGGCAGAGACAAACCCACTACAATCTGATTTTGGAAGGTTTGACATTCCCTATCTCCCTGACATTTCTCATGCTCTTTCCCTCACAGCCACTCCCTTGTCAGCAGTATATCTGAAGAATAATGGCACAAGATTTCCACCTGATATCATCAGTATTTTGACTGTCAGTTATAAGAGGCTTCTGCACAACCACATCCATGTCTTATTAAGTATTTTGAAGAAAAGTTAAATATACTAAGAGGTACCACATAGACATACAGATTTATGTGTGTGCTTGTGTAGAATTTCTAAGCAAGGTAAAACTGCATTTTAAAATAAGGATGTTTTAAAAGTTTATTTAAAAAAAAGGTGTGATGTGTAACTCAGTCATCAGAGCAAAGAGAACATTTTCCTTTTGCACTGAGAAGCAGCACAGTAAGCACTTCACAAAACTAGACTGAGTTGCTATCCGTTCTTTGTGGTAATGCAACTGCATGACTGAAAGCCACAAAGAATTTAGTAGCAAAAAGCTACACTGTCCTGAATATATATTTTAAATAACCATAGAGATCAAGTTCACACAGTGAAAGTGGTTCCTGCTGCTGCAGAATGGTGCTCGGTTATTGTAAATCAGAGTGCTGATCAGGTATCTAAGCAAGTAACCCTCTACTACTGAGAGAAGTCAGGTGATTTCTTTAGTATTTTGGAGATGGGGAGCAAAGGACAGAAATGTGAGGTATCCTGTGAGGCCTGCAAATAATTTCCAGAAGGGACAGGAGCAACTTAACCACAGGGTTCTTTCCAGCACAACTTCTCACTTAGGCAAGTATCCAATGGACGAACAGGCTTGACAACTGCTCAAAGCTCCCCCAGGCTATGTGGTTTTGCTTCTGGTTATGTTAAATTTTCCAGAGACAGACAGTAGGCACTAGAACAGGAATATGGAACAGGATTGGTACCAGTTCCCAAGCCTGAGAAGAATGTGCCAGGTGTCCACCATCTCTGCCTCATTCCTCATGTTCTCTCGAAGTATCTGGAACGCCTTCAGTTTTCAGGACGTGGGCTCAGAACTCCACTTCTGCTAATGCCTGTCACCTCTTCACTGGAAAAAGTATCAACACCACAAATTTAAAAAACCATCTATTTTTATCACTTTGCAGAAGCATTGGGGAGGAACTGTATAATTTTTGCATTTTCAATGCTAAAAGAAGGATATGTTTCTTCTAGTAGCTCAGAATAAGAAAACTCCCTCTGATATGAAACACAGACAAGAAAAGACTCCTACCCCATCTAAGCTCTGCTGCAGGGTTTATCAGCCATAAATCGGCCCCATGAGGAGAGGCAAGGCAAAGAAGGTACAGGAAGCCAGCTCTGCAAAAGGGCAGGGGGTGGAAGCTCTCCAGCTTCAAGGACTTAAGCCACCAGAATAATGGGGTGTCAGAGGGCAGTAGCGAAGAGAGAGCAATGGCTCTGGTTGTACTGGCACAACAGGAATCTGGCACAAGCCAGACTGTATGGAAGATCCATCTGAGACAGGGGCAAGATCAGGCTTGAAGATTAAGTGCAAAAGCTGCCTTTGCCTTGTGGGAGGGGACCACAAGAGCAATGGGTGAGTCAGCCTGTTCTTTGGAACATGGCACTGTTACATGCCAGGGCAGGGCCCTGTGCCCAGGCTGTTCCTTCCTAACTTTGTCATGGTCTTTGACACATCAGAGACAAGATCAGAACCCCAGGTGTTTAAATGAGGTAGGGGATACCGAAGTTGTGGAGACCAGTTGAGGAAGGGTCACATTACATCCTACATTTGGCATGTAGGCCAAATGTCTGTCCCAACTGGCTAGGGAATAAGAGCTGCATTAACCCAGTGTATCAGCAGCAGTCACAATGCAGAACTGCTGTTCCAAAGATAAACATGCTCCAGGATAACTGGATGCTGACCAGAGACTAGGTCCTCTGGAATTGAATTGTCTTCATGCTGGCACTAGGACAACAGACTTCGGGGAGGAGTAAAAGCTTATGAGAACTAAGTATCAAAATTACAAAACTTACAACCTATCTTATGAACTAAATATTAAACTTAAGAAAATTAAATACCAGATAAATATAATTGAGGATGTAGAGTATACACATGGTTTTTCTGTAAGTGCTTAAAAAGCAGTTCTAAGGACTGCATCTCTTTGTAATGTCTCTTTTTCAGTGCTGAAAATATTACAAGATTTTCTGAAAAGGCAAATGGTGTTACCACTCATTGATGATTTCTGCTCACAGCAGCATTATATGGAGCCCTGACATCTCATTCAGACATGTAGTTCTAAGATGGCAGCTTTTCTTCTAATACTACCAGTGATTTCGATACTTTTGAATTAAAAAGAATTGCTAAAGAAATAGTGACATAAGAATGCAGTTGCAATCACTGTTGTTTATCCCATTATCAGTGAAGATTTTAGCTACCATTAAAAAAGATTTTTATAGTGCCCAGCTTGACAAGGCTAGGAGGTATCTATCAAGGTTTGCAGAGATGCTTTCATCCAGATTTCTCTCAGTAATGAGATTGCAAACCTAATAACACTACTGGAGTCAGAGTTAGTTTCTATTTACAACAGTAAAAGGTCAGAATCTCAAGTACAGGAATATCTGCTATATCAAGGAGTTAATAATATATTTGAGGTGGTATTTTTAGAACAAATTGCTATTTCTAGGATTGTAAAATAGGCTGTGTGTCACTTACAGCTACCACTGAGAAGGGCAGTCTTGGTCCAGAGGGCTGCACTTAAAATGACCATAATTCTAGGGCTTCTTACGGGCTTTGTCAGCATTCAGATTTTTATTCACAATTAAAATTGCTTCTTGCTTCAGTTTCTTCATTCTTCAGATAATAATCACCCTGGACAGAGCCTTACTTGTCTCTGTGCAAAAGGATTTAAAAATCTACAAGTTCTAGTCTGACCAACAATGCCAAAGGATCTCCTTTCTGGGACACTGTCAGTGATGTGGGACTGCTCAGTGCCAGATCTTCACAGGTTAAGATTAAAAATGTTCACAATACACGTGGTGTAACTATGCAAAAATAAGTAGTGCCTGCCTAACCTTCACTTACTGCTATCTGTCTTTCCATCAGCAGGCTGGTTGGCCCTTGTTTATTTTTACTGCATCTGGTATTTCCAGTCATGCATATGAACTTTTTCCTATTAAGTAATTTGCTTAATATCTCTGCATCAGTAGTTTATCTAACATTGCATCAAATAGAGTTTATTAATTTCATTTGTTGCCTGATAATGTCATCAAAACGCAATATGTTAAGAGACAGGGCAAGCACAAACAACCCTCTAAACCTGTGAGTCTTTTGCAAGCAGGTAGCCCATTCCACCAGGAAAAATATTGAATTATGAAAATTACTTCCTGTATGTACCTTGTCACAGCAGAAACTGTGCCTGTATTCTGGCCCACTTATATGCACTGCATTGAGAGGCAACTACAAACTCTATTTTGTGTTGGAAAACAATGACTTAAATCACAGCTATCAAGTGTATTGGAGGCATTGTTCCTCTCATTCAGTTTTGCTTATTTCAGGCTTTATGCCGTGGGGTTCAAGAATGAATTCTTTTGATGCTTAAATTCTCAGTTCTTTAGATTTAATATGGAAAAAAACTCCCATTAAATTATATTTTCTCACTTTTTTTATTCTCTAATGTACAGAAGAACAAACTTACCTTACTCAGAGAAAGATGAATCTTCACAGGAGTCATGATGAATGAATATCACTATGGACTAAAAAAACAATCTAAGAAAACTTTTTAATTTAAATATTTTAAAATCAATCTGCATATAATGATGACCGATTACTATACCACACCCATACTAGCAATTATGCTAGGTAAAAATCATGCAGTGGTACATGCTTTCTCCTAAAGTGTCACAAAAAGTAGACCTTGAAATATACTTTCACCCCCTATGCAAATTTCTCTGGGTTGAGTTAAGTATTTTATTCCATACTAATACGTGTTTCTGAAAGAGGGCAGCATCATCTGTTTTGCCCACAAGGTGGAGGTGAAAGGGCAACTAGAGTGGGTTTTTAAATCTACTTCAGTAGCCCACAAGTCAAATGTGTGTTATCCCAACTGCCTGGTCTTATGCACTGGACAATGAGAAAAATTATGATTATCAGACACCATGTTTTGAAACAGCTGTGAAAGAGACATTTCAGATCACTGTGAATTCTAGCAAAACCCAGGGGAGAGAATGGAAGGAAAGGGACAGTTTTCTCCTCTAGAAGAAATAATAGATCCCACAATAGCTGAAAAGTAGGGTGGAATGTAAGTAGATACAGTGAGAGAACTCTGAAGCATAGAAGGGATGTTACTTCTGAAGTAATTTCTGGTCGTTCGGTATTTCTGGTGAAACAGGACCTCGTGACACATTTATCAGCAGAGATACTCAACCATGGAGAAAAGGCAGCTGTAACTCTGCAGAATTCTTCTCACAGATGGTATGGGTGGTCAACTTTATCAGTCAGAAAGTCCAGTGTAATAAATACTAGTTAATTCAGCTGTCTGAAAGCCAGGTATTTTTAGGACAGTCACATAATTTGAGTTCCCAGATCATTATTTTTACTCATTAAGACCATATCTGTGAAAAGATTTGGTATATCTACACAGTATAAAGCCTGGGCTGAACTCCATGTTGTCTTTGTTTGTTTGTTTTTGTTTGTTTTGGTTTGTTCGTTTTGTTTGTTTGTTCTGATCCTTCTGGACTTAGGTTTAGATCTTTGATTCTCACAGGAATCAAACACTACTATGTGCCAAAAAGTGATTTCAAGGCATTAACTATATATGCCATTTCACATACAGTCATTCTATCTTCTGGATGGTATTACTAAAGCAAGTCTTGGCAGGGAAAATTTGGGAAGCTTCAGCTGGTCTGGGGAATGAAGTAAATAATATAGGTATCCCAACATAACCTGAAAGCAAGCAGAATATTTAATTACAGAAGATTTAATCTGAAGTTGTGCTCAGTTTAGACAGTTATTTGGATCACAATAGTATATTTGAAAAGGTGATTTTGGGAGAACAAATAGCTTCCATACCCCTGCTGCACATACTCCCTGACAGCTGTGCCAAACTCATTAGTAAGCTACTGTTGGTATTTATAGCTTATCAGGGTAAACAGTTGCTTTTTACAGGGCTCAAGTTGTAAGTTCCCATTATAATCAAAGGGCACAGGGTTGAGAAAGCCAGCCAAAAGTGGGAAGCTTAAAATGCTCTGCTCAGTACCAGAATTTTGTCTCATCAAAATTCAAGTTGCAGCATTTTGTGGATTTTAGTGCTGTTTCATTCTACTTTCAGCATTTTAATCCCAAAGAGCAGCTACAGCAGTTTCTAAAGAAAGAACAAAGCAGCATGAGGAAACACGTCATTGTTAGTCCTCAAATTACAATTTTTCAGCCTCTGACTGATTGCCTCTTTCTTCTTACTGTTCAGACAGGCTTGCCAAGCATTAGGGAACTGAAAATGTCCAGTGTCATCACTTGTATCCACCAATATCTAATTTAGAAATTCTGACCTGATTAAAACATAGGAAGCAAATTTTATTGCCACTACCAGCATTCTACCATCATATTCTTTTCTTCACCTGAAGTGTTGTCAGTGTTGCCAAGTTCCCAAATTAAATGATACTTAGGGTCCTACTCCAGCTGGAGTCACATGGCTCTGAGATGTCATGTTTTGGCCATTGTTGTTACAAACCAAAACTACCCGAGCAAATGCATTTCACTTGCAGTGATATGATTTGTGGCCAGCAAGTTGAGAAATTACTTTTCAACTTTTGGGGACGTCAAGGCTCATTTTTTTCAGCTCATATAGATGCCATACAGCACCCCACTGCCCCCACACCTTCCCTGATGCTGTTCTTAGTCGTACGTTGCAAACTGTAAGCTGGTATTTCCCTGTGCCAGACAGGCCTTGTTTGTTCTGGTGTAGCAAGCAGGGTTGATTTCTAGTCATGCATCAGTATCAGAAAAAATGAACTGTTTAGGTTTTCATCTGCTTACATGGGAGAAGCAGGTTTGTTCTCAGTTTCCAATGTATGCATCCCCATCATAACCTATGCATAATGTATGGGATACATGTAGCCTTGGGACTGGAGCTTCTCTGAGACAGAAGCGGTGCTTACAATTCACTTATAGAAAGGGAAGGTGACAGAATGAGCCAGTAGCAAAACTGGAAGAGAGATCTTTAACTCTGGACTGTCTGGAAACCCTCAGATCAAATCTACCTTCCTGAAAAAGTGTCCAGAACAGCACCATGAAATGAGGAAATTCCATACATATTAAAATAATTGAGACTATCAGGAAATATAAAGGCTTGATGAATAAACGGACTTTCTGGAGTTATACTAGAGATTCTTTTGGATTTGCATATCTTAATTAAACCAACTGTAACTGAACTATTTTATGCCTAACACAACTGTGGTGGACTTACCTCACCACATCTCATATCAACCTCAAGGCAAGAAAAGGAAGTAACTTTCCATTCACTGCCTAAATGGGCCATGTACATCTTTATCACCATATATTGCTGAAATAAGAAAACAAGCAAGTCTCCATGAAAGAGATAATCATGAGTTGTGGAGACAGTGGAAATTAGAACAATGCAGGCACAGTACTGAAACAAATATTAAGCTTTATATGCTGTCATTTAAACCAATACCTAAGTCCAGAAGATTAGAAAGTGTCTTCTACCTTTCTGTGAATTATCTGATGCTGGACTTGAATTTCTTCAATAGAAATGGAAATGTCCTTTCTACTAGAATTATCTTCTCTCAGCCTTATTGCAAAATAAGACAGAAATAACTGTCCAAACCACCAAATCAGACAGAAGAATCTCCTGCTTCTGCTTACACAGGTAGCATCTGTTGCAGAAAATGAAATAAATGCCCCTACACCCTGCAGATATCTCCATACACCAGTTTCTTTTCACTAATTTCCATTGACTTATGTCAGAGAAGAATGTCGCACAGATTTCTCATGGTTTCTTAGTCCAGCCATGTGAAATAATGGAGGACATATCACATACAATCTTAGTGTTCTGTGCAGACACACTGGGGATAATAGACACAGCATGACGTGCAGACCAGTGCCAAGGTTAATCCCAAACTAGCTGAGCTAGCAGATTTCCAGGCCACATCATTAGGTGCTGCCAGTGGTGTCCTCCTTCATATCCTTAGCCTGCCTGTCCTGGGAGACTGCTAGGAAGCATCTCCTTGGGAAAAAAATAACCTTAGGCTTTGCTTTCAAGTGCAGATATCTTGTTCATTCCTCAAGCCAAGTATTTCCGTGTTTTAAGGAATCAGAGAAGTGAAACATCTTCTTCCTATAATTCAAGCAGAGCCTTAACAATTCCTCATTTCTGTGCAATCTCATGAGCAAAGAAAAGTGGTGTTAACTCCAGTGCTTTGGACCTCCAGCAGAGAGGGGAGTTAGGATTTATCTGGACGTTCCTGCTCCTTTCCTCTCATGAAACAACTATCTCAGTTCGTCTGGTCCTCTGACTCACTTCCTCCCCACTTTTCAGTCATCTGCTCTCAGTGCTCTTTTGCAACTAAACCCAGTCTTCCCTATCCAATCTGGAGCAGGGTTCAAGGGGAGCCTTGTTGGGAGGTAGGCTAAAACACAACCACAACATAATCACAAGATGAAGCTCCCAGGCCTTGCAATCTGTGCAGGTGTTTGGGGCAGGTGAACATCATGCATTTTAATGCTCTTAATGCTAATTTTAAGAGAGCCACAACATTTCATACCAGCAGGAGCTGTGTGCATTTGGTGTATGTCAGTGATCCTACTGGCTCCAAGTAAGCTGATAGCTCATTGCATGGCACTGGGGACTCATTTCTCTCCACTGGGTAGCAATTAGTTGCATGATCAAGGTTCTGTGTCCTGGCTACGTGCACTGATGTGCTGACTTGACTCCACAACATCTATTTTTGAAGCCAGCTCACAGCCAGCTCATGGAGCTCTGCACTGTCAGCATCTGCACAGCATGGACATGGCCTCCAGAAGCTATTAGGACAGGACTCCAGGGAGTGATGGGAAGCAGAATTTCAGACTAGGCTGCAGACTAGCCCATTTAACTCCTACATTCAGCACCCCAGGAGTACTTTGAAACATAGTATTTTATTTACCTATACATGTGTATAAAGTGCGCACAACAGCTCTGAACTCAAAGTCAGGTCTCCTAGTTTCAGTCTTGCTATTAAATGCAAACTTCCTTAAAGGGAGAAGGACTCTGGTAGTGTGGGCTTCACCTCAACCTCACCTACCCTCCAGTGTAAAAGAAACTTTATTCTCGTTAGGACTTTCAGGCGTGTGGGTGTTTCCAGGAATAAACAACATCCAACCACAGAACAACCAGGAAGCTGCTTTATAAGCATATTATGCCACTTTGCTGTCACAAAGTCTATAAATTATATCTCCATAGCCAGGCTTCTGCATGATGCCATTCTACTAGAGGGCTTACCATGTGGTGGGATCTATGGGCAAGGAATGACCACTGCACAGTGGCTTTCATGGTGTGCTGAAAGCAAAGGCTTAAAGTACAGTCTGAAATTGCACACACTGAGACAATCAAATTTGAGGCAGACCTGTCAATCATGCTCCAGGTAGAGGGGATGAACTCTGTTAGAGTCAAGGACTGGAACAGCTGGAGGAACAGCCAGTCAGAGCAAAGTGCTAAGTAGATATAGAATATAGATATCAGCTAAGTAGATATAGAACTTTTGCATCTGCCCACACAAGAACTGATGCTATCCAATACTTCTGTTTTCTCTTTCTCATATCTCCATTTACAAAATTAATGTCTTTTGTTACTGAGTATGCAAGTAAAAAATTATTTTTTCATCATTATAACAAGTTCTAGGTTCTAAGACAGATCATTGAAAGGCAGGAAATTCAGGGACAAGTGTAACACACACTGCTATCTCTGAGAGAATTACATTGGTTTTAATGCTCTATACATTGAACAAGGCCATTGTATAATGCAATCCAGCCTAATTTTGCTTCTTTGCCAAATTGCCACACAAAACCATTGTATTTCATGGGGTGAGTACTTAGTGAGAAAAACAGATCTGTCGGTACACAGAAAAACCTGATTTACTTTTTTTCTCAGAACCATTTCCAGCTTCAGAGATAATTGGATTTACTCATTTGTCTGCAGCCTGTTGAGCTATCTGTACCTTTAGGATCTTCAGCTGACACAGAAAGAGACAGCAGGGAGAATTCTTTCATGGAGAAAGTCATGGTAGCTTCACGTGAACTCAACAAAACCAGGCCAGCTTAAGTTTATACCAGATGGGGTCCCAGCACTCTCATATTCCTGTCACCATTGGAATTGAAGTTCCTGGAATGAATTTAATTTTTGTCTGCACCTTGCTGATTAAAATTCAGCTTTACAGCTCCTACACTTCTTGCTGAATGAGTTATTAGCATGGAATCTGCTGTCAGCAAGGACTTTAAGCTGAGTAAAACCACTTCAAACAGAGCAGATCACAAGGGCTGTCAAATAATATCTGATGACATTATGATAATTAACATAAAATAGTTCTGCATTAACCCACACTGAAAACCACAGGCAGAGTCTAGATCTGTGCTCTCAGAACTCAGAAGACAGGGAAAGTGCAGTCTCCAGGAAGGCTGTGATGGTTCTGCATAGCACCTTTAACAAAGAGTGCTTGACTTTCTCTATTGTTGTGTGGAAATGGAAACTTACTGAAAGTGTATCCTTAGTTGCCTGTTGTTGACCATGTCTTCATCCTCAACTATGCTCAGGCTTCAGCAATCACAATCTGTTTTCTTTCCACTTTTCCTCCTTTCCATCAGCTGCACACTAGGTTTCTAATTGATGCAGCTAGCAAACCCTGACAACTTTCACTCCTCTACATGCATTATTTCTCCATCTGGGTTGTCCTCTGTCCCACTCTGGCCTTTCTCAGGACCAGTCATGGCAGTCTAGTAAAGTTCCCACTGAGTGAAAAGAGGAAGCATAATCCCCACTTTTAAAAAGGGAAATGAAGACCTGGGGATCTACAGACTGCTCAGTGTCATCTCTGTGAGATCATGGAGCAGACGCCCCCAGAAATTACGCCAAGGCAAACGAAAAATAAAGAGGTGACTGGTGACAGCCAAAATGGCTTCACTACGTGCCTGAAAAATTTGGTGGCTTTCTACAACAATGTTACAGCAGTGGTGGATGATGGAAGAGCAACTGATGTCATCTATGTGGACTTGTACAAAGCATGGGACACTGTCCCACACAACATCGTTGTCTCTAAATTGGAGAGGCCCAGACTACATGATGGATAAGGATTTAGCTGGATGGTCACACTCAAACAGTTGTGACCAGTGGCTCAATGTCCAAGTGGAGAGCAGAAATGAGTGGTGTTCCTCAGGGGCTGATATTGGGATTGGTGCTGTTCAACGTCTTTGTTGGTGACATGGACAGAGGGACTGAGTGCACTCTCAGCAAATTTGTCAACAACACCAACCTGTGTGGTGTGTTCAACATGCTGGGGGGAAGGGGTGCCATCCAGAGAGACTTTGACAAGCTTGAGAGCTGGGCCTGTACAAATCTCATGAAGTTCAATAAGGCCAAGTGCAAGGTCCCACACCTGGTTCAGGGCAATTCCAAGCACAAATACAGGTTGGTTGGAAAATGAATCTATAACAGCCCTGAGGAGAAAGACTTGGGGGTATTGGTGAGTGAGAAGCTCAACAGGACCCACGAATGTTCACTCACAGCCTGGAAAGCCAAACACATCCTGGGCTGCATCAAAAGCAGTGTGGCCAGCAGGTCGAGGGAGGTAATTCTCCCCCTCTGTTCTGCTCTGGTGAGACCCCACAAGGAGAACTGCGTCCAGTTCTGGTGTCCCCAACATAAGAAGGCCATGGACTTGCTGGACCGAGTCCAGAGGAGGGCCATAAAGATGATCAGAGGGCTGGAGCCCCAGTACTATAAAGACAAGCTGAGAGAGTTGGGGTTACTCAGCCTGGAAAAGAGAAGGCTCTCGCGAGTTCTTATAGCAGCCCCCCAGTACCTTAAGGGGGCCAGCAAGAGAGATGAGAGGGAGCTTGCAAGGAAATGCAGTGGTAGGACAAGAGGGAACGGCTTTAAACTGAAAGAGGGTATTTATTTAGATTTATTTAGATATAAGAGAGAAATTATTTACTGTGAGATTGGTGAGACACTGGAACAGGTTGCCCAGAGAAGTTGTGGATGCCCCATCTCTGCCTGTGTTCAAGGACAGGTTGGATGGGACCCTGAGCAACCTGCTCTGGTGGAAGATATCCCTGCCTGTGGCAGGAGGGTTGGAACGAGATGATCTTGAAGGTTCTTTCCAACCCAAACCATTCTAGGATCCTATGAATTCTATGTCGTGGGATCCTGGCTCTCATTGTACAAGTTAGAGAACAGGCTCCTGTGATTAAGACATAAAGCGCTCATCACTTCTTGTGGTAAACTTATGCTTCCTGTCATGTCCTGCCGCAGACTTCTCATATCTCACTTCCCAAGTTCTGCTGCCTTCAACCAGAAGTTGCTCCAAAAGAGTCCTAATGACATCTTAAATAATATTTTCCTACCAAAAGAATCCATCTGTCTAAATTGTGGTTCTGCATGAATTTCCTGTAGCAAAGATCTTTCATGATGGCAATTTAAAGTAGGACTTTTCTTATTTAAAAGAGAGTTTGTTCTCTTCCAAAATCTCCCCTATCCCACTGAATATTTAAACTTTTATAGTTATGCAGAAATCTTGTATCCAATACACTATGTCTGCACATTTATACCACCTTAGTTTCTTCTTGTCTTTGAATCAAATTTGAGCACCACTTCTTTTACCTTTTGAGGCCTGATACTGATTGCATGTTCTCTCTCCAACCTTGTATCTTAATCTCTACTTACATAAAGACCTCTTCTTCCTCTCCATGCCCTTGTCTAAAATATAGCTATGATATCTATTCACACGCATTACTCATTCCCAGGTCAGTGATAAATACTCAGAAAACAAACCAGTGTTATTGAGAATAGCACATTGAAAACCTCAGAACAGTGTGGAGGAGTGTCAAAATGTGATATTGTATTTAAAAAATCAAAGGGGAAAATACACAGAACACCCTCCCACAAAAAACTACAGCCAATGAGATAATCCTGAGACCAAGATGATCCAGATGAATTTGTGTCTTACATTATTTTCTTTACGTGATCATTATCAGTCTTTTTTTATTTATTTACATAAGACCTTAACTCACACTCCTGTGTTCCAGTGAACATCAATGCAGACAAATTTGGAACACCAGTCTGATCAAACAAAATTATCAGAACATCAGACTGCAGTCATCAGTAGAGTTCAAACATGGAGTGCAGTCCTAGTGCCTGAGCAGTTCATTTCCTGCCAACTTAGATCTGTTTTCTGTCTTTACCTCTTATGTCTCTGTCCTCAGTGATAATTACTCTGACTCCTAGCTTTCAAACAAGACAGAAAGCTGAGGCCTTTTGTCTACTTGACTCATAGAACTGTGCTGGGGAAATGCTGTGGCTTAAAAAAGGAGACGGAACTCTGAATCTGAAATTAGTAGATCAGTGAGGAAGTGGAGAAACAGGTACAGTATTATTTTAAAACTACCCACACAAGAGTATTCTGAAAAAAATTCCAGAACAAACAGATTTTTAAGTGAAAGATGTAGGCCAGGTTCAGTTTCTGTATCATTTCTGTTGAGTAGAATTTAAAATAGGCTTTTCTTTTCCCTCAAAACTCAGTTTCTGTTCTCAGGGTCGGATAGACTTGTTGTTCAAGATGAGAGCTGTGCTGCCAGTAGCTAAGTAGCTACTTAAGAAAGAAATAATTAAAAATGTCACTTACAGAAATGATTTGAGACTGCTTTTTTCTTTTTTTTTTACCTTTTTTTTTTTTCTCTTGAGGAAGACACGAGGAAGAACTGGCTTGGAAGTAGTACCAAAGAAGTGCCAAAGAAGTAGTAGTAGTAACAAAAATGACAAACATGAAGGATAAATTTCTCTCTAGCTTCCCAAGACTAACATTTCCTTTTTGATATTAAACTCAGCCTTGCATAATCTCCTCTGCTTTTACCCTTTCTGAACTCTGCTGCAGGGTTTATCTTCACTTATCATCCTCCCGAGGAGAGCCAATGAACGGAAGGCAGAACTGCTCAGTCTGTTTCCTCAGTGTTCGCCCAGGCTCTCAGCACAGGAAGCCTAGTGCTCTGAAAAGTCAGAACGAGGAACCTCTCCAGCTTTGAGGAGCCAGTTGATCAAGAGCATGCACAGCTAGAAGACAGGAGCTGGAAAGGGAGAGAGGAAACACTGACACTGGCTGCTGAGGATGCACTGGCAGGCAATAAATGCTCCCCATGACCACAGTTAGGTTGGTGTCGGGATGGATGGAGTGATGGAGCTGCCTAGAGCGTGAAAGCAGGAACCAACATGAAGATTTCTGGGAAGACTGTGTGTATGCTTGTGGTGCTCACCATCACTGGTATGAGATCAACAGGTGAGTCTAACTGGAACCAATCAGCCATTGGGATGTAAGATCAGGGAATATGCACAGCTACTTTCTTTCTGTAGAAGCTATTCATTGTTCTGTGGCTCTCATAAAGTGCTAAAAATTATGGAGCACAACTAAAACATGCTTTCCCAATATCCAATCCTGTTCCTCTTTTCTTAGTGATCACGAAGCTGCCAGGCATTATCCTTGTGACTTCAATGTAGGAAATTATTTAGTTGCCTTCATCTGGAAATGTAACACTTGTAACAAAAAGCTTTTTTACTGAGAACTCAAAATCCACATCATCTGAGAAACTGATCCTTTTAACATATTAAAAATATGCCAGAGAAAGTTTTTGTGAACTTGAAGCTTTTGGACATGCAGTTTCTGCTGAAGAGAGGCTGCAGATACTCTGCAATAGGGTAGGAATCTCTTGCATCTTTCTGTGAAGTAGTGGAAGACCCCTGATGCTCTGATAGTAGGGAGCAGTTTCTGGAATTTTGTTCTGAGGCTAAGGGACATAGCCAGTATCAAGTTGGGAAAGGCTTTTGTGCCAAAGGCAGTGGCACTCCAAAACTTCTGTCTTTTCGTGTAGTTGAGTTAGTTTTAATACTGTTTAGCTACAGCAATTAATGTTTCCCACATACTACTCATTTGCATTTCTAGAGCTTGTGCCCTTCCAGGCACCATACAGGAGGCCAGGAATCTGGTATTGGATCTAGGAATTTGGGGAGCAGTTGCAGAAGCCTAAATTGTCTATGCATAGAGGGAGAAGGCAGATAGGTCTGTGAATCCAAATTAAATTAGAGACGTCCCTGAATAATATGTAATGTGCATGTGTCCATTTCTATTATAGACAGAAGAACTAAACTATGTGGATGTAAGCTATTCCATTCCACTTGGCTAGAAAATAAAAATGTCTCCTTCGTGATATTTTAAAGCAAAACAGATGCAGTCATTGTTGGCAGTGACAGAATACCTGTCTATAATGTGTTTGGGTGATAATGAAAGATCCCAAATAGTTACCTGAGTGCTACCCCTTGGAAAAAATTTAAATGCTCCACAAAAATTATTAAACTTTACATCAGTAACCTCACAACAGGCCCACTGTAGGTAAAAAAACCTGCTCCTTTTCTGTAGATAAAGAACTATCTCAAAAGAATACTGAGGAACCTGCTCAAGATCATGCAAATAGATCATGGTAAGCATCATTTTTGAATACAGCTGATCGGAAAGGAGTATGACTACACCAAAAAATGCTGAAGAAAATGGGGAGACAAAGGGTAATAAACTTGGAAAAATTCTTTTTAAAAACTGACTCTGCTGGAAATATTTTAAAAAGTCCAATGCCAAAAAGTAGATATTTTTCACTCAAAGGTATTTGGAATTCAATTTTTTGGCGTCTTGGTTAATCAACTATATTGCCCTCCAAAGAATGTAGGAAAAGGTGTGCAGTTAAAATGTAATTTCGTGCCTGAAACCTCCCCCCGGAATCCTGCTCCTAATAAAAAGCAGTCCATATTTGAAGGGAAGTTTTTAGCTAACACTGCTCTTAAACTTGTTTCCTTCATTATTAGGGTGACTCTTCTGAGCAAGATGCAGTGACAAGGGTTTTTTTTTGTTCTTCAGAGATCAAAGGCTAAATATATCAAGCTGATCCAATGAGCGCTTTCTATTCAGAGAATTTTAGTGTTATATGAAGCTCAGAAGGAATTACGTCCCACCTTCTGAAGACTAGAGCAAGCTACTCTAATCTAAATAAGGTCATGCAAAAACTGTTGTGTGTAACCAGGCTTTATCTCCATTAACATTTTCCTTAGTATTTCCTTAGTAAGTTGTTTTGTGTGGTTGGGTTAGTTTTTATGACAGCAGAAGGGGCAGCTCAGAAGCCAGGCCGAGTTGCTTTGTAATTGTTGCATCTGCTTTCAGGTAGAATTGGATAACATGCTACTGAAGCTGCTGGTGCATGGTCTCTACTAGCAATCCTTTTGTGACAATCCTCATAGTAGTGGCAAAGAAAATAAAAACCTTTTTGGTAATTCTTTGAAGCTTTCTAGCACACAGAACAACTCAAGTGGTTGTGTACATACTCCAAAGGAAAGTGGTAAGGAAAGGGAAGATCTTCCATGAGAAGTTCATGCAACAAATCTATTCTTATTGAAACAACATTTGCGTTGTTGGGCTGTGTAAGTCCTGCATCTTCAGTTGTATCTTGTGACAATAGATATGTCCGAGTGCTCCAGAGGAAGCTGCAAGAAATCCATTGTCAGCAAGGAGATGTGATTCTCTATGGCTGTTCAGTCTTATCAATAGTAGAAAACTTCTCTATGGCTGTTCAGTCTTATCAATAGTAGAAAACTGAAGTCAGTAATATTGTATCAGTGCTGGAATTATAAAGCATGAGGTGAATGAAAGTGAAGTTGATTTACAGAGCAACCTACGTATAGTTCAAGTTTACCTACATACTTAACCTTCTTGAATGCTACTGCTTTCATTTAGTTTCTTTCCTTAATAAAGCTGGTAAATTCTTTTTCACTAGGGTACGAGTGTTTTATTGCATTTTTACTGTCTCTGTTGTAGTGTGTTTCACTGCTTCTGTCTCTGTTGCCTTCTATTCTAGTTTGTGGTGGAATCTTGCTCCAGATAAAAAAAATCATAGCCTAAAAAAATATTATGGAAATCTTACAGTTGTCTCCATTTCACTATTTTTTTCCTGCTCCTTTGGGACTACGTGTGGGAATAATTCTGACCTTTTTTACCCTAAAAATATCTGAATCCAAACAGCTGGCTTTTCTCATCCAAATTCTTTAAAAAGAATTTTGTACTGAATTTCCACTAAGCAAAAATTTTCTAAGAACACATCTCAATTGCCATAGTACAATCTTCAAAGCACATCCTCATGATACCAATATTTTACTGTACTATGGTCCATTCATTTGTGTCTGAATGTGTTAAAAGGAAGTTCGGTCTTTCAAGCTGACCACATATTCCATGAATTACAAAACAAGCAGATTTGCTTTAACTGTGAATATGCTCATAGAGGTATATGCTACTTAAAACTCACAGTTGATACATTTTATATTTAGAAGTACAATCATTCATAAAAAAACAGGAGTCGGGGATCTTCTTGTGCTGCCTTATCTTCGTATTGATTAAGAAAATGCTAGGACAAAAATTACTATGCTAAAGCTAAGCAGTAAACAAGGTATGACTGAGATTTTAACCATATAAAAGTGAGATCATAGCCCTGTTTTCATAGCAGTCCCTTATCTGTTCTCTGCAAACTATGAAAAAGAAAGCATACAAGCTGGTGTTTGCAGTCAGTGATCTATTTTTTGTTTAGAATAGCAGGAAAATACCTCTTAAGCATGAATAAACAGTACTTGTTTCATTTTTCTTCTCATGTGGCAGACAGTGAAAGGCCAAGTTCAGCATGCAGAACCAAATATAAAACAATCTGTATCTGTTTCTATACTGAGAAGTTGGAGGCACTTTGTCACACATGGTGTCATAGTGCTACTTGGAAAGAAATACTACCCAAGGCACTTTGACATCCGGTATAAATCCCTTTTCCCCTCATCCATTCCAGCTCACATTCTGCAAGGACAAAGACCTTTGCATGTAGAATCTGCCATACCAAGTTCAAAGTTTAGGACAATACTGATATAATATGTGACAGCTTGTTAAGTTCAGTGATGATTTATTATCAGCTGAGGATTTGGCCAATAGTGTTTGTTCTCTAAGCTGCATGACTGACACATCATTTAAACACCAACAAATTCCCTCATTAAATAAGTATACCCATCCTTTTTTCTAGAAATTCATGTTTATATTGAGACATAACCCATTTAAGTAAGGGTAATCACTGAATCACTGGATTAAACTGCAGTGTTGGAATGAAATTAAATAGCTTTTTTTTTTTTTCCCCCCAGACATTGTATCACAAAACACTTTTCATAAACAATTTGAACACCAAAAAAAGCATCCACATTATTGAAAGGCTGGTTTTAATCCTGATTGAAGCAAGATTCTATATTCTAAATTTGTAATACTACTTGTTTTTATTATTATTACATTTTGAGCTGCTGAATTTCAGCACACATCTGCAATTCTACTCATCAAGGTCAACTTGTCTTTTTGTATGACGTATCAATCCTTTATACCTATAACACTATATTCTTCCTGCTTTTAACAAATTTCCTCACACAACCAATGCCACTGGTAAAAAGGTTAAATGCAATTATGGCAAAAAGTCTCTGTTGAGAAACATTGTTAGCAAGTTACTTTCAACCTGACACCTTTTTACATTGTCTTTGCTTTCTCTTCTTAATCCAGTTCTTTATCCATCATGTTTCCCTTCAGTTGTCCCTCTATTCTTCAGCTTAATTTTTCAAGAGGACACTATATCAAACCACATCTCTTAACATCTGGGCTTTAACATCTTTTCTTTTCCTTCAAAATTAGCTATCTTGAATGACTGCTTGAAATTATACTGGAGAAAGCTTAATAGAATTGAAAGATCATAGAAAAATTAAAAACTAGGAACTGCTGAGTGCAAAGGTGTATTCCACCATGAACTGGAAGACTGAAACCTTGGGATTATTGTGTTCTGTTAGTGTCCTCACTTTTGCAACATATTAAGTCATACTGAAGTTTGCAACACAAAAAAATCCAGCCATGCTGTGGGCACTTCTTACTGGAAAACCAGTGACAAAGTGTGTAAGGTTGCTATTTCAGCTTGTATAAAACATCAAGAAAGAGTGACACATAATGGGGACAAGAAAAGTACTGCAAGTGACATGGTAATAGTTGCAGAAAAGAAATGTGTTGAAAGGAGAACAAAATAAGAATTTGAGTATGAGGAGGAAAAGAATTTCTGAAGATAAGAAAAAAGCCTGACTAAAGGAAATGGGAATGGGAGATATTTTCAAAGAGTAATGCTAAGTATGGTTAAAAGAGTGTGATTATGAAACTAACAACTAAGATATAAGTCTCTTAATGTGTCCTTTTAAAGATACATCCATGCTGAAAAAGCTGTGATCTCAGTTTCAAGAAGCAGAGTCATATGAGCTCAGGTCACTTATTTCATGTATTTCTATGATGAAAATTAGAGTAGTCAAACTACTTAGTGCTCACCCAAAACACAGGGCTGGTGTTTAGCCTACACTCTGTCCTGTTGTGACTGTGTTTTCAGAGTCACAAAGCTACGCTGTAGAAAAGTCTGTCAGTATGTTAGCAATTCCTACCCTAGTACAAAGCACTTCTATTTATCTTCCACTTCACACAAGACTTGCTAAGTGTCACAGGCACTTGGAAGGGGAAAACAGATGCAGACCTCAGAGTGTTGTATCTGACCTCTTCCAACCTCCTCCAAGCGTCTGGTACTGCCTTTTTGGTTATGACTTGCTATGACTCATATAAGACTTTCATTCCAAGATACAGTTGGTAGTTTGCTTCTGGTATGGTCATTGTTTCAGTTCATTATACCTCTGAGTTTAATATGTCACAATCCACACCAGGGGATGTAAGGGGGAGATGCTGTGGTAAATTGTTACTGTAAGAAATGAAGATTCAGTAGGACGTGTGAGAAGTACGTCTGAGGAAGTAATCCCTTTACAGTGTGAAAAGCTCTTTAACATCTAAGTTTCAGAAGAGGTTGTCATGGAAATTGAGTCATTTTGGAGGCAAGAAGAAGTCTTACTGTGGTTAAAACCTGCTATGCAGAATAACATAGGCTAGAAATCTTTCCTGTTTGAAAGCAATTAAAAGCACTTTCAAGCTGTGTAGCTCTCTCTGATTTTGTAGTTATTCCCCTCGAAATTTTAGTGGCTTCACAATCAAATTTTCCTGGTTTTAGAATCTTTCTTCTTTTATTGAGACGAAGTCTCTGAGAAACAGGAGAAATGACTAAATCAGTGACACTGTATTGAAACTGGTGCAACTAGTTATTCATGTTAGCTGTCAAACACACCACATAAATCACACTGAAAAAAAACGGAGCAAAGTCTTTCCCCCAATCTTTTCAAATTACAGAAATCTTACCATGACAACATTTTTGTTATTTTAGCATGACAGCACATTTTGGAAACACAAATGTGAGCTCTTCAACAGACTTTGTTTTTTTCCTGAGAAAGGATATATGCATTTGCAAACATAGAAGTGGAATCTATCAGTGCATTAGATTGTGCTCTACACCACACTTGAGAACCTTCTCAGACATGGCTTGAAGTCTTCTTCAATAGTCAAGGAGATAAAATGAGGGATAGCTTAGTACTATTGTTAATAATTAGCAGGAGTTCACAGGCTGGAGTAAAACTGGAGGACCTCACCTAAAGGCCTTCTATCCTACCACCTGTCAGATTAGTCTCCAAGGTGAAAGCTGCTCACAACCAAAATAAAATGGTTCAGCTTGGAGCTGTACAGAACTCCGAGAACCTGACTCATCTGTTTTCTACATCATTGTGACAGAAAGCATGTACTCCTGAGTTCTGCTCCTTTTGTCTAACAGAAAAAATGATTGCTGTTTTCCAGAGTCAATTCTTTTGTGAAGAACACTACTGAAAATGAGAAGCTGTTTACAAAAAATATGTAGATATATGATCATTCATTTAATCTCTCTTATGTGCAATGAAATAGTTAACAGTGCTGACATTTAATTACCATCCTACAGTTAGCACTGCACAGAAATGAGCCCAATATCTCACACCTCTTCAAATCACTTGTTTCCTGCAGGCCCACAGAGAACGAGGTCTTTGCTGCACTGACTATGCCCTTTTCAGCTACAGCAACCTGTCAGTTCAGTCAGCTATAAAATGGGATTTCATCTTGAAAGAAGTAGCTGTGGAATGTGCTGGTTTTCTTTCTAAGCCTTTGTTTGAAGAGACAAAGACTGACATGTATGGCATATATGCCCTAATGCACTAGACATAAGCCCAATAGCTACCATGGAGGTTTCCTCCTTCAGCCACTATTAACCATTTTACATTATGAAGGCACCATTCCAGAAAACAGCAGTGCAGTGACAGGTCTGAATTGAAGCACTTGTAACACTGAACCTTTCCTCTTTAACAGTGGAATACTGTGATGGTTTTGCAACCATAGAGTTAATTTACTTCATAGTAGTTACTAAGGGACTATGTTTTGGGTTTCTGCTGGAAACGGTGTCGATGTCACAGGGATGTTTTTGTTACAAGCAGCACTTACATAGAGCCAAAGCCTTTTGTGCCCCTCATCCCACTCCACCAGTGAGAGGTTGGGAAGGGACACAGCCAGGACAGCTGACCCCGAATGACCAACACCAAATTCCACACCATATGGCATCATGCGCAGCGTATAAAACCCGGAGAAGAAGGAAGGAGGGATGTTAGGACCTAATGGTGTTTATCTTCCCAAGTCACCATTACTCATGATATAGCCCTGCTTTCCTGGAGATGGCTGAACACCTGCCTGCCCACAGGAATTCCTTGGTTTGCTTTGCCTGTGCTCTTGGTTTTTGCTTTAACTATTAACCTGTGAGTTTTCTCACTTTTCTGATTTTCTCCTCCATCCAGCCGTGGGGGGAGTGAGTGAGAGGGAGCCAGTGGCTGTGAGGGGCTTTGTTGCCAGCTGGGGTTTAACTACAAGAAATACTTCTGTTTGCTTAGTTCTCCTGAGAGTAGATATACACCCTTTAGGTTTAGTGAAATTCTTGGAGGAAAGGAGAGATTTTGTCTTCCCTCAGAGCTGCTGAGTACAGAACCAAGAGTGCAGGCTGGAGCAAGCAGCATAAAGAGAGTAAAGAAAGCATATAGGGAGATCCTGGCAAAGGGCTTGATTGCAGTAGACCCACAGGAAGTAATAGAAGTTATGGGAAAGTTGCTCAGAAGAGATCATGTGAAAAATGTGCAGCCTGAGAAGTCATCAAAAGCTTATGGAGTACAAGAGAGGAATGAGGGAAAGAACCTGTTCCGTAGATGCTCAGAGCGCAGGGGAGATTTATTTTCAGTCCTTTCATTTTTGTAAGTATAGCTGGCAATTCTGGGTTCCCTGCAGAGCTATCACTTGCTAGCATATCTAATCTGATCTAATAAAATATACTTTTAGAGACTTAGATGGCTTTTGGTATGCTCCCTAGAAAGAGAAAGCAGAGCATGTCCAACTTTAGTCCAACTTGAGGTCCTAGCAATATCTCCAAATTGGAGGAAATGCTAAGCTGACCAGGAAGGACGGGATAGGGATGAGGATTATATCTATTCAAAAAACTGTCTTTATGCCGGTGGATTCCATAGCTATTTACATATTAATTTCCGAGAATATGCATTTTGCAGTGCTTTTAAATAAAGCTAACTCTTGTAAAAACCAGCAAGTTTTGACACTTCCTGAGATTATATTTTATCTTGAAATAGAAAGGAAGGCAAGTCCTTTTTCCATCAGAAACTGTTATGAAAAATGGCTGACATTATTATTCATGGTTTGGAAGCTTCCCATCAAGTGTTACACAGGCCCAGTCCTATTTTGCTTGTTGAGTGACAAGAATTTAGCTCACAGAGTTCAAAACCTTGAATTATCTGAACTTATTACTACATTCTGTGGTAAAATGAAGCAAAACTTTCTTTTTGCATATGCTTTATTGGGAGAGTAGCAAGTGTGCTGGAAGATTCTGCACCACACGGTAATGTGAGTGAGCATCCACAGAAATGGAAGCACTGTAATTACCCACATGCTGACAAGAAGGGCTGCTGAGCAAATGCCCAGCAGAACTATCAGCCTGGCTATGCCACTTCTGAGACTCAGTTTAGTGGGTATGCAGAGCACTCTGCCAACACAAAATGCTTCCATGCCACACTGAACCAGAGCAAGATCAAAACAGGTGCAGATTCTGCTGTTATGCTTTGCTCTCTTACCCTCTTTTTAATTTCCCTGCCTTTAAAACTAAGATAGTCAGAGTTTTAGACAATTCTTGGAAGAATACTAACAGGCTAACAGGGTCATAATATAACACTTCCTCCTAATAATATATTTCTGTTCTACAGAGATAAAAACAATCCCTGTTCCACCATAAATGAAGGTTGTCAAAGTCATTTCAGAAACATAAATTAACCAAACCTTTCAGGATTTTTGGCATATGCATTCTTCTTCTATAAAAGAAGTCTAAAGATCATGTTTATAGCAGCATGTATGAGAAAAGAAGCAACTCGAGGAAGAAAGTTCACAATTCATATTTGCACTAATGCCACTTATCTGCACTCTAGCAATGAAAGAGGTCAGTAAATTCAAAACAGTTTAAACTTTCATGTTTATAAGGTCTCTTTACAAAAGTAGGAAGCTGTGTATAAGGATAGGATAAATAAGATTTTTTACAAATTAATCTGCCATCTGTGGAAAAGCTCTTGCTTTACCAAAAGCTTTCTGAATTGATAACAAGATAAAGGGGATTTCATAATCCTTCTACAGATCTCTTGTAAACCTAAAATTGTACTTAAACTTGATTCAGCACATTTTAAGCTGACTGATGTGGCTTCTTATTTGAAGTCAATGGTACTTGATTCATTCAGAGGAGAATATGACAGAAAGGCACAGCAGAAAGCGCCACTTTCACTGCCTCTTTCTCTACAGCCTTGAAGCTGTGATATTGGGGAACTTGGACATTACAATGAGTTGCTTAGGAGGTGCTGGGTTGAAAGACAAGTAAAATGATGTTGCTTTAAAATGTAAATAAAAGCATATAGAGTTAAATATGCACAACACTGTCATTCTTCCTCAACATTTGCAAACATTATCCAAAACCCCCCCCATCTCCAACAGACAAGCTGTTTGAATGCTAAGGTTTGCTTAGTCATTTTCAGATGAGGTAAGCCACACTGTGCATGACTAGGAGCTCTGAGACTCTTGGCAGCGCTAAACTAGGAGAGGAAACACTTTGTTCTCCAATTTTCAGAGACATTCTTTGAACTCATCCAGAAACTCTCATGAAACAAAAGGCTTCCTTCAGTTCTACTCCTGGTAAAATCATCTGAGTTCAAGACACACACTTCACATTTTCTTGAAATGCCATTAAGGAGAAAAATACACTGTCAACAGTTCAAGCATATTCACCCAAAGGATACTTTATCTACAAAATGAAAGGGCAAAAACCTTTAAAGGAATATGTATGAAGTGAAAATGCAATGAACTGTCTTCATTTTACAAGTTGGAAATCATTTTCCGAGAACACAGTCAAACAGAAGCAAATGTGTTTGAGCTGGAATGATTCATTCACCTAGATTCAAGAAGATAACAAGATTTCAGACAATATTATTAAGGTAAAACCAACTGTAGTTTTCTCAAATAGGCTTATGATTTGACTAATGATTCAAAGGTGATGCTCATTAAGACCATTTCTTAAAGCGTTGTGAATGTTCAGGAACTGGGCTTCACATTATGCTAGACAACTGAGAGAATAGAATTCCACATCTGGGTAGGCAGTAGCAAAACATCTAAGTCAGGTCTGGTACCTTGGAGCAAGACTGACAAAGGTTTGACTAATCACACAAAAATTAGGTCTTCTAATTCTTTGCATATTCCATCTGAATTTTCAATTGCTACTTTAGTATATCTGTTAAAAGGTTTATGGAGGGGTTTAACATTTTTGGAATAACTTGTGAAACACACTATTTTTCAGCACAAGTCAGGCTAGTTAACTTCTGCCGTCCATCCAGATTAATGCATGGTTTGAAAGTAGTATGCATAGTTTGAAAGTAGTTTGAAAGAGCTTTTCTCCTCACACATCTTTCAGAATGCCACTGAAACCATTACTCAGCCCAAGAAAAGAACAACTCGGGTTCCACCAGAGACACAGAGAACTAAGAGATTGGTAGTTTATGGTCCCAAAGGTTAACAGCCATCTATTAAAAGAGGAAGTGAGTGAGGTGGTAAATGGAGGCTTGTTTGGATGACAGCTGTGGGTATTATTCTTATTAACTCACTAATTGTTCCACGTAGGAGATTTTGAAAAAGAAAGATTATTTACTGGCAACAAGTCTTCTTGAGGTGGTTATTTAAACATATACATACATTGTGAATTTTGGGGGTTGTTTGTTTTAATTTCAGCAGAAGCCCAAGGACACAACAGTCCCATTCCTTCACCTACTTTTAACACTGTTTTACAACCTGTGCCTCATACTTTTGTTTTCTCTGTCTCACAAGTGCCTCACGAAGGAGGTGGGCTGCCTGTGAAAGTGTAGGCAACAGTAATGCACATATAAGCAACTCGTCTTGGAGAACAGTTACGGGTAACTTTCCTCTCATCCTGGAATGCTCACCCCCATGTACCTTACCTGCAAACAAAACCCATCACAAAATATTTTCATAAAGGAAATGGTCCTAATGTGAGTAGTTGAAACAAAGCAAAAGAACCAACTGTCCCAAAGGGTGCATCACATTGAGAGGCTTCAATGGTCAAGGAAATAGTGAAATGAATGTTGGGGTTAGAAACCTGACCCTTGGATATGCCAGCTGAAGACACAGGCAGATGAGGTGTCCCAAATCTGGTCGATATGAAGAATGCAAGCATGACTCATGTTCAATATGTGAAAAAAAATAATTGGTCCTGAAAACTTATGGAAGAAGAAATCATAGGCAAATTAGTTTCTTGACTAAAAAGAAATTCAGAGACTCATAAGAAAAAAAAAAAAAAAAAAACAGGCAATCCTGAGGTGTGACTTCTCTTGAACAAATGCAACGCACAGAGGAGCCATAATAGTGGTCTGGCGCTCCATCCCTAAATGACCAATGTGATAACTACCAAAAGGAACAAGAGGACTAGGTCCAAACTTTTCATCTGGTGTCTTCAAGTGCATAGTTCATGGATCCAGAAAAGAAGTATTTCCTGTCTCCCAGCAATAGTCATCTTTGAAAATGTAAAAGAAGGGTCAGTGTCTAGACAGAAAAAAAAAAAAAAAAGTGTGCTTCCCAACAAATGCAAAACAGAATTCAAGAACAAGACATACTGACTGTCAACACACGTTAATACATCAACTGAACAAGGTTCCTCTGTTATCACAGCCTATCAAGCAAGAGGCACAAGGATATGAGCACATTTTACACCTTCATAGTTGTGTACCTGACACAAAGATGGGTAGGACTTACATTCATGTCTTATGGGAACTGCTGCAGTAAAAACAGTACAGCCACAGTGTGAATGCATCTGCACACATTAGGTACACTCACAGGGTAAATGCGGATGTTCACAAAGATTCAGAAGATGAAAAGACATCCCTGAGACACAAGACAAAATCCTTTTCTCTACACAAAGCTCCACCACTGTTATTTGTGCTTTTTTCATGTCTGAGAGGTGCAGATAATGCCTTTGCCCACAGTTTTGGATTTTGTATGAATGCAGAAGTAAAAGTTGTTTACTCTGTTGGTCGCAACAGTTCCAGAGAAAAGTCATTATCATGTGGTCAAATGCAATAGTCATATTTCTATTTTTCAGCTTGTAAGTGGCAACAGCTGTGTGAGCAACCCAAAAGAGTTGCAAATCTGAAGACTTTGCTGATAGAGGCAGATTCTTCAGATTCTAAACTGCATAAGACAATGGGAAGGATTAGGGTCCTCCTTCAATATCCAGTCTTATCCACTAAGAGGAATCCCAGTGGGAAATGCGTTGATAGTATTCAGAGGGTAGGCTGTGACTGGCCACTGGCTTCATAATCCACAGCTCTAGTATGAGATGAGAGACAATTTGCAGATGAGCACAGACACAGTTCATACCGGCATGTACCAGTGCAGACATTTCCCTGTGAAGCACTGACCACAACTTCAGGACTATGAATGACACTCCCAAGCACCATCTCACATGTCCTTCTCTTTCCTTCTCTCCTTCAGAGAACATCAAAATGTCAGTGACCGTAGGTGACAGCTCAGTGCTCTCCTGCCCTCCAAAAACAAATATAACTCTGCTAACATGGAAAATAAGTCCCAAGGTTGGAGGCCCCTGCACCTTGGGATACAGGGCTGATACGAACACAACAGACAGAACAAACTGCAGTGACAGCATAAACTGGAAATTCAGACCAGATCTGAGTCCCGACCTTGAGATACAGCAGGTGGGGATAGCCCAGGAGGGAAAATACATCTGTGAAGTTGTAACACCAGACGGGAATTTCCGCAGGACATACCACCTGACTGTGCTGGGTAAGGAACTCCTTCTCTGTTTCCAGCTCTCCAAAGGACCATGTCTGGGCCTGGACATATGAAGCTCCTCTCTGCATTCACTGGGGAAATGTGGAGTAAGAAATGGAGGTTTTTGGTTGGTTTTTTTGTTGTTTGTTTGTTTGTTTTTGTTTTTGTTTTTAATCAAAGAGGGTAGCTTTAAATTAGATATTAGGAAGAAATTCTGCACTGAAAGGGTGGTGAGTCAATGGAACAAGGCTGCCCAGGGAAGCTGTAGATGCCCCATCTCTGGAAGTTCAAGGCCAGGCTATATAGGATTCTGAGCAACCTGGTCTAGTGGAAGATGTCCCTGACCATTGCAAGGGCATTGGAAGTAAATGATCTTTAAAGTCCCTTCAAAGCTGTGATTCTTGTTGGATAAACTGTCATGCATATCACTGATAGTGTCTCTGGGTCTCACTTCTCCTTACCCAAAACTCTTCCCCCTTCTGCTGTCCCATTTTCCACTGTCTAGTTGGAAACAAGAGTTGTGAAGCAATTTCCCATACACTAACAGAGGATAGGGAGAATGGCTGTGGTAAGGCTCACCTGAACATGAGAGAGTTGTCCAAAAGGAAGAAAGAGACAGGATCTTTGTCTCTTATGACTTGGATCCATGTTGTTGCCATGGAAAGGCACCTCCAACCTTCTTCTCTTTTCACTGCTTTCATTTTGGGTGGAGTTCAAGAACACCCCATCCCAGCTGCAGGAAACTAACTCCACGTTCTCCCCTTCCTGGTGCTTTGCAGTGCCCCCCAGGCTGAGCCTGTACTGCGATGAGCACGGGAACGCCGTGTGCGAGGCAGCGGCAGGGAAGCCTCCTGCTCAGGTCTCGTGGCTCCTACAGAGCAACTCCTCCCTTGAGGAAAAAAGCCACAACAACGGGACAGTGACTGTTCTCAGCAGGCTGACAGCATGTAACACCAGTGTGACTGACACAACCTGCATGGTGTTCCACCCAACTGGGGACTGGAGTGAGTCCATGGCCTGTTGCTCCTCAGGTAAGCTTCCCTTTGTGCATTTGGTGTTCAAAAGCCTGTTTAGCTTGTTCAACTCTCATGACTGCTTGGAAGGAAAGTCAAGAAAAGATATAAAAAACTTCAGTAAAGTCCTATAAAGACAAGAGTACTACCCCCAACTGAGTTTTGTCCAGAAACATCACCACTCATTTGTATTCTGGACACTATTTCCTAATAGTTTCTTCCCTAAAATGGATATACGTAAGTGTCATAGCATTCTTTTGGTACTGAAAACGTTTTTGGAAACAGAGACAAAGCAGTCATAACCAACCAGAAGTGGAACATTAGCAGGGTTTTTTCAGATGCAAATTTAAATGTGATGGTAAGAGAGAGAAAGAGAGCCAACTCTAGCATGGCCAGCAGAAATAAGTAAATCACTTCATTCTGAATTGTGAATGTCTGACACTCTATGACCTCTGGTTTCTGGTTTTTGCTTTTTTTGTTGCTTTTGAAAACTATACACGAATCACAGTGCTGAGAAATGCTGAATCCTTGAGAGGGGCTCAGGTGTGGCTTAGTGAAAAAATATCATGAGTGTACACTGTGGGATTTGTGGGATCTGCTTTTGTCTCTGGCACAGACTCCATTTGTGTTTCATTGCTGACTTTTCCTTCTGCTGAAGGACATTATATTTCTTTTACAAGCATGCTGAAAATGTGTGTATGTGCTAAAGCAACTTTAATCTTATACTGAAACAACACAGAAAATAAGTAGTAAGAAGATATAACTCAAACTAACTCTTTGTGTTTAGGCAAAAAGAAGTACATCCTGTGGGTCTCCATTACCATTTGCTTTCTGATCATTATGATCTTCATGATTGCCATTTACTACATCAAGCACCACAGTAATGGGTATGTATGATAGGGTGCTAAGAAAAAATTGTGTAGTGATAGAAGAAATTTTAAAGTGCTGTTTGTGTCTTGAAATCATATGATTCTGTCAGTCTGTGCTGCTATGAATAACTGAATTAACTTCATCAAATATTTCTATACTGCAGACATTGTGCATTGTGCACATCTTCATTGAGTAATGCTAAGAAAGCATCCTAACTAAGAAATTCAGGATGCTATAATTTCAGGAACTAAAGTCAAGGAGAAAGAGACATGAGACGGCTTTACTCCTAAAGACAAGAATAAGAAATTTTTCACATGCTTCTGATCAAAGAAACCATGCTGTGACCCAACCAAATGCAGAACTGAGGAAAGAATTTGGTTTAACACTTGCTATCTTTTCCACAGACCGTGCCACAAAACCAAACCTCCTGAAACTGATCCTATACAGGTAAGGAGAATTATGCAGATTAGGCCATCACCAAATCAGGGATCTTCTGATAGTCCTGAAAACATAATCAGTAAAGGGAAAACAATAGATTTTTACTCTGTGCTTTAAGCAGGTATTACCATGTTCTGTATGTTTATTCTTAGCTATTTATAGGATGAAACAAAGCTTATTTTTACCATAATTTTGATGTGGAGCAAACACTAGAGGCATGTTCCAACAGCAAACACCCATCTACTGCCTTTCTTTATCTTAGCAAGGAGTGATTCCAACCACATCTTCCTGATTATATCAGATACACCAACCACAACTCCTGTCCAAGCAGTAATGAGGAAGGGAGGCAATAACACGGGTTGGGGAATATTAAGGAAACTATTCGTAAACAAGAAGATTTAACAACCGAATTAACAGACAGAAGGAGAAAGGACTGGATTCTTCATGTCCAGAACAATAATGTGTGAGTTTTGAAGGCCCCTCTTTATCTAGTATGGTCAATCCACAGTCAAAGAACCAACCATACTCAAGACAAAACATTTTATAAAACAATGGAAGGAGTGCTGAGCTGCAAACTGGGAGATATTATTGAATTCCCTGTGCTGTTAGAACCTTCTTGTGTAGCTGAGCAATTCACTCATCAGCGCTATCTCTCTGTTCTCTGCTGTCAAATCCAAATAAAAGCATCTCTGCAGGCAAGATGTGTTACAACTATATTGTGAGTATGTGTGCACCTAAAGTAGACACTAGGCTCAAATTCTACCATCAACTTATAAAGATGCTTCAGCTTCTGAAAAGATTTAGTCAATTCTAGTTGTTATTGTTATTCTTGCTGCTCTGCTGCCCTACCTCGAAGCTATTGTTGACAGATGCAGTTGCATTAATCAAAATAATGGTTTAAGTACCAATGTTCTTGCTGTTTCATCACATAACTTTTATTAGCATGTCTGTAGACTAAAATTGTATACTGATGGAGGAATCCATTGTAGTCAAGACTTTAGCATATTCTTTGCTCTTTCTAGAGAATTAGACCCTAACAACCTTTTATTCAGGCCAAAAAAATAAGTGGTGTAGAAGGGAAGGAAAAGGAGGCAAATGAACCAATATCTCAGTTTTACCCTCCAAATCTTTGCCAGAAACAGCAACACATGTTCTTTGATAGAAAAAGCAATAGAGGAGTCTTTTACTTGAGTTGAAGAGGAATAAATATGAGAGGACTGTTTTCCAGTTATTTTCTTCAGTCCATATCAAAGGTTTGCTGAGTTTTGCTGAACTAAACTACTCCTTGCATTCACGGTTTTTGGTTTTGTTTTGCTAGAATGACACGACGGAAGTGGAACCTTATACTACTTATGTGCAGAAGGAAAACGTAATTTACAACTCAGTGTCTGATCTGACAGTGGGGCAGAATCTTCCACAAGAACTATGGCCAGGAACTTGAACAATTCAACAACACTGGAAAAGGAAAGACACACTTTATAAAAGACTGGTTATATAAAGAAACTTCTCAGAAGATTTCTTTAGATTTTGGGGCAGCATAACTAACTAGGTCTCTTCAAACACCTGTGCTTGCCAAGGAGTCTATATAGGTCTATTTTTTTCCCCCTTGTTTTTCTTTCTTCCTTGGGAAGAAGTGATGTTCCTTGCAAAAATGTGACTGACCCCATGACACAGTTTTTCCTGGAAAAAATGTTGTGACCAGTGTTCCCTTTAGTGTTCTTGCCCTGGAGGTTCTAGTTTTGTCAGACACTTCTAATGGTAACATTCATACACTTGACACTATGATGCACACATTTGGGAGACCAGAGGAGTGTTATTTCTGAACCAAAATGAAACACTCTTCAATCAGCAGCCACTTTTTTCTAATTCACACATTACTAACATGGCGACCCAACTACTGATCATCACTGAATACCTCAAATAGCAGAAGATATTGGTAGCGAAGACCCAGTTCTGAAAATGGAAATGGGTGATAAATTTAGAAGATCATCCACTAAGAGTCTTCACTAACATGAATAATTTACTTGTTAGTTTCAATATTCAGTAACTCAGGATGCCATTAATAAGATGCCATCCAGAGGGACCTGGATAAGCTCGAGAAGTGGGCCAATGGGAATTTCACAGCGTTTAACAAGACCAAGTGCAAAGTGCTGCAACTGGGTTGGAGCAACCCATGGTATCGGTCCAGGCCAGGGGATGAATAGATGGAGAGCAGCCCTGCCAAGAAGGACTCGGAGCTGCTGGTAGGCGAGAGGCTGGACCTGACCCAGCAGGACCTGATCCAGTAATGTGTGCTCAGAGGCCAGAAAGCCAAATGTGTCCTGGGCTGCTTCAAAAAAAGGTATGCAGATGGCCAGCAGATGGCAAGAAGTTATTCTGCCACTCCACTCTGTTCTGTGAGACCCCATCTGAAATACTGCTTCCAGCTCTGGTGTCTCCAACACAAGAAAGACATGGACGTGTTGGAGTAGGTCCAGAGAAGGGCCACCAAGATGATTAGAGGAATGGAGCACCGGTTGTATGAGGAAAGCCTGAGGGAACTGGGATTGTTCAGCCTGGAAAAGAGAAGGGTTAGGGTGGACCTAATTGTGGCCTGAAAGGAGTCCACAAGGAAGATGGGAAGGGACTCTCTACAAGGGCATGTAGTGACAGAACAAAGTGGAAAGGCTTCAAACTAAAAAACAGTAGGTTTAGATTAGATATTAGGAGAAAATTCTTTGCTGTGAGGGTGGTGAGACACTGGAATAGGCTGCCCAGGGAAGTTTTGGATACCCCATCCACAGCAGTGCTCAAGGCCAGGCTGGATGGGGCTTTGAACAACCAGGTCTAGTGGAAGGTGTCCCTGCCCTTGGCAGAGGGATTGAAACTAGATGATCTTGAAGGTCCCTTCTAACCCAAACCATTCTATGATTTCATGATTTCCACTAAATGTGTTCACTCTGTATTTCAGATAGTTGTTATGATTACTTTTTCATAAGATACTCTGAAGATATGACATTCCCCTTTCTTAAGAGTATTAGCATTAAGATACTGTAATAATTATGTTACTGAAATCTCATAGGCTACTTTTATCAGAAACAAACATAAAGTATTTCACAAAACAAGTTAAAATATATTCTCTATAAATGTGCAATTATGTACAAAAAGTATAAAATGCTTGCTAGTTCTAGTTGTATTTATTTTAACTACCACAATTGTAGATTTTAACTACCACAAGTGTAGATTTTTTCATTCCTATGTCTAGATGTTTTATGATAATCTTTTAAATGTACTTCCAAGTTGATTTTTTTGTATGTAAATTAGTTTATATATCTTAATGTGTCTCATGTTGAGGTAACTTCTTCTCACCTTCCCAAAATATCCTTTGGGAATAAGTCAAATAAATTGTCCTCAATATAATAGCAGTTCTCAAACTTTTTGGATTGATGTCTTTATAGCTAAAGTATGAACTGGCTTTACAGTAAGAGTAAAGGACTATATTTGTAGATCTCTGTTGACTACCTTTTACTTCAGTATTTTCAAGGACTGACTACATATTTGGTCTGATTGTAGCATCACAAGAACCAGATTTTTGCTTTAGATAATAGAAATGTCTTTTGCCACACATTTCTTTTGAGCTAAGCTCCCAAGGGCCGTGACAGAGTGCTTAGAAAACAGACTAAATTGGTTGCAGTTCCTAAATGTTAACTGCTGTTACTCATGTAAACCAATACAGCTGGTTATTTATTCTCCCTCTAGCTATGAAACAGCCACTTTTGTCCAGGTGCTCTCTGCATGCAAGTATGGCTTTTCTCCATTTCTGCATGTCATTTTAGAGTGAATCAAAGCTGAATATCAAGCAGCTACAAACAAGTTTTAAAGGAACCTCAGTGTCCAGTGACTTAATAAGGAAGAAAGCCAGTCAATTCAGTCATAATACTCTGAATTTCCCCATATAAAATAGGTATATTCCCACTCCGAAACAGAGTGCCATCACTTCTTCAGACAATTTTCTGTGAGCTGGAAAGTGGCTGGAAAGTTGTTCAGTGTTCATCCTCTGACAAATCAGCTCTTGCAGGTGATTATTGCCAGTTTATATGCGATATGTTTACAGAAGTACACTACCTGCTAACCTGCTGTCTAGCTGTAGGGTTTATGATCCTTTACAAGCCTATTTCACTGGACTTAATCATGTAAGTTCCAGACCTGGACATTGCTCAGTTGCTAACTGGTTGATTATTTCCTTTGTCCCCATTCAGACCTGCTATGGGCAGAAAACAGGATTTTACTCTGGGACTCTGATAAACACCATGAGTTAAGAGTCTTATGTATACACACATATACAAATACACTCTTTGACCTCAGCAGTACAGAAGGTATAAAGCAGAAAGTCCCTTCCTGTGCTTCTCTTTCTCCATCAGGGCACTTGCTACTCCTCTTTGCACTGTGCTGCTATTGTGCTGCAGACATCCTCCCCACAAAAGTGCTGTGTTGACTGTTTCTTAGCAGTCATGCAAGCCTCCCCTCTAAACTCCCCAGCATGTTGCAAAGTCACAGGAAGAAAGTCAGCAGCTTTTCAGCTCATCCCGTAAAGAAAGGGTTTGGCTTTAACCACATTTACCAATGCTATCTCTTGCTGCAACATCTGATTTTGGTAAATTTGCATCTGCCACCTTTGCTGCTAAATGTTACGCTGACACACACATTCCAGTCTCTTGACAGTTTACAACTGCCATTCCTGCTCCAATCAGGCAGTTAATAACCATAGTTATCTTATGACTATAGACAGTCCCAAGCACTGAGCTCACATGCACAGCACACCAGCAGATGTTGTGCATCCACAGAGCAGCTGCTCACCTATTCTAGTGTTTCAGGTATTACTCTCTCTGCATCCCAATAAATTTCAGGATTTACAACTAAATTCTCCTGCCAACATCACCTACTCTTATTTGTGGTTTATTACTTACAGTCTAGTTTGTAATCCTGTGTCCATCATAAACCTTTTGGTTCAGTGTGTGACTGCTCTGCAGTTTTGCCCAGCTTACTTCCAGTTATGAATTAAAATTACTTCAGGATCCTCTGTTTTCATCCTTTTGCCTATAGAAATTTAAGTTTCACATTAGAGCTGTATGACTTTCACAGGAGCACTGACATAGCTACTTGCCTCTAGATATCCCAGGGACTTCCTCATACAAATCTAAACAATGAGTGTATTTACACAAATCTGAAGAATGAGTGTATTGGTAAGGGAATGTTAAGTATTTTAAAAAAACCAACAACAACAATTTACTAAAATAAATTTTTAAAAATCTGAAATCTTTATAAGCAGAGTAAAAACTGATTCATATTTAACTGGGAGGGAAAAAAACCTGTGCAGTGCACTTAGTCATAACTAGAAAGGAAGTTCAAAAAATACATTTACTTGGAAGCTATGCAGTCAGACCACAACCTATTCACAGAAAATATTAAACAAAGAATTTTCTCTGCTAAATATATTTCACTAATGAATATGTAAGAAAGACTTTCACAGCCTAACCTGTTCTCCCTTGCATTCACTGTTGAGAAATCTTTTCTCTCTGTTGGACTAAAGATGACAGCTGTCTTTAAACATGTGTCAAGTTTAAAAATAATTCCCCTCATGCTTTTTGACATCACCTTAGATGATTTTTTCCTCAGTTAGGAAACTGCACAAACATCCATTTTTCAATGTCTTTGCTTAACTTCTTCAGTGACACCTGTTCAATAAAAATTACATTCTTAAGAGTATGGACATACTGAAATTATTGCTGGTTACATATATCTGACTGCCTTGTGATTTCTTCATTTTCCCCATAATCTGCCTCTGTCAGCATTGCCCTTCAATAGGTACTTAAAAATTCAGGCATTTCAAGGTAGATGCTATCTTGAAGCTCTGAGTTTTCAAGCACCTTGAATAAGTGGATCCTGATCAAAAACTGGGGGTCCAACTCCCTGAGGAAATACAAATAATAAACAGAATCTGCAAACCGAGCTAGACTGGAAGTTTGTTTGCTAAGTATTATGAATTATATTAGCCAATTTGCTCCAGGAGATATTGCTTCATAAAAGCTCCCTCACTGATGAGTACATGTGAATCTCTCAATACAAAAATCTGGGAATCACATCCTCTTCTGTCCCAGTATCACAGATACTAGATGCAGGTGCTAATGCTGTGCAGCAATACTCCACCCTGAGTCATCAAACTCATAACTCTGCACTTTGCTCTGCCTGTTTTCCTCTTTATAACACCATATTCTTATTACACTATGTACCTGTCCTGCTGTTTTTCACATTTATTTGCTGAAATCCAGTCATTATTACTGAGGTGTTTGTATCACCTTTACGAACCAGCCACCCCCAAAGCATTAGTACAATAACATGCACATAGCTCTCTTCTGACAGAAACAATACGCTTGTTGCAGAGTAACTGTTTTAGGAAAAGGTGTGTAATCAAAGACCTAGAGGCTCACTCGTGGTGCCTGTTGTTTCTTGATACATCCCTGCAGATTTAATACAACTTGCTGAAGTTAATGCACAACAGAAGACCTACTTCTTCAGGCTGAAGGCTATTCTCCCCCACAACCTGTGCCTGTCCAACTGAAAACGCTGGCATTGCACTGATGCTGTAACAGAACTTGACCTTCTAGGATGAGTTAGGGTGAAGTGTTAGTGCTTTTTTTAAGGGGAAATTTGAAATTGAGACCTACTTGTAAAATGACTGTAGCAGATAACCTAATAAGAGAGGTTCTTCGTTGCCCTATTTTAGTTTCAATTATCTTGATCTTCAGCCTCCCACAGCTGTTCAGGAAGGCAGAAAGTGGTCTGTCACTGTGGTAAACTGTGGGAGAGAGAGGAAAAAGGCATTTCACAGCTCTGCTGCACAAAGTTATAAATCCATTTATTCTTTACCAAAGATTCCAGGGTTTTTCCCTTCACATATTTTCAGGTGATACATCCTGGGGATAAGAAACATTCTGGCTATATCCAAATGAAAATGGTAATTCAGGAACACCTATTATGACCACTAGATGACAGTTTAACCTCACGCTATGAAAAACACTGCCTCAGGCAAATATTAGTTCTCCACATACCCTCTTATTAGACTTGGGATTCTAGTGACTCATTTTCGTACCTTTGGAGCTTCATTTGTGGCAGGATGTTTAAAAAAAAATTAAAAAAAAAAAAGAAAATAAAAAAGTAATTTTCCTGTGCATAATATCTTTGAGATATAAGGCAATTAAAGGAAAAAAACCAACAAAAATTACATACTGTACACCAAGAAACTCTTTCAGAAATTGTTGCAGATATCTCCATGGTACACAAAAGGCTCATGTACAGTGGCAAGTAGGTTCTGAAGGTATGGAGAAGAGAATAGGGAAAAGTCAGTGGGTTATGTAAGGTTGGGGTAGTAAAAGGCAAATTAGGAAGATGAGGGAGTGATTAATGAGAATCTGAAGGACTGCAGTTAGAAATAGGAGTTCTTTTTCAGCACTCCAGCTTCACAGTGGGAAGGCTCATTCTTCTCTTTATTTTAGGTATCAAAATCTGTCTGCTACCTGGGGTCCAAGAGCAGCTAATTCCTTCCTGCAGACCTCACTGTTCCAAGCTCTCCTGGGCTGCTGCTTCAAGACAGAAAGTAGGGATGCGTGAGGTCAGACAGGGAGCCAGCAAAGGACAGGGATGTCTGGGCTATTTAGTGTTGTTGCTGGTAGGACCAAACCACAGGTTTGCAGCAGAAATCTCAGGAGAGGTCCCATGCCTTCAGTAAAAATCATCCCTTCGATTCCACAGATCCCTGACCTCAGTAGAGTAACAGTAGAGCAGAATACCATCTGCTCCACTGGTTGCTCTTTTCAGAAAATTGGTCCTTACACTCTAAACAAAATAAACATTTAAACTCAACGTTGTCCAAATTTTCTACTCTTCTTCCTTGTATGTCCCTCACCTGTAAGCTAGAAAGTTACACATTTCTTGACAGGGTGGGATCCTTTTATGGGATCCACTGGCATCACAGGACTGTTGATATCAAGCTTAATCTCCATCTTCTAATTTGGACAAGGGAAAAAGAATGGGTGAGAGATCAACATATACCATCCCAGTGGGTAATTGTGATCAAAACCTAATGGGAAACATAATGGAGAAAGCATGCAGGGGTCACCCTGTGCTTCCATGAAGGACTAAGCTGGGGAGTGCCTTGTAAACTAAAGAGAGTTCATGCTGGCTCTGCTTTTTAAATGCATGACCTATATATTACCACTCTGCTATGTGGGGCCTTTCTTTCTTGAGGAAATCCTACAAAAGTGGGTAAGAATTCCTGATCACAGGGAAACATAGGCATGCACACCTGTCAGGAACATTTATTTCACCAGCCTTTTGACTCTTCCCATGCACCTTTATGTATCTCTCACAGTGAGAACCAGAGACCAAATAACTTTTAAAAGTTTGCATCCCATCACAGTCCCACACCTTAAATCCCTTTATGTTTCTTGTAACCACTTCATATCCTCAGTTCAAACCACCCCTCTCTGCAAGCGCTCGGACCTCTTAGTACTGAAACGCTGATGAAAATGTTGAATGATGCCAAAATAAGGCTCCTGTATCATCACATTACAGACACATTGCAGATGTCTGAGGATGTGCACGCTGGGCTATATGATGTAGAAAGCTGTTTTTCCAAACAGAAAGCAAACAGATGTCTGGGTATGGACTTGCGTGATCCATCAAGCTCCTTGGCATGCTATTCCAGGAAAGGGAAGTAGGTGGGTGTGAGGTCCCAGCAAAAAACGGGGACATCTGGGCTAGTTAATCCTGTTGCTATTAGGACCAGCATAAAACTGCAGTAGGAACCTTAGGAGAGGTTATATGAAGGTGGCTTATAGATGAATGACTGTAGTAACATGTTTTTTAGGAGCATTTATCACTGGCTGCATGCAGTGCAGATGCCTCTCTCCATCTCCAGGACCTCCATTTCAGGAAATTAACTCAGCACATTACAAATCTGCTATCATGGTGAAATCTGATTTAGAGACTATCCAAACCAAGATGCTGCTGCAAATGTAGTAACTGCCAGTGCCATAGCAGAGGAGATAATTAAAAAGTGGGGGTTTTTTTAAAGAATAGCCCTCCTTGTTGATCCAATGAGGCTGATGTAAGCAGACATTTGTGGCTCTCTGGGGTTAGTAACATTATTTGAAGAGCACTCCAGAACACTGTAGCAGATAATATTGCCCTGCCTTTAAGTAAACACTTTCTAGCCAAAGACGTTACAGCACTTCACCATTACTTATAAATTTAACTTTATTAATCTCCTCTGAATTATCATAAACATTTTAAAATTAAAATCAAAATACCATCAATATTTTTAATAGACAATAACATGAAGTGGAAGAAGGATTCAGTGATTTGCACTCAGTCACCAAGAACCACAATTTAGCTGTTCAAAAATCAGGACAGATCTACTGCAAGAATAAGGAAAAATCAAAATCATAATCAGCACTCTCTAATCCTAGTAAAAAAAAAAACCCAAACCAACAAAACCAAAAAACCCCAACTTTAATTATCATAAGCAAGTTTCTTCACCTCTAAAAGACTCACTTTTACTTTAGGTAAAAAGGCAATGGTACTGACCTACTTTGTGAAGTGCATTGTCTTCCACTGATGACAGATAGTGTGTGTAAAAACTAAGTATTACCTTTATCATCAAAGCGCAGTCACCTCTGAGCCTGAACATAGAAAGCTGAGAAAACTGCAAATTTATTTAAGAGTTTATTTTAAGAGAACAGAAAGTGAAAATTGTACCATCAAACTGAAACTGGCAGCTTGACTTTAGATGGGCAAGCTGTCTTTCAAACCTCCCATTTGCACCGTGTCATTGAAGTGTTTATAATACCTTTACAGAGAATAATACTGAGCTTTTAAGGGACAGAATTTTAATGTCATTTGGTATTTGATTTAAGATCTCACTTAGCAGCAAATAAATCACTCTCTTTTGTCTATTTATTAGGTAATGCTTTCCAGAGGACACTGGGTTTTGTTTGCTTGTTTGTTTTCCCATGGTCTCCTCACTTCACACTGACCAGCAATGGTTTAGCCATACAAGTTGATGAGCTCATACCCTAAAGTGGAAAGTTTACACAGAACTCAGCTGCTAACACTTCTAAGGCTGAAAATCCACAAACACTGCCACGTGTATGTGGGGGTGGGAGTGTGGATTTCAAAAAAACTAGGAAAAAGCCTGAAAAACCAATGTATAGTACTGAGATTTTGGTTGTTCATCATCTTCTTTCACTTATTATTCCAAAATCTATTGCACCGGCTGAAAATAAATAATTATTTTTTCCTTTTTTTATATCTTGAACCATACAACAGCACACAGAAGATAACTTAGATGACCACATGACAGTGAAAGAGAATTTTAGGGAACTAAAATACAGGAGGACAACTTTGATGAATTCTTAGGTATTGCTCCAGGTAGATGCATGCTCTCCTTGTTTTACTCCTCACATACCATCAAAGGAGGAAAATAGCTCTAGAAATTAACAAGTTACTTTTCAGGGGTAAAGAGGAGAGAAAGTTTGTAAAAATTTCCATGGCAATTTTTCAGCTTAGAACCAGATTCCATGCGCGTTATTCATCCCATAAAGGGGGCAAATATCAAGTCACATACAGTCCAACAGAGGATCTCTTCAATGCTTTTAATGAAGGGGGATTGTATTTCCCATGACCTGGCTAAAGATTAAAAGAAAACTATTAGGGCTGGAAGTGGACACCAGAACATTTTCAGATGCCAGCTCTTTTTTCCCCTTTTTCAGACTTTCATCCAAAACATGCTTAGCTTGGCAGCCTACACAGGGGGCTGTGAAATCATAAAGAGTTACTGTCCAATTCTTACCTCTGTAGGACAGTGGACCAGATCTAATCCTTGCAAATAGCAGCTGTTTTGATCAAAACCGTTTTGCCAAACCAGACACTTTTTTTCCCCCTACATTTCTGTAGGAACTTTTCTGTTTTTGTGTTGTTGTGAAGGACCTGAAGGGGCTCAGAAGACAATTTCAAGAGGCTATTTTCTTACCCGATTTTTAGCCACAAAAAGCAAAAAGAAAGGATGGGGATTACTGGGAGAGAGGTGGTGGAGACAACTTGTGCTGAAAAAGGACTGAATGAATGGCACAAGAGATGATGAGGCCTTGCCTTTATGCTTCTGACTCAGATCTGAGGTGTCTGATGATTTCTAACTGCTTTGTTATTATTATAATGTCTAGGGACTAATCAAGATGGATAAAGATTTAGTAATTACAATGTAAACAGGAACCTGTACACAGTCCTTGAACTAAGGAACTTACAATTGAAACAGACACACTGTGACAGAACAGGATGCTATCAGTGATGTTGGAAAGCATGTGCAACTGTGGCAGCATGTTTAATGCCCAGTCACACCTCACCTGCCTGGATTAAGATGAAGATTTTCAAAAAGAGTGTGAGATACACAAATACACTGAGCAAGCTCACCTTAAATTACTAACTCTGTGAGCTATTGAAGAGATACCCCCCTCACTGGTAGTTTCTATTTCTGTTGGAACATTCTGTAGAAACAAATGCTGAATCTTATACCATAGAATTGAATAGTGCATTTTCCACTTCTAGGCTCAAAGCAAAAATAACAACTTAAGTTGTTATGATGACTTTTATTGGGCAGGCATAGAGGCAGTTAAGTCAAAGGTATGTAAGTCTCACCGTATTCCTACTGTGGAGTTGGGAAAGTAGGCAGCAGATGGAATTTTAGGCATAAAAGGTGGGACAAGGATTATCTACAGATACTCAGTAACTTGGGATTAAATTGGTAGGACAGAATTCAGGATCTGTCCCATCAGCTTGAGCAATATTGATCAACAGACTGTGTATGTGTCAGAAATTTGTAATTGCAGCTACACTGAGAGAGAGCAGGAATTCATATGTATATTTAAGTAGAATAATTCCAGCACTGAGTACATGAAGTTCTCCCTTTGAAACTGTGTTGAGGTACAGGCAGTGATTTAGGACAGAGAAGACTGTGCAGAAGTTACGTATGTGAGGATAACTAGTGGATTTCAGTTCCAGGGAGATTTATGGCACTTTTTCTGGCATCATATGCAAACTTTAATACTCTATGATGTCAAATTTTAGTCACCATAGTCTGCTAGGTCTTAAGAGATGATGTTGCAATGCATGTACAAATTGTATTCCCCTTTGATCTGCAATAAAAAACCCCATGGTCAGTAATGTGAGAATTTGATCTCACTGGAGAATTGAAGGACAGATTAGTTAAAACTTAAAACAAGTAAATAATGTTCTTTGGGGAATCATATCTGGCAGTTTACTAAGGAAATTCAAAAGTATAAATATTTACAATAGGAGGTACACAGATTTCTCATAATATTATAGTTTACTGCAGTTTGGAATACATGCTGTTTTGCTCAAGTTTAATCCATTTGCTTTTGAAATCTGATCCATATTCTACATATAAACTTCATTATTTGCTCATCCTTTCTGTCCCAATCCCTGCTCTGTTATTTTTCTTTTTGTCTCTTATTGGTAGTTTAATGTGCTTTTAAATTTAACCAAAATGTTGCCTAGATAAAAAGCCCTTAATCAAAAAAGTAGAATCCTAAGTTGATATTTACAAAACAGATTTGTGCTGTATATATACTGTATGTATTTATAAATATATGTATATAACGTTATTATTATTTAACTGCATTAATGGTAAATTTAGAGTGAAAACCTTATAGGGTTTATATTCTGAATAGTCAAAACAGACACAGTGGGAAAAAGTATCCTCCAGTCTTCATGACAGATGTATACTTTCAATCCATTTTACCTCATGCCTTTCATGCATCTGAAAAGGAACTTGTAAATTAAATAACATGATGAGTTTTATACCCATAACTTAAAAAAAAACCCCAAAACATCTTGCAATTGGCAGGGCCAAAAGAATGAAGCCATTGTCAGCACAGTTTGACACATCTGTGTTAGGAGCTTGCAACTGGGAGCAGGGAGGAGGATGGACCACCACAGGGACACACTGTGACCTTGATTCACTGGAAGCTGGAAACTGATGGCACAGGATCAGGTCCCCAAAATACCATCACTATTGGTAACAACTGGAGTGATAATGTGGTGTGCTAATCTTACTGGAGGCAATAGATCAAAGAGATATACGATAGGCAGTACTCTCACAGTAGAGAGTATAGTCATCTCTAGAGCTTTTCTAAAGAGACCACACTGCAGAATGTTTCATTCCTGCTCCCTGCAACAAAATTATGAACACCAGTGCCTCTGAATCTGTTGAAAAAAACTTTTTTACCAGCTTGCCAGAGAAATATCCAATGCCGGCCACAGGTGTAAGTACATTCCAGGGTCATAGTTGTGACAGCCTCATCCAGTCTAATGTACATAAACTTGATACAGCTACCTGAGAGATGTATTGACAACTCTGCCTTGAAATCTCAGCCCTCAGAGATTTGAATCAGGCCTAAATCTGAAGTCCAAACATATCACTAAAGTAGCAACAGTTAAACTAGGCATTAGGGAAGCCAAGAATGTATCCTTGTCCTGGCCTCATTTTATTTGAAGTAATATAACTGTGTTATTGGGCAGACCCTTAGATTGTTGCCAAGGGATTGAAATAAGATCTTGTTATCCACTGTAACCTCAGAGGTGAGGAATATAAGCAAAACTTGTGATTCTCCAATAGATAGGGGACTACTTTGCTTTCAACAATCTGTCACCATCCAGCCCAGGCAGATTCTTCTCCTCAGGGCCTATCTAAAAAAATGAATTGCGGAGGAAAGCACAGCCAGGCAGCAGAATCCCTAGGATTTACTCTTGCTGGGCTGCATTATGATCAGCAGTCAAGCAGCTCCAAGGTGTAAATTTTAGGTTTAGAGCAAAGATATCTGACAGTCTGCCGGCAGCTTTGCCGGGAAGGGGAATGGTATGTGTGATACACACCACTTTGTAGTGTACCTCTATACGGGCAAAGCAGCTGCCACTCTAGCAGGCTCTTCATGTGCAACTGTAGCCAGAAGGCCCTTGGCCACAGTGATAGTAGCCAGTGTAACAGTCCAACCCACTGTCTCTACTGCTCCTTATGTGAGTGGCTTAATAGCCTCTGGTTTGAGAGCATTCACAGGAGTTCAGAGTGTGTGTGGGCACAGGACATAGCACATTGGTCTCGTTCTGTTTCTGACATTTTACTTTGTTCCTGCAAAAGTAATTCGTGGGCTGTTTACAGCAGCAGTGGTAAGGCTTGATCTCAGCAGCAGAGTAAAGAAGTTACCTCTCCTGTGGCAAGAGAAAGCTACTGTATGGTCATACCACTGACCTGATAATGAAAGCCGACAGAAACCTGCATCTGACAGGAAAATGGAAACAAGTGGAGGGTCAGGAACATGCAACACATGAACAATGGTTTTGAGAGGAAGAGAGATATATTTAATGTTAAAACTCCTCTTGTAAGGCAAGTCAAAACATGGTTCCAAATTTCCTGTCTGGACTGAGCCAAATCCAACGCAGATCCCTGGATCTCTGTGTTCTAGGTCACACCTTCTGTGATTTCAATACACAGACTACAAAAGGGGGAACAAACTAGTTGTCTCTGTTCACCAGGCATCTCCAGCTATTGGGGATTGTTTTCTTTGGCCAGTTTTAACCCATGCCAATAGGCGGCCCAAGACCAAAGGAACCCACGAACAGGGGAGCTGTTATGGGTGGTTTAAAACCATAGCACTGTGCACAACACAGACCCCTTTGGACTTCTGCCAGGTACTTCAGGCTATCTGGAGATCATGGGCCAAGCTGCACAAATGCAGAACTGTGGTGGCCTAAGACCTGAGGCACATGATTACCCTGAGGTTCAAAAAGATGCAGAGAGAAAAAAGCACACGGAGCACAAAGCACTATCTTTCTGTAGCTGAGAGTTCTAGACCCACGAGTTACTGCCTTGTCTGAGCCTATAACCTGGAGGCATAATCAGCTCTGATCTGTTTGTTTTCATCTCCTCCTGGGAGCCATTACACGATATTAACAAAATAAATCAATTTTAAATAACTGATTGTGTAAGCTTACAACAGAACGGTTGTTTCTGGCATACCACAGGGACACTGCACAGTTCTCCACCATTATGAGTGAATGAATGGGCCTTAGCTGTACTGCAAGAGAGTAATTTGTTTTAATAATGTCTGAATATACACTGAGGTAATATTTGTGCAATCACTAATAGAGTTCTTAGGGCAGAAACTCACATATTAAGAGAACAGTGTTTATTTACATTTAAAGAGCAGTTACAGACAGAAAAGGGGCTCTAAAAATGACACCAGAGGATCATATGTACTCTCTCTCTGCGGTTTCAGTTCAGACTTGCCTGGCGCACAAGTAAAAGGTGTTTTCTTTTAAATGACAGTTCCAGAAACTTCACATGGGATTTGAAAGACATCTGGTTTTTATCCCCCTACACAAAGTGGAGAGCTTGCAACTGTATTTAACTGAAAAGCTGGAAGCAAGGAGAGACTCCAAATGCCCAGAATCTTTTAGTCCTTTGCAAGAGTTAGTCTTCCTCCTCTTAGAAAAGGAACAGTTTGCTTGGTGGTAAATGAAACCCATATACATACTTGAAGAACCACAGAAAAAGCACTGTTTTCAGGTTGGAAGTGGGTTTTTTGGACTGTTTTCTAATGTTAATCCCTTCTCCCATTAAAATGGCAGGATGATTAAGAAGGGAAGATCATACTATGGTCTTCAGGAAAGCTTTCCTTGGGAAGATTGAGTAGAGACATGCTGGTGTCTTACATAAGATTAAAAACCAAATATGGCATGTCCACAATTTTTGATTGTCCACAAGTACCCCAGAATTGGTATCTCTGCATAGTCCAATACAAAACTGTTCCGAAGGTATTTCCTGTGCTAACTTGTTTCTGCAAAGATTCTACCTCTTTCTTTTTAATTGATGACGGCTCCTAGGAATATTTAGTTCTTACTCCAAGAACAACCAGTTTTCAAAGAACAGATGAAATCTCATTCACAACACACAAAACCAAATTGCTGTAGGTGAAGACCTGATGGCCCAAATTAATAGTCAGCTATTTGTAGTCATTAGATAAAGGCTGTATTCAATTCTGGCAGAACATCTTGTTTGGCCTCACAAATCAAAAAAATAGAATCAAATAAAGAAAAACAAAACAAAACAAACAAACAAAAACCCCAAACCAAACAACTTGTTGCTGAGTTTTATGCAGCACATCTATATTTTTAGAAGAAACATTGACAACTTCTTTCTGTTCTCCAGGCTACCTGCTTGCTACACGACTTGTTTCTTGATGTAGGGATTCACCACAATTTTTTTTGGAGCAGTTTGTTGCATCACAAAGGTAGGTCTGCTGCTCCTGACTTGCAGCTTCAGCACTGGTGGAGCTTGTGGGAGAGCTGCAAAAGCACGATGCTGAAGATAAGGTTGAGATGGAATTTCCAGGCTCAGCATGGCAATCAGTTATAGCTGTCTCTCTCTTTCCAAACAACAATATCCCTTCTGGGCAGCAGTTACTGATGTTTGGCTGTGACTCAGAAGCAAATCTTTGCAAACTTTGGAAAGTTTGAATGTAATCATTTGGCTGCCTTGCAGTTATCTCAAGTGAACAAAAATGTTTTTCATCTGTTAGGAACTATGTTCAGCTCCAGGCAGCTGAAACATCATTCCAACACTTCACAAACGTGTATGCTCTCCCTTTAGTATTTGTTGTGTCAGATTCAGGACTTAACCCCTCTCTAGAAACTGCTTAACAAAGGGCATAAAACTCAAATGCCTGATACTGCTGTGGAACTCAGTTTCATTGGGGTGACAGGCCTGTCTTTCATCTGTACCCAACACATTCTGAGGAAGTCAGCAAATACCAATAGAAGTTCTTCTTGAGGAAGGAATACGAGCAACATGAGTAAAACCCTTTGCTGGGTGTCATTTTAGAGGCAGAGGTAAGTTGTTCAAACTTATACCTGTAGGAGAAGCTTTATGACAATCTATATGACGATCCCTATGATAAAGCAGAGTTTCAATAATCCACATTGACCAGAAGACAAAGGCCTAAAGAGAGATTTTAAAAAGAATATTCACTACATAAAAAGGACAGAAAATATAAACCAAGTTTGCTCCTTATAAAAGGAACTTTGGCAATCATTGCTAAGTTATTATAATGCATTACATTTCCAGTAAACATTCTTTACTTCATAAAATTAACAAAGTCATAATAGGAAATCTCATCACAAAACTGTGAGCCTAATTTACACAAAGATCTTTATGTTTACATCCTAATTTAGGAGCATTTCAATGTGCTTACAGTTGATTACTCATCAAGCGTATTTCTGAATTGAAATAGATCTCTCAGTAAATATTTCCTCCTGTTGTAGAAGAGACCATTGTAGGAGTTGTGCTATAAAAGTGAACATAAGTGTTTTCAGATATTTTTGAATATTTTTCAATTGTTTTCCATTTCCTTACATCTGTGCATGGACAAAACCGCAGTATTTTCACTAAGCAAATTAACATACAAAGTCCTATTGTTGAGTTAGGATGGAATAGAGCTGATTCCTATGTTACTGCTGAAACCTGTCACTAAATTTGATGCTGTGGAGGCAGTCACTTAAACAGAACCATTTTTATCATAGGGAGCACCTGAAGACAAACTCTGATATATCCCAGTTATTTTCTGCCAAGGAGCCAACTCAACACCCATGACAACAACATGCCCATTGTCGCTCACCCATTATGTTTGAGACTAAATATCTTTAAAATTGCAGTCTGCTCCAAGTTGCTATCATTAAAGGTCCTCTAAGGAAATGTGGGTGGCTGTATCTTAAAGCAGCTTCCTGGTAATGTGCAGAGGAAGTTCCTGGAAACATATCTAGAAGTGCAACTGCAAATCAGATATATTTCTTCTAATGAAAAGCATGGAAACAGCACCGGTCCAAAGGGGATAAGGCTAATTGAGGGAGCTTTTTAGTGTGCTTTAGTGAAAATTATATGTACTAGGTCCTATTAATATAGCAGGTCTGAGTTTGAGAACACTGTGAGAGCTAAAAAATTCCTCCCTTTAATGTAGCTGCTTTAACACAACGTTATTTATGTCAGATTTTCTTTGATAGCAGTAAATTCGAACTAGGCTTGACTTAAGGATGTGTGTGTCTTCTTCCAAGAGAAAAGTAAGTTAAGGAGCATAAATATACAGCCTTTAGCTGTTTTTCACGAAACTCAAGCAATGTTTATTATTGTGACATTAGTAAATCAACATTCAGAGTCTGAGCCAAAGATCACTAAAGTAAATCGGAGGCTTTTTGGCTGACTTCAAGGGGCAAATGAGCTATCATGTACTGAGGATATTTTGTTAGTATTACAGGCATAAGATATAAAGACCTGCCCATGATCTGCATAAGCATTTTGAAGAGGCTCTTCCAGGAAGAACAGTGAGTTCTAGAAGACTAGAAAGAGCAATTGGAAACCAATAAAAGAGAAAGTAACACCCTTATTATTTTTATGTGTGAAGAAAAAATGCTGTTTCATTCACTGATGACAGAAAGCAGAGCTACACCAGACTGCACTCTGAAACAAACTGATTTTAGAGAGAATCTCTTCTTTTCCCCCTTCTAAAAGTACATATAAATCTGTCCTGCTGCACTGGAAGAACAGAGGAATGATAGAATTCATGGGTCACTGCAACCAGTTAGAACACGCCTTTTTTATTTTTTAAAGTCTATCTAATGTATTTTACATTTTCTGTCCTAAATTACAAGCCTCACAATGGGTTTTTCAGTTTTGATTTTTGTCGGTTTATTTTTGGCTAAAACTAGTTTTGTGGTTTATTTATTGTTGGCTTTCACAGTCTGCTCTGGTCTAGAGAGATTCAACATGGAGATTTTCCAGCTTATTTTTTACAGACCATGCATTGTTGTAAACAATTCCCAGGACAAAAAATTTCAGTCTAATGCCGTTTATGAAATGGAAGTGAGCTGACTTCTTCCTGTCCTTTTTTCCTCGCTGTTGCCTTATATTGAAGCACATTTCATTTGGCAGTAAACAGGAAATTAGTCACTGTCAGCATTTGAACCCTCAGGTTCTAATCAGGTCCTAGCAATATCCAGCAATTAAAATGCTACAGAATTCAGCCTGAGCTACAGGATTCAAATCAGGGTCCAAAATTTCAACAGTGTTTAGGTTCATAGGAACTAAATGGAGATTTGCCTTAAGCAAATCCAAATTAGTGTGATTCACACAAGGCAAAACCACATTGTATTTCAATATCGACAAAATTTTATGTAGCTGGTGCTTGTGTGTTAAACAATGAAATACAAAGACTTTGTTGGCTGGAAAGGACCAGCAGCCATGTGCATCAAAGCCTGTCCAGAGTCTCAGAGACAAATGTTATACTTAGTACTATGCAGAGAATACTGTTTTTCCCTTCTGTCTTCTCCCTGAATGTGTTTAAAGACAATACTGACAAGATATATCTACAGAAATGCAATGATGAGGATGACAAGGTACAAAAGCAAAACTCAGTGGCAACAAACCCTACAAAGCAAATAAACAATGAAAAGTTTGGGTTCATAATAAAAAAAAAGAACAAAATGTCTGCTTAAAGAAATGCTGAAGATTTCTGGTTTGCCACCAAATTAGAAATTTATTGAAATAGTTAGAAATAGTTAGAAAACTAGATGTGTTCTAGTGTGCACTCGTGTATAAAACACTTGTTGCAGTAGGGCTGTGGTTCTGTCTAGGGACTCTATTTCTAAGAGAAATATTAATAGGAATATTAATAATAATAATAGTGAAAAGCACAGGCTGTTAGCTAAACTGGAAGCATCCATGAGTAATATTACAGAACAATCAGGAAATCACAGAACCAAAATATTAATATTGGAATGCTGGAGATGAAAGGACAACGAACATAAGACGAGCACAGAGTCTGTTTTAGGAAATGCTACTCTCAATATACAAACTTTGGGAGAGGAAATACAATCTCCCTCAAACTTTGGGTGAGGAAATAAAATCTCCCTCAAAATCTGATTATTTGTATAAAAGCAACAAAGTAAACTGACATGGGTTTGCCCCTGTGAGGAGTCCAAGGTGCCACATAGCTCTCTCCTGCTCTTTTTGCAAGAACAAGTCTTATCCACATGAGACTGGACTGTGGACTGCTCTGTTTCCTGGTAAGTTTACACATCTACCTTCACAGGTGGGGTTTAGTCTGCAACAGCCACTGCTAATGTAACTATTGTCTCGCTTTCAACAGAGTATTTCTTAGTGGTAATGTATGTGAACGGATGGAAAAAGTCCAGCTGGGTTTTCAGAGAGATCAGCATTTGCCTCATTAATTTGCTTATCTGGATTTGGAAAAGAGTGAAATCAATGGAGCTTTTAAAATCTGCCTAAAGATGATCTGAGTCCTTTGGACAAAGTCATTAAACATAAAGTCATTAGGAACAATTTATCAAAGTCTGATAACTAACAATACGAGCTGATAGTAACCTCAAACCATAGGTACCTTAACCACCCAAGGCACAGGTAAATGAAAAGCAATTCAGAAACCCCAAAACACATCAGAGAAATGTCTTGATGAGATACATATTTATATCACAAGGGCATGCATGCGTTTCTGTGGATTAGAGTAGGGGAGGAAGTTGTGCAAGTGAGAGCAAAGAAAAGAAACAGAATTCTACATATAAGTAGAAGCAGTGGGAACTCTGAGAAAAAGTCTAGAAAGGCACTTTTATCATGCAGTCACTGAAATGCTAAGAACTGAAAACAAAGAGACACCTTGACCCCTACTGTGTTTGAGGGAATGTATCCCTGGGTTTTGTAAGTACACAATATGACATCAAAGGTTTATAATCTGGGTTTGTATCATTAGGCAGGATAATGCACTCTTCAGAAACAATGGTGGTTTTGACAGTCAAATCTTAGGCATCTAAGTTCCCTGCAGAAAGCTGGATGTTGTAATATCCCCCATGCAGGGTTCCACTGAAGATTTTGCTCTTGCAGGTTTCAAAAAAACATGATAGAATTAAAGCTCTTAGTTCTTGGGTACTCAGTGAGAGCTGGGCTCTGCAGGGCTCCACCCTATGAAACATGGGAACTGTGCAAGATTACAGCTGCAAAGCCAATGGGTTCCTTCAATAACACACTTGAAAAGCAGGTCCATCAGGCTCTCCATTCAATAGTTTTCAAAGATTTTAGACCTAAAGCCATGTCTTCAGCTCTTAAGCAAACTCATCACCATCATCTCTGTAGTGTTCTTCATTTCCGTGGAGCTTTGCCAGCGCAAACAGAGCTCAAGGTGAGCTACACCAAACAGTGTCATGGCTAGTGCTGGGCTGAGCCACTGCAGTTCAGATTTCTGGGCCACTATCTGATGTGTACAAAAATAGGTGAGTACAAATTAAGATAGCAAAAATCTTCTTTGCTGGACTCTCAGCTCTGAGTTTAAAGTTAGCTGTTGGAGATGATGATGGAGCGGTTCCAGTGATATGCATCTCTTTAAATTTGCAGAAGGAGTCTTGAAGTCTCCACCTGTATTCTCACAGATCTTGCCATTCACTTAAATCTCCACACTCAAAAGCTTTAAAAAGCAAAATCAGCTTCTTTTTCAGATCCACTCTTCGCTTAGATTCAATGCAAAGAGAGGATTTTAAAAAATTTTTATGATCAAAGATACAAAATTATGCTAATTTCTCAGGTAAACATGTCTGTTTATTTTTCAGATTATTTCATAGCTAACCACTTCTCAAAATGTTAAGATGTACAGAAGCACAAAAGGATTAAGGAAGCTTGCTGGGATTCTAATGTGTGTGTACAAACATTGCCTTGCAAGGGAAAAATATTCATTATTTTCAGCACTGTTTTACTGCTGCTACAGTCCAGCTCTCATTGCATTACTGATCAAATTGGCATCACAAGTGATTCTACCATCTACCCAGCAACAGACTTTAAGGAATTGAGATGTTACCCCAAGACATGGTTCTTCTGTCTGTAGCTTTAAAAGGTGGAGGACTTATTCAACCCCAGGATAAACAAACATGTCAGGAAGTCAGATGAGAGACCCCAGAGTCTCTGTTAAGGAAGAAATAACAAAAATAATCTCCTTGTGTTTAGAAGGGAAACCAGGGGCCCACACTTTACAACCAGCTCACTACAGACTTTGGGAGGGAAGGGGCCTTCCAGTAAAGGAATGAACCAGTTTCCAGACAAGCTCTCCTTCCTCAGTGGCTGGGGACTGACAATACATCTGTATTAACAGTGCTGGGAATTGCAAGTGTGATGTGAAAGGAAATATTTATGATGTTATTGCAAGCGTTACATACTTATAAACTGCAAATTCCTGTAACTTTCACTGGCAAGCCTGTTCTCCACACAGTACAGGCTCCCAAAGCCTACATGCTTTAAAGGCTACAGTTAAAGCTCCAGAAAAGCAGCTTTCTGCTCTGGAGACAGATAAAAGCGTTTGTAAGGTAATGTCAATATTCTTTCCTATAAGCTTAATGCTTGCTTGAGAGTTTTAAAAATGAAGTTCCTATCAGGAAAAATAGAGCCTCTCTCCTTATGTCCTCTTCATCAGCCCTTGCCTAATGCACAGAAATTTTAGTAAGGGGCTAATAGATACTAATAGACAGCAACTGTCTGAGTCCACAAAGCTGCGCTGGAAAACACGCATTGGAGTCTAGTGCTGTGGTGATTTCTTTAGCATCACAGCAACTGTTCTCTAGGTACTTCACCGAGATCGATTCCTGCCATCCACAGAATGTGGCAATAATCCATGCGACATGTTGGTAAGAATAAAAAACTCAACAGGGTTTAAGATTATGCAACAAGGCTTCCTCTCCCAATGATATTGGGATGTGTAGAACAGAATTAGCTTCTGTAACATGATAGGAAATCACTGAAGAGAACAGTCAAATTCTCATGTTGAAATGGTTCTCAGTGAAAAAGAAGCACATATCAAAAATTATAGGTCAGAGCAAGTCAAATATTCTTTAGTGTGCCACAGTGTTCTCCATCCCACCCTGTCAAGTCTCTCACCTTCAGATCTGATATTCACTTATATCCATTAAGGCTCTTACTCCTGTTATGGTTGGGTTAGAGCCAACCAGTTCAGCTTACCACTGAATTTCAGCCTTTTCCTCTAAACTCTGGGATGTGAAGACATGAGTCACATTTGTTTCTAACAAGAAAAAAACAAAGCCAGGCCTTGGGGATCATGAGGAAGGCACCCAGTCTCATTCCCTCTGCCTGAGTGTGTCCTGGCCCCAGTTCACCGCTCGTTCTTCCAGAGATTGCACATTTCACTAGGAATGCGCTGCTCACACCTATTAGGCTCAACAGGTTACAGAGAAAGTGCCAAGGCATAAACTTTCAAATTCACTTCCCAGTTCTCTACCTATTTTGGAGCACTACAAATCTTGGAATCGAGGGTGGAATAATCGTTTCTCTCACAGCTCACAGTGCAACAGCCTCTTAAGCCCGCCCTGAGAGGCAGAAAAAGAAAGGGTTGGAGCTATGTAGCAAGAGTTGAGACCCCAGCAAATCCCTGAGTTCAAGGCATGGGGAAAGCTGGCCTGGTACTTACGATTCTGAAAGCTGGAATTCAATGTGAGCATTTGGAATCTAATTGATGAGCTCCTAGGGCAAGAATCTGCCTTATTTTTCTTCTGTACAGAACAATGCATGTTTTTACATCTTCAGATATTTTACCTACCATGACAATAAAGCCTTAAGAATCTGCTGTTAAGTACGCTGTGATTTACACAGAAGATGGATGAAGTAAGTTATAGTGTCTGCACAGTTCCTGCACTGAACATCCATGGCAAAATGCATACAAACATTTAACACCCATCAAAGCCAATAAAGTGATTTCCTCAGCTCCCCCCTCCATCCTCCATATCAGTGTTCACAACTTCTGCTTCTCTAGTTAGATCATTTGGAGTGAAATTTCCATGTCATAGGATCAGCTGGGGTTTTTTTCCACCAGAAGCTAGAAAGGATTTACCTCAAAGGCAACAATGGATTCACTGCAGTAATTTGCAAATGCCATGCAGCAGGTGGAAATAGGTCAGGGCTCAGAGGAAAAGTTCTCAGAAAATTGCCAAAATACTTATAAGTCAAAAAGTCCACAGTGGATTGTTTTTCTCTCCCCTCCCCAGTCCTGTTTGTCATGGTTTGGGCTCACAGTTCATTAAGACTTGAAAAAATCTTTCACCAAAATCTCTTCTCAAATCTTAGTGATTTCCCTGAGCATAACGCCTGTTTTTTTATTTATCTTTTTTTTTTCCCCATATCTGGCTATATAAAAAGAATTTCAGAACTGGATGGTAGTTTACTTTATTTCTAAATAACTAAGAAGTTGAGATTTATTTGATGTGATCTCCAAGTGAAGTGTAGAGGGAAAACAGGATACTGTATCTGGCAGCAAACATGTGGCAATCACGCAAAGTAAACTCTTGATATATCTGTAATCTCTTTGTTGGCTTATCCCTGATTCAGTTTAAGGCTCTGGAAAAAGCTACCAAACCTCTTCATGTGAAGTGTGAGATGGAACTTATTAGTCATGGTAATTTGCTTCTTAGGGGATGCTGGCAGTCAGAGAGCACGGTATGCTGACAAAAACAAACCTAGAGGTGCATGTGCTGAGTCTCTAAGTCCTCCTTGGAGTTACCAGTGAGAAGAGGGTGCCAGGTTAGTTTAATGCACAGAACTTAGACTTATGAAGGAAAATGTGAGAAGATTGACTTACAAAGTTTTAGGGTTTGGCTTTGACAAACTTTTTAGCTTTCAACAATGTTTTTGTTTTCTTCAGCCCTTGGTACACAATCAAATGCATTTGCCTTAAAACATCCCTCATCAGAGGGATGAGAAGGCTGGTTGCAGATTGTTAAGAGGATGTAACTCTAACACGATACAGCTAGAGCACTGGAGGTGCTTCCAATCTCTCCTCCAGGCATAGTTTTTCTTGCACTTTTTTCTTATTGTTTAGTTCTCATGTGACAAGACACTATTCACTGAAAAAAATGGACTCATCTATGCCTATTTGTATTTTCAAAAATCACGCAGTGTCCACTCTATTCCTCCTACCTTATTCTAGACAGATGCAAAAACCCCTTCTTATTCCAGGCAGACAGGACATTATATATAGGTGACAGGTGTTGGCAGATACTTGCATATCCCATTAGCTTTTGGTGGCGGCAACAGATTTCAGGATATTTATCAGGCTTGAAAGAAGCAGCAGGAGGAAGCACCTGTATCCCAGATGAAGTGCCCATACCACCTGGCTGAAGGGCAGATTGGCCACCACACATTAATTTGGATCTGCCAGGACTGTAAGATGGGAAAAGCAAACAGGACTCTGGCTGTGTAGCAGCCCTTGGGTCCCATGCTGGTGGTTTGCTTGGGGGAAGAGGAGGGGAGTCAGTAGAAGACTTTGTGAGTAAAAGCAAGGGGGAGCGGTGGAGCAGAGGAAAAGAGGAGGAAGGAGCCCATGGTGGGGAGTATTGAAATGAGTGTGAGGGAGCTGCACTGCAGCAGCTGAAAAGGAGGACTGGACCAACAGAGAGCCCAAGCTCTCTCTCCAGTTCAGGAGAGCTCGAAAGAACCACGTTCACCATCTCTTACCTCAGCAGGGGCTGAAGGGAGTCCAGTCCCCTTTGCTGCTCCACAGGAACAGCCTCTCCAAGCCCTTGGCCATGCTTCCCCTCACACAACTGTGCCCTGCCCACAGGGTGTTCTCCTCTCCCCTGCCCTCACAGCTGTGGCACAGGAATGTTCAGGGCCCAAATGCTGTTGCATAACCTTCACATCCTACAGCACGGGCTGAAACTTTGTGCAGAGGCAGCACTGCCCTGGGGTAGGGCAGAACAGCCTCTTCTGCAGGGCAGGAGGGTCAGGGCAGGGTTAGTGCCAAGTAAAGGGGTGGTTTGGCAGCTCCAGAGTGCTTGAAAACAGCTCCGTTTTCTTCCCTGACCAGCTCAGGGCAGCCCACGCCAGCTCTGGTGTCTGGTGCGCTGCTAGCAGCACCACCCTAGCCAGGCTGACAAAAATAACCAAGGACAGAGTCATGTTTTTCTTCTTTTTTTCACCTCTTTTTGTCTGAAATGTGGGGGAAAAAACCTTATATTTCAGGGTTGTCCTTTGTAGGGCAAAGTAAGGCAAAATTGCCAACTGTGAGGGTGACTTATGCTGGCTTAGCAGGAAGCTGCTTCACCCTCACCAGTGGACCCTTCACCAAGAGCCTATTGCCTGTGGTAATATTTCACCCATCTTACTGAGCATCCACACATTTTAGGATGAAAAAAAGGCCAAACCAAACTTCATAGGGATTTGGTTGTTTGCAGTTTCAAGTTATTTAGTGAAAATGCAAAAACTTGCAAGGTTTCATTTGGTTCTGTTGACCACTTTTTTAGCTTCCTCCCTTTTTTCCTCATTTTTCTTTTAAAGGACAGGCAAGTATTTTTTGAAACAACCTACTTAGTTGGAAAATAAATGAAGAGGCAGTGAGAAATTTTGAGTTAAATAGAAAAAACACTTTGGCAAACTTTAAGGAAAACACTTCTAATGTTGATCACCCTTTAAAGTGAATTCTTTTAGCTAATTTCCTTAATTCTTTTTCTGACTTACGAAACAAGCTGCAGAAACAGATGGACTGAAGATTGTACTTAGCTGTACCTAGCATTTCTCTGTACTTGACTGTATCTAGCATTTCTCTGTAAATTCTTAACCCTTTGTTCCTGCTTTTCCTTCCTTTTCCTCAGTAAAAGCAGTGCTGAAGGGGATGTTGGGCCAAATTCACAACTCTGCTGAGAAAACGACCACAGCCTATGCAATAACAAGTATGGTGCATAACCAGCAGCTCTCTTACGGAGTTCTTAGGTAGTTCTTAGCTTAGAAAAGATGAAGCAGAACTCAGCTAGGAGAGATATACAGTACAGATGCTAGTCCTCCTAAACTCCATTGTAGTCCACAAACAGGTACATAACATTGTTACAACCTGGAGCAGCCTCTTGGCTATCCTTATATTGAGGACTACACATATGGAGGTACTTAAGGTGGTGAAAGAGGACACACAGAGGCACAAATCCAGATTTTATTCTCCTCTGTGAGTCTGTGCCTTCTTTGCAGTTTTCTAGGAGGCACAGCAGAGAGCCAGCATCAGCATCCCTGTCTTCTGAAGTGACTGTAGGGGTATTCCACTACCTCAATAAGCTCTATCCTCCACAGCATCCCAAGAAAAAATAAGTAAATGCTATCATGGTCTAGTGCAGGCTCACTCCAAACATCTTTTTTCAAGAAGGAAAGGCAAGACATCTTTTTTCAAGAAGGCAAGAATCTCTTGTATGACTTTCCCTGTCCCCTAGTTGTCTCAACACTTTTTTGTTCTTCTGGACAGAAAAAAGCCGCTCTGACCCATCTGTCAGTGCCATCTCTGCTTCAGTGAGCTGCTTCACGCGTTTGTTCACAGAGGGCTGAATAATGGACCAGCGCCAGAGTCCTAATCAAGAGAAAAGCTACTAGTAGTTACAGCTCCTCAGCATTATACATGTTTCTGAGTGTGACTGATTAAGACTGTTGTTTGGAATAGGGGAACTGTGTCAGAGGTGCCACATCCCATAAACTAGTTTAAGCTGAGGTAATGTATGTGCCAACATACAGCAATAGGCCTGCTAGCTCAACAAATTTGGCAAGCAAATGTCTGGGAAAAACAAGACCATCAACATTTTCAGGCATTTAATCCAACTACACAGAGTTCCACAAGTTAGGAGACCCTTACAGGAAAACCTTTGCATTTTATTTATTTTTTAAGGGGAAAGAAAATGTCTGAGAAACAATTTTGGTGTCCAGACGGTTTAGCTAGACAGGAAGAACAGTCTAGTTCTCAAAGTATGGCATTTGCCACTAGGGACTTCTGAGTTTTAATCCACCCCCTCTGCAACCTCTGTAGCACTCTTTACAAAAGTCATTTAATTCTAGTCCAGACAGTGAACTGTGTATGCTGCTGAGCAGATTAGTCATACTAGTATGTTCCTTTCTGTGGGACTACTCATGTGAGTAAGTTATCAATGGGGAGAGGGGGAGCAAATCTGGCCCTCTGTATGGGGTCATACAGAGGGAGAAAAATCTACCACAAGATTTAATTGGTCTGGCCTCCTTGGAGAAAAAATGATCCCCAACGATGCTGGAAGATATAATAAGAAAATTAAGAGACTTTCCTGATAGGAAAATCTGTTAATCGGAACAGCAGTCTCTTAAGTAAAAGAAGCTTTATTGACTGTTTCAAATACAATTAACTGGACTAAAGAATTGCAAATGTAGGGAATCAAATAGACCCATTTCATCAGGGACACTGAGTAAATGAGTCAGTAAGGCTTTCCTGTTTGTAGCACCCATCACGTCTTAGAGCAGGTGACTAAGACCCCATGCTTGCAGGCAATGCAGCCAGAGAACTGAACCCAACCCAAGCCCCTTAAAAATGTCATTTTTCTTTTGAACTAGAATTGGAGAGTAGTTTTGGAGCCATGTGGAACCTCAACTGGAACTAGACCCCCTCAAAATCTACTTTAGTTAATTAGCAAAGGGAGGTAATATTTTCTGTGCCTGAAGCTTTGTTCTATTGAATCTTTTCCAGCAACTGACTATTATGAGTCAGTTCCAAGTTACCATAGTAGTTAACAAACTTCTAATGGCCTGAACTGAAACTGAGCCGGAACAATTTCAGTTCCAGATATACCTGAACTGGAACGGAGATAAAAAAGCAACTTGCTTGACCCCCTGAAGAGACACATCCTTGCTGACCCTACAATTTCCTAATCACATTGATTTACCTGAGGGGAAATCTTATGTGAAGCAATCTTTCTTTAGAAAACTCTGTTTTATTCACCATTTATAACCTTTCTGTTACTGTCAGCAGATTATCTGTGTCTCCACTACTTGTCTTTCTCACATATGACCCCAAAATACTAATCAAACTTTCTGAGTGATTTCTTCTTCTCTAAGAAAAGTAAGATGCCATACAGAGAATCCAAACCATGTCTGGAAGTAGGATGTGGGAATCTGGTGCTAATCCAGTTCTATGCCCTTCCCTACCTGTGCAGTTCAGGAAGGTAATGGTGCTCCTGCTACTGACAAAAGACCTGCTTTTCTTATAAAGAGCACAACAGGCAAGTTCTGAGAAATTCAGCCCTCAAGAGCATTGTCTTCAAGAGCACATCTTCCTCAGCCGGGCAACAGCTGCATTTTGTGCTAGTGACCATGTCCAAGTAAGGTTCAATTCTTTCTTCTCCTCTTACTCCCCAGATCTGGAATATTAAGTAGATTTTTCTGGATTGTGATTTACAGTTGCCTAGACCTGAGCTGGACTGCAAAAATGTGTTTAGATAGGAAATTGTATGACTGAAACACCACATAGCTCAGCATCCCTGTGGGAGCTATATCTTTCATGAGACTGATATTGTGTGGTATTATTAGGCCTTGATTATGACACTTGGGTAACTCATAACCAGAATATACTCACAGAGAGTTTGGGAGAAGAACAAGTGAAGGTGAATCTAGTGAATGAATACATTGCCTTGTCCTGTAGAGAATAAAAGCTTTTATCTCGCTTGGAAATTACTAAAGTTACATTATACTGGAGGATGTGTATCATAGTTTTTCATTCTTTCCATACCAGAGAGGCCTCTCTGTGTGCAGAGCTTAGTCCATTTTCCATCTGGAAATATTCCTCGTTTAGAAGCCCATGACTTGGGAGGGTGGTTGTTCTCATTTCGGGGGAAATAAAAGAATGAATTCCAAGGACTTAGTCTCACTGATTGTGTTGTATTATCCAGAATCAAAGAGCTTAATCACCATTTCCACTAAAGCCTTTAGCACTGCTCAGGCAGAAAATTGTACTGTCTGCTGCTCTCAGGTTCCTGCAGTCTTACATTGTCAAGAATTTAAAAGTGCCTTGGAGTGTATTAAGACGAGGCTTGCAGTTTTAACTAGCACATGTACAAAGGATGGCAGCAAAGTCCACAGCCCAGGTTCAGGCCTTGTCTATAGAGAGTTATGTTTGCACTGTCCAGGTACCAAAACCAGTTCAGAAACAGTTTAGCATGGAAATCTTGTTGGGCTAATTGACCTTGCTTAGAGGAGGAGACTCCATACACAAGACTGGCTAACATCTCTCTCCAACATACTGTTCTTAAGGCGTGTTTGTACATTATATGGCAGAAATTATATTGCATTACTCCATCCAAACTCAGATGGGGCATGAGGGACATAGTACACTGTAAATATTAAGTCATAGAAAGTTCACATAGTCATCCAGCATATTCAGTTATGCAGCATGTAATTAACAAGTTACAGGAGACTGAGAACTGTAACTGGAACGGTGGCTGCTGGACAGCCTGAAGAACAGGTCTGTGCTTAACATTCAGAAGTGTTAGGCCTGCTTGGAATTTGTAGAGGAAAGTGAATTAAAGAAGAGGGCAAAAACTGTGTGTTTTGTGCAGCACTTGGCTGCACTGCTAGTGAAAGGAAAAACAGACTCAAGTTCATAAGCACTTCACTGATCCTTTGCTTTGTTTTCCCTTACCTCACCCTAACACCTTTCAAATTACCTTATTAACAAAACCCCTCATTGCATTACACAGACATTTAGTGTTTGCAGGAGTTCTAGGGAAGAGTGATAGTCAGACAATGGCATCTGCAGTTGATTTACATTTATTTATCCAACAGCGTTTTCAAGTCCCTTGCCCAAAATCAAAACAACCACCTTCTCAGGGAATTCAGTGTCAAAAGAATGCACACATGCAAGGCTGTCTGAAATTGGGAAGTTCAGACTGAAGGTTCACAGAATAGCTCTAACCCCTTCTCCCTGGATGTATCACGTTGTTACAACAGGGTCTTTCATTACATAATTATGCAGTATGGGCAATTCAGCTTGCTGTTCGACATGTAAAACCATCTCATACACAGCAAAGGATTTCCACTTCTTTTCTGTCACCTCAAAAGAACTTCTTTACTACCTTTTTGGATCCTTGGGAGTGCTAATCATGTTCTGAAAAACCCTAGTGAAATGGTTACAAGGGAGCCTGCATGTCTAAGTAAGGACATAAATTCAAGGTGCTAAGTACATTCATATTTTGAAGAACAGTGCTGGACTCACTGATTCATGCACTCACTCTTGTTTAGGTACATCTTTAAACAGTGCCCAGATTAGTATCAGAACCCTGAACATGAAGGAGGGGATTGGTTCCAAGTTCTCTGAATAGTTGCTGTGATACACAGAAGTCAATAAAGTAGGTTCTTGTGAATCACTTTTAGTGCTGACAAAATAATGTAAACAACTGTTGGTCTTTTAAGGCAAAATCGATGAGTTAATGAACTATGAAAAACTAGGATGACAACATCAGAAAATAACTTGGAGAGTCTGCAAATCTTAGCCATCACTGTGGTCCTCTTTACACTGGCTTGGTTTATGCATCAGTGACTCAGTTCCGTAACAACAGTTCAGGTCTTATTGTCATGCCCCAGGAATTCTGGATCAGTTTTCAGGGCTGATGCTCTGTAAGAGATCTGAAGAGCTCTCAGAAAAAAATGGAAATCATTTTATGTTGGACACCAACCAAAGCAAGCCTCCATCTCTGCAGACAGCTTCAGAGGGTCTGACTGCTTCACCTGGCATGCATAGAATGCACGGGATGATTACAGAAAAGCCTGAATGTGAAAAAGATGCTTCCTTTTTCCACATGGTTAATGTATGTGCTTATTTATGAAAGAGGAAAATTAAGAGATTGGCCTCTGTATCAGCTTAAAATATTCCTAAAAGGCCAGAACACTAAAAACAAACAAAAACACTATAAAAAAGGATAGTCTCCACATCAGTAAGATTTTTTAGATGGTGATAATGTACAAAAGCAACGACTGAATGTTTTATTTTCTTACTGGTTGTATTATAGCAGAGCCTGCAAGCTGTAACTAAGCCATTTTACTGTGCTAAATTTTCTACACAAAGAAAGGAGACTCCTCATTAGTGGATTTAACATTACATTGATAAGACAAGTGTTAGAAGTTTTTTAGATGGGAAAACTAGGTGTGAAGAGGATTAAGTAATTTCTTTCAGGTCATACACAAGCCCTATGGCTGAGCTGGAACTGACACACAGGTTTCCCAAGAATGTGCCTTCACTGTCAAGGAACTTCCTTCCCAGCCAGTCTGGGAATACCTGTCCATCTGTGCTCCATATGGGTTCCATTACCCCTCATGTTCCATCAGGAGTGAGCCAAATGGGTCTCTGCAGGAGGAAACCCTATTAGCAGGACTGTTCATTCTAAGGTCTATTCCAGACCGCTGGTATAGACATAACCTGTAGGTACAAACCACACCAAATCTATAGACATAACCTATAGGTACAAACCACACCAAATCTATAGACATAACCTATAGGTACAAACCACACCAAATCTATAGACATAACCTATAGGTACAAACCACACCAAATCTGAGCCCACGTTTACAGCATGATCTCAGCATGCTTTGCACTCTCACAGATTCCAACAAATCATCACTACATACTTTGCACTGTGTGTAATTTATACCACTGAATTAATTTGATGAAGATATAATCCCTGTGAGCTGCATTTTGAATGGGAAAAAATTATTTTAAACTATTGACTATATTTAAGGCTAAATACATGAGATCTAGGGGACGTTCAGTGTACACATTGTTATCTTTTTCTAGAGCTCTTTCTAGCCTTGAGAAGCACAGCCATGAACCACACTGCACCACTTGGTCTGGAAAAGGTGCTCTTGACAATGTAGGTGTGTTGACCTGATCAAGTTGAAGACTGAAAAAGCAGAAGAAAAACAATTTCTTTTCACTAAATTGATTGACTATTACATTAAAAGTAATCGTGAGCCATTGTTATAACATGAATTGAGAGATAAAGTACCTCATCTCGAGTAAGCCATTATCTTTGATAAAAGCAAATCTCGACTGATGTTGAGTGGAACTTAACACAGTTTTTTTCCAGATTCAGATTTGAACCTTTTTTTCTACATACAAATATAATAGTGCTTTCATCAATTGTGAAGTGTAAATGCAGTATAATAGTTGTAAAGACAGATTGGATCTAATTACAAGCTCCCCAATTCCTCTCCCAGCTGTGCAGTATTCAGATACCAGCTTTACCTCTCCTTGCTCCCCATCTCAGCGTGTTAAAATGTCTTGTCCTCAAAGACGTTCCTGCACAACTGGAAATAAGATCTGCTGAACCGGGAGTGTTAGTCTCCTAGGAAATTATATGCTAATTCTACAATACACAACATCTCAAGCACTAAACCAGGATTAACTTATAATATTCATTGATTAAAAAAGACCAGACCTTACACTGCACAAAACAACGGATACCAGCCAGACGTCAGAGCAAGTGTCTGCCTCCTTCATTAACATACGCTGCCTCAAACTTTCCAGGAAACCTTCCCTAATGGCACTGCTGTGGCAAAACAAATGTTTAGTTTATTCAGTCTTCCAGATGTAGTCACTGACATCATGCTCCCAAGATCCATGGGGCACATCCTTATATTAGGAATTCCTTTTCATTTTCAGTAGCTAAGCAATGCATCATGAAGAATTTGTTGGCAGATCTGAGGAAGACTCAAGATTTATAGCTGGCATGTAACAAAGTGCTTCTGCCCCAAACAGTATGTGCTTAGTCCTAGTCCAGCTGCTTCATGACATATCATTACTAGAAATCAGTATTGAGGTAAATTAGTTTAAGCAGAATATTCAACAAATGAATATGAGGAATTTCAATCTTTTGAATAATGCCTGGAAGTATAATAGTCTCTCCTTTGCTTTGTAGCAGAAAGTTTTTCTTGAAGGCAATTGCTAGCAGAGAGAGTTAAGGATTATTGTGAAATCATAGGATATGAAAATATAGAATGAAAGACAAGAAATTACTGTAGCTTTTTCTCTGAATAGCATCTGTTCACCTAGACAGCAAATCACTGATTGCACAGAATCCTAAGAGACACTCTCTATAAGGATCCACACAAATCTAGATATTCCCACAAAAATATTGTATAACAGTGAGACAGCTACTTATGGAGCATTTGTCTGCAAGGGATTTGATCAAACATCTTTTTCTGATTGCACTGCTGTGATTAATTTTTACTTCTTTAATAACAGTTTATTCCCTGACTCTAAACAGGCCATTTGGGCAGTTCAGGACAGTCATAATATGTCATTAGCACCTGCTACAATAGAAATAAGCTTTCTAAGAGAAGAGGGAGAAAAAGAGAAGTTCAGTGAGTGCTGGTAGAAGTGCCTCTTGGTTGAATTACTAACGCATGATGTAATGCACCTTGACTCTCCCTTCCGGCTTGAGAGCAGTTCAAACTGCCGTTCCAGCCTGCAAATATTCAGAGCAGGCACCATAAAGACATATGTGAGCTCACACCCAGAGAGAGGTTGTGGCTGAGGTCAGGGCAGTGATACAGACTTCACTGCAGCATTTCCTTGTTGATCAGGATAAACTGGTCATGTTGATCGGATAACACCAGATAAACACCAGAAGTCAAAACCTAACAGTCACTTTGTAAGGCGGGGACCCATATCACCTTGGCCCGGAGCCTTCTTTAACAGATCCCATATTTATTCACATGAATATTCCAGGGGCCTGTGGCTAAATACAGAACAATTCAGGAGTTTTTCCAGTGTTTGCATTTGGACAAGAATTCACACCTGAATAACTCATCAGTAAGTGCATTCCTTTAAAATTTTGTTTAGCACTAGTTTAACACTTTTCCACGTGCTTCTTCCCCATTATGGAAGCTGTACAGGACCAGCATAAATCTATCTCATTGCTACTTTAAAACCAGCCTGCCTTGCTGCAGAATACACTGCAGTTGAAGCTGTTAGTGTTTGTTATTACACAGGTGTTCACTAAAAAAATGAGAGAGCACAAAACAACCAGAGAGATTATGTATTAAACAAGTTTTAACACAAGTTAGAACTACTGACTTCCAGGTGAAAGGCTCTGTATGTTAGTAGTAATTGCTCTCATCCCTCCTTCCCTTTGACAAAATACTCCTGTAATCTATATTTTCATGGTGTTTCTGAAATCAGCTGAATGGACAACCTGTGTATCTGATGCGCAGAGATTTTGCTGCAGAAAACCTTCACCACCTTGGCCTTTGGCTTAAATGAACAGCACTGAGAAGTGTACTCTGGAGTTAGCCTCTTCAGACAATATATCAGAAACTAGAAGCATTGAACGAACAAAAAAAAAAAGAAGCAAGCCACCAAGGCTGGATAATAGACACACCAAAAGTCTTGATGGGACCAAAGAACAGGATGGGTGAACTGCAAATGAAACAATGGACTTCTCTTATGCACAACAATTTCTGTGATGGATGAGTAGAAGACAGTAAGTGTTGCATTACCTGCTTATCTCCTAAAACTTAAAAAAATGTTTATTATGTCAGAATGAGAAATAATGCATTGAACTTTATAGAAGCATTATATGAATCAATGGCACACACTTGCCTGTAATACTCTATTCACCTCCAAAAGAGCCACAGAGGACATTCAAGAGTTAAGTAAAAAATATGACTAGGAACAGAAAGTTTCTGTGGAGGGGGAGACTGGGGCTATTGAGCTCAGAATGAATACGCTTAAATAAAATCAGGAAATGATCCAAAACCATTGCACCATTGCTGAATATTGGATGACTGCCACAGAGGCTGTGTAAATCTGTAGCATCAGCTTTGAGTACCATCGACCCAATCCTACTGCTGTCACAAATGTGCAATGATTTCGAGAAATGTTACAGTGGTTGTAAATTTGGTCCGATTAACATCAAACTGAAAAGGTGAGTAGTACTCTGAAGAGGTGAAGCCCAGTTCATGTGTCAGAGAAAAGAAAAGAAAAACGCAGGAAGCCACTGAGACAGTCACTGTAGTTAGGAATTTGGTGGCATGGAGTTGATGGCATGGAATTGGAAAATTCATAAGGGAAAAAGCCCACACAGGGGCAGAGTGGGTGACTGACAGAATATACTATGAAGTGTATTATGATGGGCACAACCAATTTCTCACCAGTTGAGGGAGATGAGGAAGGACATAATTTCAACTGGTAGCCAGTTATTTAGTATTAACTACTGAGACTGTAACAGTTTCCCTGAAGCAATTCATTGCGGTAATATATGAATACAAAATACCAGAATAAGTTCAGCTAATCCCATGTGGCAAACCTTATATTTTTGGAAATAAAAAATGTCTTACGGAAGACCAAATACAGTAGAACAAATGGTGAGAGAAATGTACTTGACAAGTGGGCTGCCTATGATTTCTCAGGTTATTCTGCAAGAATTAAAATAAGCTAAAATTACAGACATTAGGATAATTGTTGAAATTCAGCTACACCAGTTATTATTTTATTGTTCTCTTCTTGTTGCTTTCTCCTGTGGTACCAAATATCAAAACTTTTGTCAATGGAAAATAAATCCATTCATCAAAACTTGTTTCTTGTCACACTTCTCAGTAAATGTTTTACAAACTTTACCATCAAAAGGAAGGGTCACAGCAGGATGCATTTTACAAGGGAAAATAAAGATTCTTTTGGAACAGTTCACTCATAGCAATGGAACTAATTCAGCAGTATTTTAAATGGGAATCCTTACTATAAAATAAAAGAACATTCTACCGCCCAAACACAGCTGAAAGGACTGTTATAGTACACTGCATCACTACCAGACAGCCTGTGTCACCCTATTGATAGCAATAGTCTTGAATACTGTGGTCCAAATTCTCTCATTTGATGCCATATGTGCAATGATTTTTAGGTCTTTACGTTGGGGAGATTTGTCCCAAAACAAAATAAAACTGATAACTTGATCATTTTGCCTCCTTCTGCACAAAACAAATCTGCTCACTGCAAAGCAGTTGCCTTTCAAATGCCTACACAGCTTAGGAGACCATACAGTAGTCTAATTCCTGGCCAGTGAAGTCAGGCTGTAACCATGGCAGCTGTGAGTGCAAATCTCACCGTATGAAAAGGCCCGGGCTGATAAAGCAGATTGTTGCACAAGTACATGTGTGCCTATGTCTGTGTATACATTAAGTATGAAAGCGTGTGGCTTTAGGGTGGGAGCCAGGGAGAGGAGAATAGCCCACCAAAACCTTTACCAGAGCAACTCTTGGTAAGCTGCCAGCTGGATCCCAGCATTGCAGGCGCCCCAAAGGACACTGCTCTGAATAGGCTGGGGGTCACAGGACATGGAGGCAGACAGGATGGGAAGGGATAATCCCATAAAGGAACTTCACCCAGTGCAGACTGGTTCTGGCATAATACAGTGATGATGTCCCTCAGGGGGAAAAGCACTAATTCGAGCCTGACCTTGGTCTAAACACTACATTTGTTGCACAGAGAATAGCACGGAAGACAGCTCTTTTGCTCCAGTGACCGGAGTGTCTGGGGCCCAGGAACTGGCAGAACACATATCCATAGAGAAGGAGAAAGGGACAGTCTCCCTTTAATCATTTTTATTCTGGCATTAGGTCAAACTTTTCTTCGTCCTTTTCCAGGGAAAATGAAGCCTTCGTTCTTTCCTTTCATTAAAATAAATGAATGTATGATTGATGATCCCGGAGCCTGATATCTTCCACGTGTTCAGAGATTAGCTATAGCAGTGGCTACTGCCAACACAGCACATGCTGATGTGTTGCAACCCTAATCTCCAGGCTCCTTTTTAAGGGCAAGAAGCCCATTTCCATGGCCTAGTCAGCCACTGGCCTCTTTAATTCTGTGAAGCCAAAGCACAGCAGTAACTTTGTAAAGAAGGGTCTGTGGCCCATCTCCTCTTCCCAGTCAAGCTGCTGAGTGATTAGGGAGCAGGGACATAGCAGGTACAACAAAACACAGGTAAAATTGAGGTCAAAATCCACAGAGCAATTAAAACTTTTCCTCTTACCATCCAGGCACACAGGTACACTCTGAGAATGGGCAGTTCCTCAAGAGATTAAGTGCCTTTTGGAGAGGGTGCTGAACTGAATCTGAACAAAAACCATTTTGAGCTGCTATTTTTTCCATCTCAGACCACACAGCAAATTGTTATTATGATGATTTTGCTGAAGCTGGGCCAGGATGAGAAAACTGATTTTTCTGGTTCAGAATAAGAGATCAGAACTTGACAGCTTCACCAGGGACCTTTCTGCATGGGAACAGTTTGTTTCTAGCAGACTCTGAACCTCACAGCTTTAGCCATTCATCATCTTTCCCATCTGTCTTGCCCAAATGTGCACTGTGATGCTGCTTTGCTCTGCAGACCTTTGCAGCAGGCTGTTCACTGCAGCAACTTTTTCACCTACTTAAATTGATGCTCCTCACCGGAGAAACTTGATGATTTTTTTATTCCTCTGTCTGAAATTAGCTGTGAGACTGCTCTGTGTCTGCTCCATCCAACCCAAAAACCTAGATACACCTTTGAGTGCAGGTTAGATCCCACATGCACATGTTTATAGTCATGCACTGCACAGGCAAAGGTTAATTAGGGAAGGCAAAAATCCTCTAGTCCTTTCGCACTGGTGATCCTGATTTTCCCTTCCCTGCCAAATGCCACAGCTACCCCGCTTTGTGCTGCAACTTCACTCTGATTTTTCTGCTAAACAAGGCTTATTTAGGGAGACATGGAGAAACAGTCATGCAGTAGTGCTAGAAATGTAAGTAGTACTGCAGAGCAAGAAGAGAAGCATATCAACAAATTCTTCCCTATCTCAAAGCTCAGCATGTAAAGCCATCCTCACTGCAGTTGCTCACCGAAGGCTCCTAATAACATCAGTACCAGAGGACGTTCTGTGAACATCATACTCTTTTGCCACATACTGTGTCATCCTCATCCTGAGCTCCAGAGTGGCCCCAGTGTGGCCACACATCTTCCTGGGTTTGCCTTCAGCCACCCAGATACGCTTGATTTCTGATGATGAATAGGAAAATTTGAAAACTAGAGGACCACAGTAAACCACAGGATGGAATTAATCTAGCTGCCCCAAATCAGAATTATCCTTGTATTCCTAATTTGCTCAGACTAGTACCCTCTGTATGTCTGGAGATGCTGCAGTAACCCGTGGACCATCACTGGGAGGTCACCAGAAACCCTGGAGTTTTACATTGGGATGAACAATAGCTCACAGGAGTTGTAAGAACTCAAAGTTCTGGAAACAAAGCAACATATTAAACCTGAATGGCTTACTCCCAGACGTATCTCCCAGTTAACTACTTCTGGGATATTTCCTTCCCATTCCCCTGCACACACAAATAGTCTTTTAAGAAATCCTCCTCTCCTCAGGTCAACTCTATTTTACAATGAGAATCAAACAGGAGCACAAAGCTGGAGACTGTGTGTAACTGGAAAGATCAAACTATGAAATTTGTTTTGAAAGTTATTTGATATACAATGAATTGCAAATTCAGTAGAGTACCAGCTGGCAACAACTAAGCCCTTTACCAGCAAGAGATGGGAAAGAACAATGACGAAATGAGTCAACAATGTGGATCTCCTGGAGAGAAGGCTTCTGGCACAGCAAGGCAACATAAACAAGTGTGCTATATAAAGAACTGGTCCTGGGGTGAATACACAGATCATAAAGACAATCCCAAACAGAACCCTAGTTCAGATACACAGAGGAATACATAGGATAGCTGTGTGGTTTGAAGCCTGGGCTGGATGCCAGGAGTTTCCAGTTTCCCTTTTTCCCAGTTCAGTTTATAGCCACTGCTTATACCGATGGCCCCCAGCCTTTGTTGACACACAGGCAGTGACACCGAGGAAGTTGTGATCTGCAGGCAAATCATGCACAGCTCTTTTAGCCAGCCAATGATGCTAAAGACCCGGGGGTCCTTGTCTCAGGCTGTGAGCTCCTCACAGCAGAGGCTGTGTCTTGCTTGGGGCACGTGCCCTTCAATGCAATTTGCGTTCCAAAGTGTGTAGCCACTAAACATTTCCCGTAGCCTGCTCTCTTGTCCTGCACAAAACATGAATGTTCTCCCCAGCAACGAGTGTCTGAATATAAAGTATTAATCTTTTAGACTTCAGCTATAGACCTTTTTCTATATTTATGGCCTAAAATCTCCACCCATATTCTGATGTACTATTTTACTGTAAAAATATCAAATAGTTATATCTACACTAGATCATGGAAGATTGAGAGAGATTTATGCAATATGTATTCTAACAAAGACACAAAATTTTCTTTTACTTTTTGTGTTGAGGAAGAAAGACCAAACACTATGGTTTAGAAGTAATGAAGTTGCTAATGGAGAGGAATTAAAAATATGCTCCTTGGAAATATGGTGGTTCCATGGAATTAAAATCCTTTTGGATTCAGTTCTGCATTTCATAAATTTATTATTTATTCTGGACAACAATCTTTAGAGAATATGATATGGCGATAAATTATGAATACTGGGCCAAGTGCTTGTCTTCTTAAGCAATTTTTTCCCACAGTGTTCCTCTAGGCTTCATTAAGAAAAACTTAAGATGGCTCTCAAAATGTGTTATTTCTTAATAAAAAATACAAGGAGTAGCAGACTTCAAAAAGACGGACGTGCTATCACATAATATACTTTAGCTTCAGGAACAATTGAATGTGACAGAAAACATGCTTGCATTGGTTTATATATTTTTGCTCTCTGGATCCTGGATGTCAGATTATTTGCTGTATTTCTTTGAGAACTGGAAGAAGTTGTGTCAAATTAACACCTTCAAAGATTTCTTCCAATGTGTTTTATCTGATTTATTCCTTCTTCTTTCTGTAAATCTAGAAAATAGCTGAATTTGAACAAAATTTAGTCTGTCAGTTCTGAGACAGAAGCATATAACTCTCAAGAAAAGGACTAGCTAAATGCTATACTCTGCCTTTTCTTGGTGCAGAGCAAGGTGTTAGCATTTTTCCAAAATGGTTTTACTAATTTTGCCCCAAAATTGTAAAAAAAAAAAAAAGTTACTTGGAGCAATGACTTTGTAAGATTCCTTTCCCCTACTTTGCACAATTCTTTTCCCCTACAAAAAAGCCAATTTCCACTCTTTGAAGGTTCTCCTTGCGTACACTCCTGCTTAAGAGATAGTGTGGCTGGTGAAAATAAAAACTGCTTGCTTTCTGTGTCTCCTTCATAAAGGCATTACTTTGGACCTTTTTTCTCTTCCAAGTTGCACAAAACTTGTAGGAAAACACTTATCTTTGAGATTTCCATCAGTTTCAAAAGTTTACTAGATGAAGATGAAAACCAGGGTAAGAAAAGATAGACTACTAAATCAGCTGAAGAAGAAAAACAACCAACCAACCAATCTCCTTTTATATCATATTAATAAAACATTATACCAGAGCAAATTTGCCGGAGGAAATTAGAGGGAGAGTAGGTTAGAAGCAACTTAGTAATTTTTTAAACAGTGGAAACAAAATGATGAGGGCCTCCAAGGTCATGCTTCCTGCTTTATTTATGTAATTTCTGACATTGACAGATATACTGCTGCTATTAAACCCAGAATCAGCATCCTCCTTCACAGACTTGTCTCATTCAGCTAAAGATTTTTTAAAGAAGTTAGCAATTTAGCTCTAAATGTTTCACCCAAGCAGAAATTACCCACAAAGGTCTGAACCGTGGTGCTGTCATTTTTTCATGATTTCAGAACAAAATGATTTCTATTTATTTCAGTTCCAATAAAAGCAATGAAACCTAAGGATGTGTCGATGTCTTCTTGCATGACTCAAAACTAACTTCACTTTTTTATTCCAATCGAAATATTTCAAGCCACTGGAATGTATGGTAGTCTTGTTCCTTTGTGCATTTGGGATCAAAAATAGCCAAGATACTTCATTTTTTAAATAAACTTTTATGTTGTAGAGCTGATTTTTTCTCCTAATAAAAAGTTAATTAAAGTCTGCTGGATACAGTTGGGTTCATTTCATAACACAGCATGTGAAGCACAGCTCTACCACAAAAAACCTCAGTTCTTTCTATTCCTTTTTTTTTTTTCTTTTTTTTTCTTTTGGCTTGGTTTGTTTTAGCAAGGGAAATTTCATCATGTGAAATGTGCAACAGGATAAATTCTGCAATCAGTCTTCCCCACTCTTCCCCATCCAGCTTCATTCATTTTAAAGAAGTGTCCCCATTCCACAAGGATGTTCCTTTCAAGCAAGCCAAACCTTCTGCTTTGGCACAAGCACACTAGAAAACTGGGTAATGAAGTCTAGAGCTGAGCTCTGATCTCCTACAATTCCTTGCTTTGATATATTCAAGACAGCTGTCCTCCCAAAAAACTGACTTGGCAAAGAACAAGGAGACATTTCATACCTCTGCCACCTCCCAGGCTATTCTCTCCCTCTGACCTGACTCACAGAAAGAATCCCCATTGTAGGGAGGTGCAGTCCAAAGTCTCATGGCTGCTGTCAAAAAGTGTCATGAAATATGGGGGCTTTTGCAAGTACCATTTGCAACCTGTATGCTCTAGATAGCAACATAGACACAAGTTTTGCTTAGTGCACCAGCCCAGTTCTTCACTAGCACCTGTGAAAGACCTTTTTTCAGTGTCAAATTCATCACTTAACAAAGCAAAAACTTAAGGGCCCTAGCGTAGAGCACAGAGAAATGTGTATGCAAAAGAAAGAAAATATATTCCTTATTGGACACCTGTCAGCATTAGTGTCAGAACGGGAGGCCCGTGATCAATTTGTTGAGTAGTTACAGTGTGATCTTAATTTTTTCAGTCTCAGATCTCTAAGTCTGTAAGTTGCTTACAACCTTTAGAGAAGGGGAAGTCTTCTCAAGAGATCAAAATATTTTGCGGCGGATGAAACTGATGCATGTTGAGATAATGCAAATGTGCTGAGCTATTTAGGCAGTGATATAGTGGGACAGCTCAGGGCTGGTGGATTTCTGGAAGAGCAGTGTTACGTTCCAATAGTTTTGAAACTAGAAGAAGGAAAACAGAAGAAAGTTCCTTTTTTTTTTTTTCCTCCTCAATAAAACCATCATAATCAATCAGTGGTTTCAGTAAAAATTAAAAAAAAAGAAAGATCATCTGGTTGTTCATCAGCTGTGGAGTACATACTCTTCCAGTTACTGTAATTTCCTAACTCTTCAAAGGATTTAGTACTTTCTTATTCACTCCAGCCAACACAGAACAATAAGGCCTGTAGAGACCAAAATTATTCAATAACATAATACTGTTTCCTCAATAAAAACCAGCTGGTACTGTACAAAACAACGGCAAAACCATGGACTAGCATGATATTTGCACTCTTGTGCTCTCAATAGTAAGAACCATATTGCTTTGTTTTAGCAGAATGTAACTCAGCATGAGTCATGAGATGAGAAAAATAGATAATGAAGACACATCCCCCTGCAACCTTATAGATGTCCTTTGTTGAGTTTTAGTTCCTGTGTGAAGAGTTGCACAGATTTAATTAGAAAATGACAGAGCATTACAGCTAGAGAGAGACAGCTGACATAAAGCATTCCAAGGTGCTGTGGACAAAGGTCAGTCAAAAACTATCTTGTTTAAGCACCACAAATGCAAATTTCATCTTTTTTATGGAGTCAGACTTTCTGCAAGAACACATGTGCTTTCGGTTATCTATTTGTTCACATTCTCAAGTATGGTAGATAGATCATTTGGCTAGGAGACCCTAAACTAAATTACAGCTTGGGTGACTGAACCAACCTTGTTTCCTTGTTTTTCTTACATACACCCTTTTCACGGAGGCATTTCCACATTTCAGCTTTAAAATACCTGTGTATTTAATAGAGGGGGAGGGGGGGGAAGATAAAAAAGAATGTTCCAAGTAGCTGAAAGATTAGCAGAAAGAGAGTTGGGTTGGGAAAGGTTATCTAAAGCCTGAGTAGGAACATCGTTCTTGTTGGGATATTAATGGAGGCCAAGCAAACTCATCTGGAACATGGAGATGAAAAACATGGGACAACTTGAGTAAACAGTGATGTCATCAAATGGCCACGTGACATATGTCAAGTGTCATTCTGAGGCCACAGGCGGTCATTAGATTAATAAATCTAAATGAAACCTGAAGGTCATATATGCTTGTCTCTGCAGCAGGAGAACATCACAAGAGCATTTTATGTGTGTAGTCACTCAGCCACTAATTATGGATGAGGCTACTGCTTTCACAAAGAGGTGGCAACAGTGCCCTGCTGTGACTGGCAAAGGAGAGAGCCGTTCTGCAGATGTAATGGTTGCAGTTCTGTTATCATCATGTCAACGCTTAGGGTTTCTCTGAGTAGAAAGACAGCCTTCTTATCACGAGAGATATTCCAGTTCTCCCTTCAGAAACTACAAGTCTACTGTTGGGGTCAGACTCTGACCTGGGTGGCTGCATTCCACCTTCTGTGGGCAACTGGACCTCTGGTCCCTACCCATCTAAACCACCATAGTTTGTAACTCAGATGAAAGGTTTCAGTTTATTCTCATCTCTGTTATGAGAGGCAGATTTAGTCTGATGTCACAAAACCTCACCGATTTTGGTTTTGTTCTGCTAGTACAGACATGGGATGGCCCATATCAGTGTTCCTTTATTACTAAACCTCAACAGTTGGATGGGTAAGATGGTAAAATTCCAATTTTAGATAATTTCTGTTTATAAGACACAGATGAAAATGGCCTTTTACCATAAATGATGCTAATTTTTGCTACCAAAGTGGTGGAGCCTGTCAAAAAGAATTTGAGGATCTTGCATTTCTGATGTTCTGAAACGGAAGCTGTATGATCTCTGTTTTTCACATTAAACTTACCAAGATTTTCAAACAGCGAGAGTATGATTGGTTTCTTCTCTTCACTTGTATGAAAAATACCGCAGTGATTTGTTCTTTGCAATTTGCTGCCATGTAGAAAATCCTGTTGCAGTCTTATGGTTGTGTAAGCTTACTCAGAAGAAGCTCATCACGATTCAATTATTCATTAAAAGCAGAAGAGTTTATAACAGCAAAAAGGCAAGAGGCAAGGGCCAGAATCCTTCTGGGGCAGAAGTTCAGTGTAGTCAGCAGAATTATGCCACAAAACTTTTCCCTCTTTAGAAAAGTTGATTTATTCAGTGAGATGTTTCCCGGCACATCCAGTGGAAAAGTTGTTTTTGATGGGGTTTAACCAGTGGACAAGCCATTTTTCATGTGGCAGGCCCTCAGGACTTTGGTCAGCCACAGTTTTGCAAGCCAAATGGTTGGATGATATAAATAGCAAGCTTTAAAAAAGAGAAAAGCAGAGACAAGCTCTACGAGTAGGGCTTGGCTTTTCTATAAATACTCAGCTAAATACAGTGCAACTATTTCTAATACATAGAACACAGATTTCAACAAATAGATCTAGCATCTAGCAAATCACTGGACCAAATATTTTAAAAAATTGTTCCCTGGCAAAATTTTGGTTTTTTCATTCCCTCTGGCTCTTAAAAAAAAATATCTCCAGCTTCTCAAAGATAATTTCTCTACCTTCTGACAGGTTCTTTCACAATGTGACTCAGGGTACAACTGAAATGCCCAAAAATACTCAGGTGTGTTTAGCATGTATGGACAGGTTTACATCTGTACATGCTCAGCAAAGGAAGGAAGGAACAGGTTTTCCTCATCCATATGGGGAAGACTCTCATCACACAGAAGATTTTTATATCAAGACAACAGATTTTACTGCAGCTAGCTCAAACCTCCTCTGCTGAGCAATACACTTATGGCAGCAGGCCTGTTTGTGTAGCAAAGCTCTGTTTACCGTGGGCAAGGGCGCTGCCCGTCTGGCCAAGTGCAACCGTCTAAGCTGACATAAGTCTGTAGCAAAGACAAGTAGATGGATTCCTGAGGTTGGCAGCAAAAATTCCACAAGCCCGAGAATGATTTTAAACCAAGAACTTGGTGAATATATAATTGACTGCTGAACTAAGAGAGCAGTTAAATAAAAATAACAGATTAGACTGCGATGTCCCTTTCTCACTGTAACAGAGAATTGAATAGACTACAGTAAGTATGAAAGGCAGCAGTTTAAAAACTACTAAAATGATTTTTTCCCTCACATCTTCACTGCTTTTGTCTATTTGCAGAGCCAGGTCTGGTGAATCTTTGGACCTAGTTAGACTCTTGTTAGAGGAGTTAGGAACATGGATAAAGGTATTTTTTAGTTCAACTTCTTTGCTTATGGAGGTACTGTTTAACTGGGGAGAGGAATAGTATGTACCTCTATGTTTCTTCCAACAGAAATATCTTCTTAATGCCTTACTTATTCACCATGAGTACATAGTACTCTTTTTGTTTTTATCTTTGTTTAACATATCTGTTTATTATACCATTTCCTCAGCTGTGGCAGCACCAGATTCCTCCTGGAACAGGGAGACTGAATAGAATAAATTTCTTAAGTCCACCTTTCTTCATGGAAGACCTGGCTGAAATACAACTGAGTTGGTACCAGACAGAGCCTTGGATCACGATATAGAACTGCTCAGTCAACATACTTTGGCAAGAAGTATGCAATCTTCATATATCCCACTGATTCTAGTTCACAGCCTGTTTCACTTTCCTTCTCTCCTGAGTCACAGCAAGAATTACTGCTTTATCTTCACAGATTTCATATTCTTATCCACCCTCCAGGAAGACAGTGTCATTCAAAGAATAAAAAGAGAAGTGCAAGAAATATTCTTTATCTTCTGTAGAATGCAAAGCATTAAACTTTGCTTAAGCTAACTCATGGTATTTAACACCAACTGGAGCCAATAATTTTTTGTGGAGCATTTGGAAAGGAGTCGTCATTCTTAAGATCTGTCTGTAAGGTACAGAGGGAATACCGATGATAAAACTGTGATGATGGAATGGTATTGGTCTATCTTGTTTGATACCAACAAGCTGATAAAACAAAGTTTATCAGACAGTCTGTTTCTTTCTTCCCACTCAGCAGTCTTCATTTCCAGATTTTCATCTGAGGAACCTTCTTTAGATGAATTGCAACATCCTAGTGTTTGAGAGCCACTAGCTTGCTATGGTTAGAAGCTCATTTAGAGGGTGACCACAGTGACCACACTGTGAGCCAATGTGTGAGCTGCACAGGGTACAACTTCAGCAACACAGAGGGGAGGAGTTAGACCAGCTCAGGCTCTAAAGGAGGCACGTGACAGATAAGACTGCTAGAATTAAAATATGTCAGTCTACTCTGCAGACATGGGTAGGACTCAAGGTAGACTGATTAACGCTGAAGTGCCATGCCAGCAAGTGCCCCTTTTCTTCATCTGCAAAACGGATAAATTGACATGTCAGTATTTTGCAGTGGGGTTATCAGAATGCATGCGTTAGTGCTCAGCTGCTGCAGAAATTATGTATTTCCTGTAGCTAAACAACAGTTAACACCCAGTTGAGTGCCCTGTAGACTGACTAGGTAGCCAGTGCCAGGTGCAGGAGGGGACAAGAGATCGGTGACAGAAAAAAAGGGTTTTTTTTCTTGCATAGTAATTTCTTTTGACTGATCATTTTCTTAGTCATGTCAGGCAAGTTTAGCCCAGTGATATATTTGGAGTTGAAAGGCTGTGACTTTTGTCTCCATTGTCTCAGTTTTGGCATGTAGGGATAATGAGTTTCACTAACCAACAGTACATGTATTCATTGGCATTGGCTGCTGTTGACCATGGGAGTCAACCTGATTTCTTCATGCTCCTTTTTCGGAAACATTCAAACAGGGATGAGGAAAATTAGTTGACTCTCAGTAAGCATTTTAAAAATCGTTCCCTCACTGCTCCCTGCCCCAAATAGCAGAAAATTTATACTTAGCCTAAGTCCTCAAAGAGCTTTGATTTTGATCAGATGTTATGAAGAAACTTCATCATAACAGAAGCAGAATTAGTTTACATTCTTTCCTTTTTAATAAGGTATCGAAAATATTAACACTGGCTCTGCCTGAGTAGCATTTAATGTCAGTATGTCATCATTTGAGCCAAGTGCAATGCTGACTTTAAAAGCAAGCCACAGTCTAAAAAGTGGCTCCATAAAAATGCTACTGATGTACTTTAACTTCACTCTTGTTTATCTCTCACAGAAAAGAAAATAATAGAGGCAGTTTATTCCTAATCTTTTATATACCATCATTGTGGTATTAAAAATATCGGAAATTCTACCAAAAACAAACTAGGAGAGATCAGTTGGTAGTACGATGAAGGTGGCAAATGCTAACTCATCTTCCTGTAGCAGGAGTGGCTGGATGTCACTAAAAGAAGAAAAACTTCTCAGCAGCTCAATTTTCTCCTCATCATGTCAAAAATCTGCAAGCACACAAAACAAAATCTCATATCCAGTCAGTGTCACCTTGTGCAGTTAACTGATGTTTAAAAGGATACATTTTAGAAGTACTGCCTTTCACCTTTACTCATCATCTTTTGGTTTTGACAGAGGAAGTCGGGACAAGCAGCCTTTGTTCTGTGTACTGTTTGTTACTGTACGTAAAGTACCTTCCTACTCAATTTGGGATTATATTTGGCTCCACACAGTAGAAAAGAATGCACAGGTTTTCAGATGAAAGGGTTGCCCACTCACCACTAAACAAACAAAGCAGCAATTAAAAGATATAAGGTCCTTTTTCTTTTTACCACCACCACTCACACCCCTCCTCAGCAGAAAGCACATCAGGCACAAACAGCCTAGTATTGGAGGGTTCTGATAGAGGCTTTTATTTCATTAGTTGAGAAGATGAGGGCTACTTGCAAGTACTCTGAAGGTGAGCTGACCACTGTCAAAGATCACAGCCTTTGCTTTCCTCTGCTGGGTAAAGTAGCAAAGGAAAAAAAATGAAAATAATTTGTGGGGATGATTCCTGAAATAACCTGCTTACCTGAGAGAGCACTGTTAAATATTTTTAAGCTAGCAACAGCTAATTAAACAATTAAAAGTTACAGATCTTGCCCTGAATATAGGGTCAGGTGCTGAAAGACCCTTTTGTAAGCAGTAAACTGCTGTGGCTAGACAGAAAGCAAACTACATGTGTGATCACAAGCCCTCAAAAACCAGTCCCTTGTAAAGGACTTTTAGAAAAGAAAAAACAAACAGGGAGCCATTCAGTTTTCAAATCAGCTGGGAACAAATTCTCTTACTTTTGAACACCTTTTTTCCTGCCAAAAGCAACAAGATGAGAATGAAAAGGGTCTAAACCAGCTATTTCAGATGTGCATAGTGCAGACCCACAGCCCTAGGTAACATCAAAAGCATGACTCCACATGACACTTCCTTTGCAAGGTGGCTGGAAAACAGAATGGAAAAACCAAAGACCAAGTTGCACAACTCGATGAAGAAAATTGTGATCTTTTAAAATGACAGTTTGCAAGAGAGAAGAGAAAGAGAAGACAAAACCAACCTGAACTCCCAAATAAGCAAGTTCAATTATCTATGCCTTAGTACTATGCTTAAATTGAGGACCTTGGAGGCAGATGACAGGAGCTGTTCAACAAATACAAGTGTTGGTCTGGAATAACTGGGCATTCTGATGGAAAGAATGGAAAAGCAAAGCAAAGCAGCTGTATTGAAAGGACTTGTCTATACACGTGGGTGACAACTACAGATGCTTTAGCACTCCACGACAGCAGAAAATAAGACTTTATATAAGAAGTGATTTTCTTATCCCATTCATCAATGTCTTGGATGAAGGGGCAGATGCCTCCTCAGCAAGTTCACTGACTACACAAAGCTGGGAGGAGTGGCTGATACCCCAGAGGGCTGTGCAGGTTGGAGACAAGGGCAGAGAGGAACTTTCTGAAATTCAACAGAGGCAAATTCAGGGTCCTTCACCTAAAGGGAGAGCACCCAGAGGATGGATCCAGGCTCTTCTCAGGGGTGCCAGGCAACAGGACAAGAGGCAATGGGCAGAAACTGATGCACAGGAAGCTTCACCTGAATATGAGAAAGAACTTCTTTACTGTGTGGGTGGCTGTGCTCCCTCACTGGAGACATTCAAGAACCGTCTGGATGTAATCCTGTGCCATGTGCTCTTGGGTGGCCCTGCTTGTGCAGGGAGATTGAACCAGATAACCCACAGTGGTCCCTTCCAACCTGACCCAGTCTGTGATTCTGAGATAACCAAATTCAAAGTATTTCCAATCTGAATAAACTTCAAAAGACGAAACACTATTCATGCACCATACTTACTATTAAAATGTTTTCTATCTAAAATCACAAACAAATTTCATTATGATACCCTCGGAGTACTTAAATGAGATTTGAAAGTGCAATTTTTAAAAAAATTGTATCTTGCTTACTTTTTCAAAAGCAAGTTATTTTACATTTTAAAATAATGTTTTTTTCATTTTGAAAATTAGATTTTCAATGCAATGATTTCCTGTTATGTGAGTCAGGAACACTTCAAAGTGATTCTTTTAAAGTTCTTATAAGAACTTAGGGATTTTCCAACAAAATGAAACATTTAAACCAGGGCTGCTCTGAAATGGATGCAGTTCCCTTCCATTACCATCATCTATACCACCCTTTTTAAATAAGACCATCCTCAGACAAAAGGATATTCCCCCTTCTATTTATGCAAGATCCTACTGAAATAAAGGGTTCTAATATAGCCTTGCCTATGTCTGATTTGCTTATCTAAACATGTCCTATGCTTTCTAAGACCACAACTAAGCCTCATAGGGTAGGCACAGGCCCTCCTTCTGGCCTTCTTTCTGTGCAGGTCACTGAGAACAGAGATCTTTCTGCGAAGTCTTTTGTACTGGGCCTTGAAAACCTGCTAAATCTGCCCAAATGCTAATAATTCCATCTTGTTTTTCAGACTTACCAGAGTTGTTCTTAAACAAAAATCTCACTTCATTTTCCCTTTTTAGGCCGAAAGCCCAGAGCTAATTGAATGCATTCTCTCTCTTCTTCAGTGACTAAATGTAATGCTGATGTGTGCATATAATGTGGGAATCACGTTAATCATAGGCACACAGATTTCAAAGCCAGGAGTGCTGGTTGTGATGACCCAGTCTGATCCGCAGTGTAACACCAGGCATAGAATTTGTGTCAGTGATTTCTGCCTCAAGCCCATGATTTTGCACCTCAGTTCCCATTTGTATAAACTGAGCTGCAGCTTCCAGACACAGGGTTTGTTATGCCTCTCTCTGCTGCATAAAAGAGTTCTTTGTTCACAGAAACCTTCTACCACACTGAAGTCTTGTGGGTTCTGACCAAGCCACCTCTTCACCTTCTCTTTGCTAAAATGAATAGACTAAACTTCGTCTATCTCTACCCCAAGGTAAGGTTTCCAAGCTTTGAATTATTCTGCAGAAAGACCATAGACCTACACTCTTGGTATCTCACAAAAATCCTGAAGATATGAAGCTCCTGCAGTATAGGCTCTTCAAAGGTCACACAGTTAAACATTCAGAAGTTGGTGATTTCAGCCTCCCAGTTGGGTCCACAGCCTTTGCTTTGCCCCCAAGCATGTGTGTTATGATTTTAGAGCTGATATTTCTCAGTTCATCCAATAGAATATCTCTGTGCACAAAATAAGTTTTAAATGGATCTTAGCAGCTGCACATATGCAGGGCTGTGTGTCCGCATGCAGAGCAAGGGCTCGGAAGCTCCTTACACACTCATAATAAACACAGAGCTTAAACCGAAATTGATAATCAGTAAGAAAGATTTGAGAAATTAGGTGGGGTACCACACACAGTCGTGGCTGTTCTGGTTTAGACTTAGACTTTTACTTTGGTCTGTTACTGCTGACCTGGTCCTTTAAAAACCAAACTTGCCTGGAAGAGCTGCTGCCAGTATTTCCTGTTACCCTGCTTGACCTGTCATACTTGTACCCCCATCAAATGCCAGCTTGCCAAATGTCCTGTTTCTGTAATTACTAGCAAAAACGCATGTAATCCATGTCAAACTAGCCCTAATTTTCATGGCAAAATTCCCAGGTTTTGCAGCAATCTGGTGTAACAGAGAGATCTCAAGTAGTTCACAAACCTGATGAGTACTAACATTGTCAATGGATTTATCAGGAAATTACTATGTAATACAGAATCCTCTTTACACTAATTTCTTAGTATCTGTCTTGGACACATACATACAGATGTATGCATACACAACTCCAGATTTCAAAATAATTGCATTGTAAAAGTCACTGATTTTAAGAGAGCAAGCAAGATTTAGAAGTTTAACAGAGATGCTTAAGGGACATGGAAGTCCTTGAAGACATCTAAGATATTAAGCAATCTGTAAGAGATGCCTAATATCACAGGGAAGCCAAAACCAAAACTGTTATATAAATCGCTCTAATCAAGCTAATGAGAACTGAAAGCTCACTTTACAGAATAAAATGTCAAGTGTTTGCTTTCCAATGTTTTTTTTCAGGTTTTTTTTGTTTGCCAATTTCAGTCATGACTTCCATATTTTTTTAATAAATGAAAAAGTTATTCACCCCATGCCTCTTCGCAATATGCGGCTACTTCTACCTGTTTACTACTTTTGTATTTTTAAAAACTGGGAGCAGGAGGACAAGCTTGGCAAACAGAGCAAGCAAAACAGCATCAAAATTTTTCAATAAAAACTGTTGATAAGTTTTTTTTCAACAGAATATATTTGTAAAAAATACTACTCTTTTTTTTTCATTTTATCATTAAAAATCAGTAGGCTGTAAACACAGCAAGTCATACAGCTTTAAGCTCTTATTTTGGGCTATCTGCAGAATCAAAAAATGTTCTAAGATTATTTTCACAGACAGTAAGACTAGACATGTCTCTTTTTCTTTTCTATAAATGCTGGGAGTGTCAAGCCCCTTTCCATGATAGTAGATGGTCTAGATTTTTGACATACATTTGGCACTCTTAATATTTACTCTAAGGGTAATATTACTATTTTCTTGCAAAAGTCCCTTGCCTGATTTCATACTGAGTGTGAGGTAATGCCTCTATCCACTGGTCAAGAAGAAACCTAGGGACCAGAGAGCTGCTTTTTCAGCAGAGTTGAGCTCTCTGTTTTCATTTTCAACATGCTTTGCACTAAACATCACCAAAGCCCTTTCACTAATTCTGATCTTGTGATTTCTGCCATTGACAAGTAGAAGCAGAACCCAGCAGAGCAAAGTGATGTAGCATTAGGGTATTGTTTCAAAAGCAACATCTAAATGTGACGGCTGCTCCATTGTCTGGCTCTTTAAACCCAGCCTAGGATTTTCCTTATGGGACAGTGCTCCAGTAAAATAAATAAATGGGCTGTAGTCTAAACTCCAAAGCCCTCTATAAGATGTTATTGTGTTCCAGGCTCAGCAATAATAGGAGAGACATCACATTACAGCAGACATACACTTCTGCACTTTTGGAAAGATCAAAGCTTGCCTTGTCTGCAATAACTTTGGATAGATACAAGATGGCTTGAGCCAGCATGGTCTAAAACACAGTAGGGGAAAATGTCATCAACATCCTAAGGGGTAATTTAAATTCCAGTTTCTTCTTATTGCCTCACTGACTGAAAAGCCTGAAAAGCAGTGTACTTGAATGGCAGCTGGTAAGTACATCTGTGGTGGGGGGAAACAGCAAGTAGAGGAGGAAGCACCATAGAAGGGCTTATGCCTCTGGGAACTCTGGAAAGTGGAGAGAGGAAAGAGGCCACATGTTCAGGTTGAAATGCTTTAAAAAGGGCCCGTTCCCCACATTTTCTACACATCAACCTCAAAACCAAACACTCCACCAAATCTTCTTTATTTTTACAAAATGACAAGTTGGGCAGAGGCTGTTCAATCCAAGTGAAGCAGCTATCACCTGATGCCAGATACTTTCCCATGGAAATCTCCATGTGGATCATTGGTCCTGACTCTCCATTACCTCCAAACAATTGCCTACATACATTAAGGTAAGGGGCTTGATGTTTTCTTCATCTTGTTTGCATCTTCTGCCACTAGCTCTGACAGAAATTGAGTGAGAAGAAAGTTTATACTAACTTTATCCAATTGTGGGGCTGAAGCACAGGTCATGCCTAGAGGTCCTTCCCCCCTTGCCCCTTCCAGCAGGGTGGGCTGTGTGGTGGCCAGCAGAGTCAGGAGCAGAGCTGAGCTGCTGCCTTTTCCCACAGCCTCCCAGGGATGGCACAACATGGTTGTACTGGATTGTAACAGTGTAACACACTGCCAAAGCGTGCACTGACTGAGACTCAGTGCCCTTTAAAAATGTCACAATTTGACCTTTACAATCAACCCTTAACTTCTGATTTGCTTCAGCTTGGAAGATAATGGCTTTGGACACAGAGGTGTTTCAAGAGCTCAGCACATACAGCCCCCAGGCAGACACTGCTCCCTTGAAGGGATTGTATCAGTGCCTGCTGGGCTACAGTGCTCCCAGAAAAGCTGCAGCCCCAGGACAGTCAATGCTCAGGACAATGGGAGGGTCACAGCCCCAGACTTAGAAGTGGGGGGCTGTCAGGGGGACTCTGGGCTGGCTGCCTGGCTGCAGGCAGGGAGCAAGATGGACCTGGAGGGGGTTCCTGAGGGCTGCCAGCTTCCCCACAGGCAGCCTTGGCTGCATTTTCTGCTGTCCTACATGACTCTTGAGTGGGCTGTAAATCAGGATGTTAATGCAGAAGCAGTGTGTGGTCCTGTACAGACAGAGGAGGAGGAACTCAGCCTCTTCTTCCTCATCAGGGACAGTAATGCCTCTGGAAAGTCAAGCACAGGATGACTGTGGCTTGCTCAAAGACACTGAGTAGTTAAGCAGGACTTATGATTTAATAATCATTTCTTCTCCTTTTGCCTCCAATCTATTTCATTCAGGATCAGGGGCTGATCTCACACAATATTACAGGGTTGGTCCTGCCTCATCAGGCAGCTAACATAGGTAGCTGACACATGAGGTCTGGTTGCATCATGTGTCTTCAGTCAATTTCTTTCAAAACAACTGGTTACACCAGTTCAAAGGTGCAAAAATGTGTGTAGCACAGTGTATTCTTCCAAAGTATGAGATCTTACTGCTCATTTGCTGCTCCCTGGTGAACACTTATAAAACATTAAATGTGTTTGTCATGCAGCATTACACAATCAGTCCTGGACCCGGCAACTGAAACATACTGTACCTTCCATATTGCAGTTATCCCACCATAGCTAAGAGGGAATATTTCATCCAGCTCAACACACCAAACATCCCAGTCTTTCCTTAGTGCCTAACTGCAGCCACAGATAGAACTGAGTTACTTGTAGAAGAGTGATAACTTCAATTCTTCTTATTACATATACTATTTTTCCTGCAGCACTTTCTTGCTCTGCTGTGCACTGCTGTGGCCTCACCTCAAGTCTTTTGTGCAGTTTTGGGTACCACAATATAAGAAAGATATAAAGTTTTTAGAGACTGTCCAAAGGAAGAACACAAAGATAGTGAAGGGCCTTGAGGGGAAGCTGTATGAGGAGTAGCTGAGGTCACTTAGTCTGTTCAGCCTGGAGGAGACTGAGGGGAGACCCCATTGCTACTACAACTTCCTCATGAGGGGAAGCAGATGCTGACTCCTTCACTCCTGTGACCAGTGACAGGACTCATGGAAATGGCCTGAAATTGTGTCAGGGAAGGTTTAGGTTGGATATCAGAAAAATGTTCTTCATCCAGAGCGTGGCTGGGCACTGGAACAGGCTCTTCAGGGAAAGGCTCACAGCACCAAGCCTGACAGTTCAAGAAGCGTTTGGACAATGCTCTGAGGAACACGGTGTGATTCCTGGGGTGGTCCCGTGCAGGTCCAGGAGTTGGACTCGATGATCCGTGTGGGTCCTTTTCAACTCAGCATATTCTGTGATCATTAGGGGTTCCAGTAACAGGAAAGAATCTTGCTGTGCTAGATGCCATACAAAACAAGAGCTAAATGCTGAGCTTTGTCACTTTACAAAAATAGAGTTCAAATTTGATGAGGTACAGGTACAGGAGCAGGATCATTTGGATCTACAACCACTCCGTGTTTTGATCTGGGGATATGAAATGGCTCAAGAGGAAGACACAGGAAAACAATTCAGTGTTGGAAGGAAGTGGGGTAGGGAAGGAAAATGAAAAGACACATGGTTGCAAGCAGCTGAATCTAGGCAAAACTAAACAGAATTTGTATTGGTGGTGATACATAAAAGTTATCGTGGAAATGCAGTGAAATTTTGGAATCCCCTTTCTACAGTTTTCACCTATCCAGAGTTCTCATGAACCTCCTAAGAGCAATAAGTCTATAGTCCCTAGACAGCCATTGCTCAATTATTCTTTCAGCTAGAAAGATTTTGGGGTTCTTTTTCTACCTTTCTCAAAGATCTAACATAAATCTTCTTTACTGAACTTAGGCCAATATCTCCTTTCTTTACCCCATCTTGACCTGCAGACTTGATCACTGTCCTATCTGCAAAATTCTTGAAAATGTCTAAACACTATTATATTTCCCACCTCTGCTCCTGCCATGTTCTTTTTGCTAGACTAAACAGAACAGATTCTCTCAGCCTTTACTCACAGTTCACGTTCTCTAAGCCTCTTATCACTCTTGTTGCTCCAATAATGACTCTTTCTTGTTTGTCTACATCTTACTGACATAAGATAGAGAAGCCAGTCAGTGTGAAATAGACTTACAAGGAGGGGAGAGCACTTATGCTGTAAGAAATATAACAAAATAAATATCAGCATTAGAGTAGTAGGAGTTATTCCATACTGCCAGAGATTTATTAGGTGAGACCAAATATATTGCTTCTACCTTTGGTTTCTTCTGGAGTGGAAGGAGATGGAAGAGGCTGAAAAAGTCAGTGCTGCATTGACTCATGCTTTCACAAAAAAGTCATTAATAAGATAGCTCTTCCCCTGTCTCTGGATAGAAGTCAGTGGAAAAGCTGGAGTGGAGAAGCCTGTGGTTCATAAGTTTTAGTGGCATTAAAATGCTTTTGTCTCCCGCTGATGAAGCATCAACAATGTCAGATCACAGACACACACACACAGACCCCGAGAAGAAAAAAGCGTGTCCATGCTGTGCAAAGGAACGTGGTGGAAATGCCCTTCAAGCTGGTGCACCGGCTCTGGAACAGGAGACAGTACTGTTGTATCACATGACTTTGTAGCAAAAAAACCAAAAATAGTAAAAAAAAAAAAGATAGATCCACAGAGGATGGTGCTTCCAAAGCTTTTCAGCTTCATCTACTGTAGGCCTGGTTTATGTTTATTTGCAAGTGATATGTTTGGAGGGTAGGGTTAATCAAAAGGCTTGTAGCAGAATGGAGCCTCTGTAGCTCATTTATCAGCCAGTCCAATGGCCATCAAAATCCCTTATTTTTTTTCTGGGCTCTGACCTGAGTTTTGTGTTTGGCATTGTTTCCACACTGTGGTGGACCCCAGCTGCAAAGCAGCCTACTTCCTTCCCTCATTTTCCGCTTCCAGAAAAATCACAGGGATGCACATACCTCTGCCCCGTTCTCCTGTGGGAGTTTACTGGGTCCCCTGCTGAAACCATCCATCAGCTTTCAGAAGGAAAGACTGTCTCACAAAACAGGCTGGAAAAGTCTGAGAAATTGAG
>NW_020955239.1:0-18372 GCF_003031625.1 Empidonax traillii | reverse complement strand
AAAAAAAAAAAAAAAAAAAAAAAGGGGGAAAAGGAGGGGTTAATTTAAATCAGAACTTATTACATAATACTATAACAAAACAGATATGTCCATTCCACTGGAATCTTTCATCTTAAGAATTTACAGATGGAAAATATGGACATCCTCCTGCATATTATTTTTCCCAGTGCACTTTACTTGGCAGCTCAAAACCTTATAGCAGGAGATGGCTGTAGAATTTCAGGGATCAGTTCAAAGCCTTGTGTTGTAGCAAATCATCTGGTGCTTGACCTATACACAAACTGAAAGCCTTGGGAAGAACTCCACCCTGGAATTTTTAGTTCCTTTAAAATCAAGATCTGTGTGAATACTGTGCACACACATATTGCATCTAAAACACACACAGGAGTTCAGGTCCTAACAGGAATTAGGACCTCAGCTGATACTCTCCACATGCAACAGTAGCAACAAGCTAAAGTGCTTACAAGTACCCTGCTCACTGGCAAAATGCAAGTTTAAGTTATAGTTCAGGTGAACGACTTGACAAACATCAGGCCTTTCACTGAGGTTTGAGTTATGATACAGTAATTAATAGGTTAGACAATCTGAAGCACACCTAGTTCTGGCAGCTCAGTTGGCCTGAGACAATAAGGCAAGTGGTGATAACCTCACCACCTGTCTGAACCAGAAGGTGCCTCAGTCTCCTCCACAGGGATGAATTGAATTTGGCCTCTGTATTCCACCTTTTCCCAGTGGCTCTTGCCACAGGGAACAAGTGTTTCCAAGGCCATTGTTTACGATGTGCACACCAATAACATCTACATCTGCATGTGGAACCTCTGAATCAGCTGCAGGCCCACACGGCCCATGCGCACACAGCCTGCCCTGCTCTCCGGGGCCTGGGATCACACATGCGACTCAGTCAGCCAAGACACGTTGTGTTTATCTGCCCTCATGAGCCAGAGCTCCACTCCTGCCAACAACCATTCTTGTTTATTCTATATCTGTCTGCCTTTCCTGGCACCCCGTGTTGTAGCATCTAAGAGCCAGCAAGGCGCAAGTAGTTGGATGGATCAACTCGTTTTGTTCAGGTGCCCAAATAGCCAGTGGGTGGGTAATGGATTTTGGTCAAAAGCCATGCTAAGGCAGTTTTGAAAAGGAAGGCTTGACAACAGACTACAGAATTCAAAGTGCCCAGTCTCTAATTAGATGAATTTAAACAACTAAAAATCTTAAAAAGCAATTTCCTTGGGTATTGGAGAAGTTCAGATCATGCTGGGATTTCAGGATTCACATTGTGACTCATCCTAGGTGACACACTATTTTTCACTTACTTGCCTCAGCAACAATCATTTATGTTTTAGGATAAACATCTGTCAGGAAACAGATCATATCCTATAGGAACAGAAGGAGGAAACTAAGCTTTGTTCATGAAATGCTAAGAATGTATTTTTAATGATAGAAGCCTGGGGCAGTTTCCCATAATTAGTTTACAGGACTATGTCAGAAAGGCTCTGGCAGGCTGCACAGTCCTCATAAATCTGCACTATTGGAAAGTGTTCCAGGGTCCCTTCAAAGGGACTGGACCAGAGGCAAAAATAGCAGGATGCCCTTCATGTGGTAATCCCAGCCTCTGCATACTGGGAGGTATCGGCAATCTTAATGAGGAATCCACTCTCTGGAGAATTTTACCTCTAATCTACACCAAAGAGAGGCGGGGGGGGAGAATGAAAAAATAGATGTGCTCACAGTTTTTGACAGATTCAAAATGGACTTCCAGAGCCTTTAATGTTTCTTCATTGCTGACCAGCCATGACCCTGTAGACAAAAGTAGCCAATATATTCTTCATAAGAAATATACTCAAGTTCCCAGGCAAGTTTAAATGCATCTCCACAGGTGTTACCTGCATTTTCTCCGTGAGAATCCTTCAAGTGGCATATCAGGCAACATGGAGGGCAGGATGTATTTTCTGCCAGCATGTTAGAGAGCCAGTATGTTTAAGATTCAGAAACTGAGACCTACTTCAGTGAGGTAGTCAGCCCCAAACAGGCTGACAGCACTTGGAAGCTGTTTGAATATGAGAGAAGGCAGCAGCCACCTGTATGCTCAGGAGCAAGAGGTGAGCTTCATCTCCAGTGAGGTACCTCAGGTACCTCCAGGAAAGACTGCAGTTGTCCAGTGGGTTTGATTTGTGGAAACGGTTTCTTCCCATGAAGTTGCAAACACCCATATGGCAAATTTAAAAAAACAATTCCCCATTAATTTCTCCTAATTTTTCTTTCAAACCCTTAAGGTGTTGTAAAGACACCCTGATGAATATCGATGCTCCACTGATGGGTACCACAACAATAACGGAGAAACTTACTTTTGTTTTTTTTTTGTTGTTGTTTGTTTTTTTTACCCCTAGGGAAGAAGGCAGTGCCCATGGTTGTCATAGCTGACCATCCTTACAGCCCCACAACATACTTTCTTTGCTGACCACCCACTGAGCTGTGAAAGCATTTCCTTATTCTCTGCTTGTGGTTTCCACAGATTAAAGATAAACTCTGAGCAAGTTAAGAAAGAAGAAGGAATAAAATGGAAACAATAATACTAAGACAGATAGCAGTACTTACTAGTTCATTCAAATCTTCTATTCAAGCATCTTAGGGCACTTGACACAGCCCAGACACCTTGGTGTTGAACAGTAAGCGTTATTGCCCTTTTCAAAGAAAGGACCCCTAAGCCAGAAAGTGAAATGCAGTCTCCTGACATGCAGATCTGCGTTTTAAACCAGAAATTGATTATTGTGTGAAAAGTTTTCCGATACCCCAGTCTGCATGTTAACACTGAGATAGGTACATGTTCCAAAACAGGGACCCCTCCATGATAAATCTCATTTCCAAACTATTTAACAAATCTCAACCTTATCTTGAAATAGAGAAAGCAAAGCTTGCCCTTTGGAAAGCCCTTTTTAGAACATATGACTTTAACTCCATTCTGAAGTGTTTATTCAGAAGTAATACAGCCTGTGCACTAGGGCACACTAAGAAGAGTTAAACCTTCTTTATTTTTCATTCCTATAGAAGTTGTCAGTTCTGTCAGTAAGAGAGCCTGGGACCATTCCATTGATTCAGCAGACTAGAAAAGTTTCACATGAGGTTACATGAGCTATACCAGGTTAGACAGTATGATCTGCCTCTTTCTCCTGCTCCTTCTGCCTTCCATAAAACAAAAACAGTTTCCCTTCCTAAATAGCTTTGAAAGTTACAGAAGAAAAAACAAACTGAAATGCAGTGAAACCATCAGATTGCTTTACCAGTTCATAGACTGAAGGATGCCAAGATCTGATGCCAAAAGCAATGCCTGCTGAAGTTATTTATCTTTCAAACGAAAGATTTATCTTTCAATCTTAGTTGAAGAAATTAACTGCCCAATATTTTGCATTTATACTACGACAACTAAAACTGAAACTGGAACCTGAGCAGTCCCAGTGAATCATTTATTTCTCATAATTTAATTCTCATTACATGCAGAATGGCAGGGCCCAGCTGGGAAAGGCAATCGACTACCTTCTCACCAGCTGGCAACAGTTGAGAACAAAGTGCATGGAGTGAGTGAGTGCTTCACTTCAGACACTTGAATGAAGTAATGGTTTACAGTGCTAATGTAAATACAGTTCAATGAAGAGGATGCTGGCACGAAGCCACAGCAAGGACATAAATTCATGGTGCTGGAAAACCAGCTTGGCTTGGCCTGCTGAAGTAGTTCACAAAGCAATCCAGCATTTCATATAAATACACTTTTTACCCAGGTAGTAAACCAAGATAAAGGCTGGATTTTCTATAAGATGTCATGATTCAAAAGATGGTTCCTTTTCCTCCACAACTCACCCTTGCCCTGAAAAAGAACTAGTAAAATGAAAGAGGGTCTCAGATATGTCTGATTTATTTCAGTTCACCAGTTCAATTGAACAGTGCACAAGTTGGATGAAACTACTCCCTTCTTGTTCATTCTCACTTGCATTGCCAAGGTGGTAATTGATACTGTCTCAAAAGAGGAGATTTGGGCTGTGAATATGTATCTTTAGTGACTCCTCCAAAGACAAGAAGTTCTTAAAGTATTCCTTCAAAGAGGAGTCACAGAATCTTCCTGGATTATTGCTTACTGGCCTTCTACAGCCTTCCCATTTGCATCTTAAAATCTCTTTATAAACACTAAGTCTTATGAATGCTTGGGAACTCTCTAGCATCTGTTTCAACTGACAGGGGAATAGCACTGGAGGTGGATGAAGTCTGTAAGGATTTGTTCTAACTGGCATCTGCAGATATTCTGATGAAGGCAGTCTGAACACTGAGAAAACATCACAAAGGACTTTCGCTTTTACTGTCCTTGGTAAATCAAGTAGCTGTATTTCCATCATTAGTAAGAGATTATGCCACATATTCAGTGTTAATTCAATGAAGGTACTCAGTTTACCTCCCTGCTTGCAGAATGCTATTGAACTCTGACAGTTTCAAGAGGTGTAGGGCTATCCCTTGCAGGCTTTCCCTTTCCTTCTTCTTTCCTTCAGCTTGAACCTGTGAAGTGGCTGAACATAAGTATCCACTACATTTTTGCTCTCTCCCTTGAACAGTTTTGCTCCTGCTGGTATTTGGGGGATTTTTTTAATGGTTAGCTTTATTCTCTCACAGTCTTTCAAATAAGCTGGAATCATAATACTCAAACCATTTGGTCCCCCTTTAATTAGTCAATCACTATGTCTGAAAAACTCTCTGTGGCCCCCAAGGCTTCATGTTATAACATACATTATAACGTGCACCTACAAATTCCTTCTTCCTGCTCTGGTTTTGAGGACAAACCAAAATTCTCTCCTCTCAAACCATTGGGGACCAGAGAGCTCCATAGCACCCATCCAAGTATCTCACATATATTACAGCACTCCCTGGGGTAATGGGTTCCCTCACACAGCCATCAACATCATGTTCAGAAACCAAGGCAAACATAACAAGCTGTTACTCTACAGAGGACACCAGCAGTGCAGCATGCCATGCCTGCTCTCTAGGAAGACATCTGCTATGTTTGAGCTCAAGAGGAAGGCTGTGGGTGTAGCTTCTCCGCTTACATCTGGAACTCATATACTGCAGAACACAGTCCTTGTCCTCATCCTTGACTCTAACCCTTTTTTGGACCTATATAATCTCCAGGAAGATCAATGCAGACTCCAAGGTCCAATACCTGGCCCAAACAAATTTAAGCTCTTTCTGAAGTCCACTGCTTAAGGCCAGCTCTCCAACATGCCCCTTCCCTTCCTCATCAGAACTTCTGATTTTCTAATAGCTGGGACTCAGACTCTGAATTTGAAGGGTCAGGTTGCTCATGTCTGGGACTGTCATTACCAACTCAGACATGTCATGCTGACATTTGGTGCTGCAGGCAATGATTTAAGACCTGGCCACTGCCAAAGTGGAAATGAAATGGGCAAAGAGCAGCAATGCAGTCATTAATAGGCAAGTTTAAACTTCAATCTCCCACTCAGGGCAGGGGGAGAGAAAAGAAAAAAGGAGGTCACATCCTATGGAAGAAAGGTAGAGAAGACAACACATTCAGAAACAATGGCAAGTGTGAAGAGTTAGAACAACAGTGCATATAGAGGTCCTTCTAAAACCAAAGGAAAGAGCTTCTCAGCCACGATCAAGGTAGAAAGGAAAATGCCGAGAAGGAAAAGTTTAGTGGTGAGCAATTTGTATCCTCCATCCAGCCACCAGCCAGTGTGTTTATGCTCTGGTAGGCAAGGCCATGGTCTCTCTGTCCCCTCACTTGCTGCCTGGTTTTGAAGCCTGCCCTCTGCTCTCCCTGCTGTTTTCCTAATGTGACTTTGGATCTTCATTCTTTTTTGTTCTCCTTTTATCTGCACAGCTGCCTGACAGGCTTGCTAAACTATAAAAACCTTCCCTGACATCAGGGCTGCATAGTCATTGCTATCCATGCACCATGCTCAGTAAATGGGAGCAGGACAGTTTTGGGTTTTTCAATAAACTCACAGCCAACACTGTAGCATTTTATGGGATGGAAAAGCTGCATTAATGGGAATCCTATTTTTTGTCACTAAGGATAGAAAAGGCAGATATACCCAGATGAGGTGATGAGAGGCCCACTAGTAGCAGTAACAGAAAAAAACCATTTTAAACAATGAATCATACATTCCAGAGTTTAAAAAAAAAAAAAAAACCACGTTGTCCTAACATTTTAGGACACGCTGTCCTAACATTTTAGGACACGTTGTCCTGGCATTTATAGGCCATACATTTTAGAATTAAAATTACAGAACTTTTGTCATATTGTTAGGAAGCTCTTCAAGGTAATACACATGAATGCAGGATCATCCACATATTTGTCCATGTATTTTCCCCCCTTCTGCATAGTTTCATTGACTAGAAGAGCCAATGAGAGATAAACCCTCTTTCAAGAACAGCAGGTCTGAGTCCATGTCCCATGCAGACTAAAAGGGAGCAGAAATTGACATTGTTGAAGTCTGTTCCAAATAGGAGAGACAGATCAAACCACTGAAATTTCCTACAATGTTCATTTCTGTATTTGCAAACTGTGGCTAATGAAAAACTGGCATGAGGCATAGGCTGTATTTCAGAAGTGCCTTGCAAAGGCTTACATATTGCTAAATATCAGCTCCCAGTTTAGGATCTCAAATAGGAAATAATAGATATAGACAACATTATCCTCCAAGATAGGCCACAATGTGTGAAACAGGAAAAACCCCACAGCATTGCTACAATATCTGCTTTGTGAATGGCGCGACGGGGACTGAGGCTTGTATTTATACGAATCTGTACAGATCCACATACAAACACTGGCCTGAGATGGATCAGTGAATGTACTAAATGAAGGCACCATGGCATTGTTCTCCATTGTCTCACTCGGCTCTAATAAAAACACTTAGCAATGCCTAGACACATGTATTTCTGACCTGTCAGATAGTGTGTTATTACATTTGCTTCCTGGAATAATGGAGAGGAAACTTACCTTCTACAGACAAGGATCTGTGGTCAGAGATTTTACAAGTAAGGTAGGCTTATCACACAAACTGGGCTTCTAGTTATTGCTGCATCACACACCCCCTCACAGCTTCTGTTCAAACTACAGGCTGCCTTCTAGAGGGCACCAGTATTTAGCACGGATGATGGAGAATTCCCCCAGTCTGAATGTGTTTATTTTAGCCCCATCTACACATGGAGTGGAAAGTTTTAAATACTATCTGTCCCCCTATGGGTGAGTTTGGCCTGCACTAAGTGCTGCATATTCCTTAATCACACAGCCCTCCAGCTGTAGAGTCAGCTAGAGAGAAGGATGAGCAAAGAGATGTCTGTTTTGGATTAAGGGATTGTTCCAAAACCTTCTGCTCAATGCAAAAAACACATCACCAAACGTTTGTGCTGTGAAATGTCCAGAATTCTTAAAAGGGACGGGACAAGAGGAAAGAATTTGGTAGATGTAAAGTAACTTCTTGTTATGTTCTGTACAAGAATGGCAAATGAAGAACCAGAGTAAAAATTATCATTAGAAAGAGGGAGAATTTAGTTACAAACTCTTCACAGGATAACAAGGGCTTCATCGTTCCTCATAATCATAATACTTTTCAAGCATAAGGTTTTAATTATTTTTTTTTTAAGTAGAGAAAAAAATCAGTTCCAAAGTAAAAAAATCCAACAATAAATTCAACACTTTCCAAAATATTAATGTTTGAAAAAATATGGGGAAAAAATTATTTGTGGCTTTCTAGATGGTTAAAGATTATGGAAGGCGGTTATTGGTTTTTCTGTGACCCTGCATCACTCTTTTCCCCTTTCATTCCTCAGAGATTTATAAATCTTGGAAGCTTGCTATGTAGCAGGCTCATCAAATGGGGAACTCATCAGTAAATTCTCAGCAAGGCTTCCATTTTAATAGGTCTACGATTAAGGGAAGGGTATTTTAATTCACTCTAAAAGACCACTAGTATAATTTACATACTATGTTTATTTGGGGGCACATTTCCATGAAACATAAGTGGAAGAAGGTTTTTTTCATTGATATTAAGAGCAGAGGGACATTAGAACATCATGAAGCCTCACACCAAGACCTGAAGCTGAGCTACAACCGTGAGTGAAACCCCAACTTCAACCGGTTATTGCTTTAGTGAATTTTTAATTTTCTTTTAGAATAAACTAAAAGTTCAGATCCTGTGGATCAAAAACTCCTCTCCTATCTGTTGGTCTAATTGTCACTGCTGTTGCATGCAAACACTTCTCCTCTTTACAAAGCCACTGGTTGTTCAATTCAGTGTGACAGAACCAGAGAAGAGCAGTATCCTGCGCGCCTCTGAGGCATTCCCATGTGGCACTAGATGGCGTTGCAAAACAGTTATGGTACAGTTTAGCGGCAAACCACAAGGCTGATAAGGTTGTGTAATAGGCTTAGAAAATAAGGTTGTGTTATTGTGCAACGCCTCGGAGAACCTGTTTATGTTTACGGGTACCAGCTCCCATCTCTTTTAAATCTCTTTTGAATAAACTGAAAGAATAAACACATAAAAATTATTCATTTTCTTTTTCTACCGCAGACCCTACCTGCTACTCCCGCAAGTGTAGCAACACACTGATTCATACCAAGCTAATCCACTCAAACCAGAGACAGTGGAAAAGCTGTGGCTGATTCCATACTGAATATGGCTCTAACTTGGAAACTCTGTTAGGCACATTTCTAATGTCAAGCAGCCAATTTGTTCACTGCCTTCCCTTAAAGCTTGTGATGCAGCTGATTTTCTAAAAATTATATGGGCAGGTGCTATGTCTATTATTCCTTGAGACTTTCTTGTGGAATCCTAACATTTAGAAAAGTAACAGCTAGGAGTTAGCTTGTCACTTTGCTGGGAGCTTTGGGAATCAAGCCAGTGTCTCATCTCCTCCTTACCTGGACCAGGGCTGTCAGATGAATTTAGCTCTGAATTACAACTGCACTGCCTCTCACCCCCCAGGTCTGTGTTCAATTACAGCTGTGTAGGTGAACCAGGGGCATTAGAATTGGCAGAAATGAAAGGGGAGAACAATTTGGTTGTGCCTTTACAGTTTAGCTAATGAGTTTGCTGATGATGTGTGAGCCTAGGAGAGCCCAGATCCCTCGCTGAGAACTGCGCCTGTTGTGCAGAGCCAGCAGGCTCATGTTTACATAGGGTCAAGTCACACCTGAAGCTTGGGTGGGCATTTCCTATTTTCCTTCTTCTTTCTGCATGGGATGTGTGTATGTATCCAGTACTCTCCAGGACTGGAATGCCAGATTGAGATGGAGTGGGTGAAAAAGGCCAATAAAATAATCTTATTCCCCTGCCAACAAGGTTATCTAGTGCTTTGCCTAGCTCAGATTCAAGTTACTCGGGCACCATGAACTGTGATGATTGTACGAGCTATTGAAAAGTTATTTCCAAAGTTTTAAAACATCTCCTTCACTTTAAAAGCTTCACCCTAGACTTGCCTTTTACTAGTGATCCCTTTGCTCTAGCCTTCCCAGTAGAAAATCTCCTGGTCTCTGGTTCTTCATGTCAAAGGCTGGTGGCTAGTCATTTGCGCAAACTTTATGGATCTGCTTTTTTCACTACCTCCTCCTTAATCAGTCTCTCAGTCTCTCAATCACTTGTACCGTTCTTCTCAAAGAAAATGAAATCTCTCCCTCTATAAATAGTTCTGGTGTGTGTTTCAGTCTGCTGCTGATCTTTCCATTACCAAAACTTCTTGACATTTTATAGCCCACCATCTGGCTGTGCATGATGGCATGCAGATGTTAGTCATGCAGATGTCAGACATTTTTGGCTACCAGAACAGCAATAAAGAAATATTTCTCTAACACAAAAACTTGAGATCTCGCCTTAAATGAACTAAGTAATGAAAGGCTGTACTGAGTTCTGTACTGAGTTCTCTTTGCTTCTTGCTGTTGATGAATAAAATCACATTTTGCCAGTTACATTTGGGGGAAAAAATGCTCATTCTTCTCCTTCATATTGTTTCTTAAAACCCCCTAAAATCTTTTCTTTGCTAAGATGCCCTCACACCACTGCCACTGAGTTAAGTGGCATAACTTTGACCACCAGTGCACTACCACAATGGCCTGGCACTCCTGCCTCCGTGCTCTCATTGTTCCTTAAGATCTTGCATCCATCTATCCACCTTGTCTCAACAGAGATTATCTTCTTCTCTGAAGAAGAGATTTTCTTGATGCCCCAGATTTTTGATTGCAGGTACAATAGCATCACAGCCACAGCCAGGCTACTAATAGCCACCGTGGATGAAATAATAAAACCTTACTCCTCATGGGAATTTTAACAGTTAACAAGAATAAAGTTTTATCAGATGTAATAGTATATTTGCAAGGGTAAGATTAAGGACAAAGAGATTCAGAGTGTTGGTCACAGTTTTAGCACCAGACAAGTATTAGCAATAGATATTTGCAGACAGTTTTGAAGGGCAGTGGGGGGGCATTAGTGGATGTGTGAAACCAGGACTTTTCATTAGGTAGTTTTTGATAAATTGCAACGTTGTTAGTCCATAATAGGATTTGGGTTGCTTTCTCTGTTTGCTTTTTGTGGGTTTTTTTTTCCCTTCTGGAAGGGTTAGCAACTATAATACTAGTAACACAAATGAAAATCAGAGAAGAAAGTCTGTGGAAAAGGAAGGAAATGGAGTGGGTTTCTGATCACCTCCTTTGTATCCTGCAGAGATGTGATAGATCCCAAATGGTTTTGCAGAGCATAGATATGTGCCCTCATGCTTCTGGAGATTAGAAAATCATTCCTTATGGGAGGTGGAGTTGGCTATTTTATAAGCATCTGCATCATGTGACTGTTTAATATTAATCACCTCAGTAGAAAGGATGCTGAAGAGAACTGGAGGTCCAAATACAGTGGCATTTCCAACAGCAGTAGATGTGCCAGATACTTTCACAGCTGAAGGTGGTGTCAGTGTAAATTAGACTTCCCTATTCCAACAATGTGACTCACAAAGATAACTGCAAGAAATAGATATCTAAGTCATGTTTTACCATGCTTACATTATTGTGTATTATTTGGTACTTACAACAATCTCTTCTTGGTAGACAGCAGTTTTCAGTTCCTTGGTCTGCATTTTGATTGCATGAACACACACACACACACACACACACACATACTCACAAAATTTTGCTTTTGACTAAACAATGTCTGCTATATCTTGATTCTCCCAGTGCTGACACGCATGAGTAAAACAGCTTTAACAGTTCTGGTCATTTTTGTGTTAAATTTCCACTGCTACTGGAAAAATCCCAGGTCAACTCCCCTGGTTGGAAGCAGGAGTTTGCTATAGTAATTATGGAAAAAATAACAACATCCAGACATGAAAACTTGGACCAATTATTTCACCTGGGATCTCTTTCACCACATATTTGCTTTCTCATTTCTTTCTCTCTCCTCTTTAATTTTGGAAGGCTGTGGTCTCTCTCAACTTCTCAGCTTAATTATATCCTATAAATATGAGCAAAATCCAAGAGTCTTCACTGAACACAGGAACTTTGCCACTGATTTCAAGGCAGCTGTGTTCCATATATCAGGATCACATGTGGCTTTACATACAAGGCTGCCTTTAACATGAAGATAAGAAAGCAAAACAAGCAATGGAAATATCAGTCCTTACTGTTTATTTCTCTGGTGAAATCTGTTTTACAGATTTCCCTCTTTTTTCTGTTCTTTTTGGAGGTTGTGATTTTTCAGGGAGTTTTTATCATAAACGTAACTCTCCAAGGTGAGGTTACAGGGAAATAAATGCACTTCTTTTGGTCTTCCAGGTCTGCTCAGGCTTCCTCACACTGTGTCTCCAGTGACTTAGCCCATTCATTGGACAGAACTGTTGACAGCTTTGGACTGCTTTACTCCATGCATTTAGACAGAAGCTACTTGGACTAGAAAGTCATTCTCTAGTCATAAAATACATACAGAGGTACCAAACTCAATAGTAAGAACTAACTGCACTATAATAATACTTGTGCTTCTAGTACACAGGCACTAACAGGCTCCATAAACAGCCCACAGCAATGATCTCTTGGAGAAGGGCAGTAAGAGTTTGTCTCTGAATGCTTAAAAATAGGAATATACATGGTCCCTGTATATTGTGAGGGAATCCTATCCAAAAAATAAACCTTGAAATGCTACCTAATATATAGCCAATCAGATGTTTCATTTCAGATGTGAGCCTCTATAGGGGTATAATCCAAGAACAGCAGCAATATATTAATAAAGCGTGCTTCGACCACATTTTTTCTGGCAGATAGTACTTTTGCACTGTAGCCCAACACATATAATGAAATCCAGATCTCACTAGTTGCTGGAATGTCCTTTGTCAATAACTGTGAAAAATGTCTCTGACCCTGCAGTACAAAACTGAGTTGTGGAATTTATATGCATAAGTTCTTCCACCCTTAAAAAGTATTTTTTTATCCTGAATGAAAATAGTGACACTGACTATGCATAGCAGAGACCACTCCCTACCTTTGCTATAAGTCCTAACCCCTTCTACACTAATTTTGCTTTTGTGAATTTACTGTCTGTGAAACAGACCATGTCAGCAACCTCAAAACCACAGATTTTCTACTATTTTCTATTACTGTTTGATTAAAAAGTAGTACCAGTATTACCAAACAGGAAAGAGATGCATATGTACATCTTCCTAATGTGAGACACTATCAGGGACCAGGATCCTTTTTATTCGTTGCTTCTTTACTGCTGGGGAAAACATTAGGATTCAACTGTGTTGTTAATTTTTGGCCTGGTGGGAACCTATCCAACGGCATGAGGGTCCAGTTCCAATCTGAGCTGAGATTGTATCAAAGACCCTAAAAAACCAAACAACAAAACTCCTAGTTCCCAACCTGTTGGACACTTTTCAGCCTCTTCATATGTTATTAGCTGAAAGGACCAGAGTAGTCAGCATTGCTTTATTGCCAGCTGCTGACCACTCACCATCATCTCATGAATTATGGTTTAAGAACCAGCTGCCTACATCATTCTGTGTATACTTCTATTTCCAGAAGTAGCACAAGGAGGTCACATTTTTCATGTCCCTGTAGTGTGGTAGAATGATGACACTAGCCAGATTTGCCATTCTCCCTTTCTCTCAGGTGAGTAGGCTCTGCCCTTACACAGCCTCAGAAGGGAAACAAAATTCTGCAAGAAAACAGGAGGAACTGTATTCATCAGCCAAAGAGTATATTCAGGAGAATGGCATGGCCCTTCCCAAAGCAAAGGAAACCCTGTAAAGGAGGTCATAGATCTTCATCCCACTCTAAATGATCTCGTAGCTTGTGACTTGATTTTCTAAATACTCAAGTTTAAGAAGATACTTGTCCATTTCTTTTCTTCTCTCTCTCCCAGTGTGCTTCTCCAAGGTTTGGGTTGATGCTGAAAACTAGTTCAAGGAAAGAACTAAAGAGCCCTGGGTTTCCAACTACTTGTACTCCTTTTCCCCAGTTTTATGACCCCACTTACAGACATCTGTCCTGTGGAGCACCTGACAGAGCACCCACTGCAATGGGTACCCCCTTCCTCTGCCACTCACCAAGGAAAGATTCCAAAAGTGTCTAGCAGAGAAGATCAAGTTCAGGCCAAGGGATACAAGGGAGAGCCAAAGGTTGCCACTGAGTGAGACATAAGAGTGCCTGTTCACATGAAAGAAAGAAAAAAGAGTGACTCCACTGAAGATTAAACGCTGTAATTGCCTGATAGCATATAAATAAAGACAAGGACTGTGAGTGCTTGCAAGCGAGCATAGACAGACTAACAAAAAGAGTGGTGTGTTATCTGCAGATGATATTTCCCGCTGTCACTTTCAGGCTCAAACTGTCTTCAGTCTGGCCCAAAGTAAAGGGACATAAATGTTGAATTCACGTTCTACCTCAGTCTTTTGCCTTGCCTTGCCTTGCCTTGCCTTCTCTCCACAGAGCCATGCAAGCAGCAAAGTGAGGTGGTACTTCAGTATATGCTTAATTGCTTTTCTAACTTAAAACCATGAGAGAATTTGAATGTTCTCCATTGATTACTAATGAATGTTAAACAAGAATGTGTGCAGCCATGTAACTAGTAATTTTTTATATTCATCCCTAAAGCATTCTGACACGTAGGCACTGAGAGTAATCACTGTGCACAGCCCTGTTTTGGAATACTCTTCTACTGCTGAACTGTAGCACAATCTGGTTTTTAAACATGATCCTCCTCCATTCCTACCCCTTCAATTTCATAATCAAAACAAGTCTTTGAAAAAAAAAACTAAATAAACAAACCAACGTTTTTTTAATTTAAATTACAGGGTGTAAGAAAAGATTTGTAAGCCAGGATATTTTAGGATAGATAATGAGGCCCACAAATATGTAAGGAACAATCCTTGCTGAATCAGTGGGCTCTGTTTTCTGGCAGAATCTCACTAAAGTTCCTCTACCAGTGGAGAGGAGAGCTGAGTCTTCCCTGGTAAGTGAATGAGCTGATTGTATTGCAAGACAATTTCTACTTGATCTTATTCCAAGTGTGCAAAGCCATAAGTGATTGCATTTGAACAAAACAGCTGTCAAAGAGATCAGACCTGGGAGCTCTGCATTAAGAAACCAAGTCCTAGTATTTATGCAAAGAGAGAAGCTGCATAAGCACCAACTTTCATTCCTGCTTAAATCTGCTTTGTACCACAAAGTGGAGCCACAAGAGCCAGGAGACAATTCCCCCTCTTGTTCAGGAAGGCTCAACATCAGCTGGCAGCCCCCCAGACAAAGGGAGAAGGACAAGGAAAGCATACCAGAGAAAGGACATGACACAGATTAGTGTTCAGACCTGTGCTAGCATAAAGCCCTCTGCTGCAGAGGTGCAAAAGTGAGAAGAGAATCCAAGCCCTTGCAGCTGGCGACTTTTTGCTGTGGCCAAATTCATTTAGCTGTGCAGGCATGTGATTTGGGAGCGGTAACTCATGGCACTACATGGGACAGTCTTCAACATCAGCATTATGAGCTGATTGTAGTACGTCTTCCCAGTGGGGTTATACAGCTGTAGGAGAGGGATGTTGTGCTGATGATTTGAGCTAATGAAGTCTTGTTCTCCTTTTCAGCTTGTGAACTATTTCTGTGACTGTCTGTCTATAACTATTCCAAGACTATTTCTGTGGCTTTCTGAATGCTGCACCTCAGCAGCTGTATCATGAGAGATCACTTGCAGTACACTGCAGTGGTTTTATCAGTCCCACCTGCCTGTGGCTTGGTAACACCGTTTTCAAGGCCAGCAGATGGCAATGTTTGTATTAATTTGCTCTCGTGTATTACACTTTCATCTTAGTGTACATAACACCAGTTGCATCAGTCAGTTTGGTGTAGAACTTGTGCCAATCCTGACCAGAAGATGTTTTGTTCTCCCTGGCTGATGTTTCTATCCCAGATGTCAACCAGATGTAGAACAAAAAATAGGTATATGTGAGAGCCCTCCTCTCACCAGGAAGCTCTGTAAACCGGACAAGCAGAGGTGCTAAAGTCAAGGTCAGCTCAAGCACAGGCCAATAATAACATCCAGACATCAGAATTTCCCTGCATCTCAATTATAGCCTGAATATTTGGGGTTGCAACCCTACCGAGTAGCTAAAAAGCTTAGCCTCAGTTTAAAACATTTAACCTTAAAGTTTGCAATATTTAATCTTAAAGCCTGACGTCACATTTCCATCACCAGTTTCTAAGCAACATTCTTGAGGAAAAATGTATATTTTAAAAGTGAAGACTCAAATGAGGCCAACCTATTTATCAAAAGTGCCCTTCTATTTTAGGAGCTTGATCTGACTAACCAGGCACTGCTCTTTTTATTACGGGTCACTGCTTTTGCAAGCCTCCCTGTACTGACTCCCTTTCCTGCTTACATACAGGGGGCTGCAGCACAGTTCCCCTGTTTACACTACTAGTTGTTATTTCCCCAGCTGCTGGCTGGGTTATGACCCGAGTCAGATTACTAATAATAGCCTCTTTCCCTCTCAGGAAAGCGAGGAGCCAGCGGGGTTCAAGAAACACGTCCCTTCTTGGAGCATCAACAATGTCTGGCTTCACAGGATTTGGGCTCTTGTGCTTTCTGCTCTAATAACCCCCCACCAGCATCAGCAGGGGAACCTACACCTGTTTATCTGGCTCCCAGCTTCCCAGCACTGTACAAAGCAGGCGATGCCAGTTTTCCTAAGCCCCTTGCCTCCTTTCACCTTCCTTGTAAGCAGTTTCTCCCACACTCCCTGAAGAATTGCCTGAAAGTCTATTTAAAAGGAAAGTTTTTCCCATTTGCTCCTCGGGCTGTTCCTTCCTTGCTGCTGCCTTATTTCTCCAGGTTTTGTAGGACTGAGAAAGAATCCTAGTTCAGGAGGTAGTTGACTTTCCTATTAGATCTTCAGCAGCTAAAATAGTGTAGTTGTGTGCACATCCCTTGACACATATGATATATTTAAGTCTGATACCTAAAATAGAGTATAGAGGGACTCACAGGGCACAGTCATCCTTAAGCAGACCTTTCCCTTTGTGATCATAGCATTAACTTTCAGTTCCTTATTAAAAGCACTCTGAGGGATATAGGATTTGTACATTGCATTCCACCTTTCTCAAACTGCTCATTTCAGTTCAGTGGGTTACACAACTCATTTCTATAAGCCTTCAGAGAGTTGTACTTCTCAGGGGTGGGGGGCCATTTTGATCTCAGATTTTCCATGTAGATGTGTCCATAGGGATTTCATTCCATCCTTTTGTGATTACTTCCAGTCCAGCCAAGAAGGTCTGTTAGAGCCCTGATTTGACAACTAAGCCACAGAAAACCAGCACATTCTTGGGGAAATTATCCCAGGGGTTATTATCATTATTAAAATTTTCAAGTAATTACAATTACTTCAAGTCTACATTTAGCAAGATTTAATTCCTAATCATTGGTTATCCTTCTGCCTTCCTCTGCTGGATTAAAAAGCAATTTATTTGCAGATGTCTCTTTCCTATGTATGCATGAGAAGATCATTTCCAACGTGTGGCTGTGCCTTCCACATAGTTAGTTCCCCACCTCTCTTTCAATAGGATCATATTCAGACATCAGGACACTTTTTGAACCCTTTGCAATCCTTTTGAAAAGCCTGATGTGTACAGCATAAATCACATTATTGACACTACATATGACTTCCCAACTTCTCACTGGGCTGTTGCCAGGGTTTCTCCTTGCTGCAGCATCACATCAAAAGCTTATTTCCAGTGGCTTACATACTGTGACCTTTAAGTTTCTTACCTAATAGCTGCCTTCCAGGATATTGTTCTTTATCTTAAGTATGCTTTATGCATTTATTTTTTTTTCTTCTTGTTGCATGATGTTACATTGGTCCTTTAAAATGTATGTTCACTTTACCAGCAGTTCTTTGTTGGTCTGTATAAATTATTTAGTTTTATTTACTTTCTAAGAAATTCTAATGCCAAATATTTCCAGCAGTCATTTCAGGTTTATTCCTCACCTTGGATAAAGATACTGACAAACACTGGCCTTGAAAATAATCCCCATGGTTCCATGTCCTGTTGTGTGCTAGTCCCACCCTACAACTGCCTTAAGAACTATCTTCTTCACTGATCTGCCATCCTTTGATACTTTAAGGCAGATTCTGTAGCATCCTCCTTCTTTAGTCAGGTTGGGAAAGCAAAACAAATTGGATAGAATAGACAGCAAAGCTCGTATGGAAATCTGTTTCTTTCCTGTGCTGTCATCATACACTGAGTGTGTTTTCCTTGGCATCCTTAGACCTGTGCAGATGAGTGATGTTTTGCCTCTGTATGGTTATTACAAAACCCGATAAAATTGAAGTAATTTAATTTTTAAAATTAATTTACCCCAAATTAAATACTTGGCTTCAGCATTGTAGGGTCAATTCTTTTGAAATATTTGTAATAAAACTGGATGAAACATTGAAATAAAAAATCTAGTTTTAATTACAATTTCTTTAAAATGTCACAATGAAGCAGTGTCATTTTTAAAGACATTTTTTTCCTTGTCAAGACTAATAAGTGAACAGACCTGACACTAATTTAAGTGGAAATACGTTATTTCCCCTTGCTCTACAGAACTCTAGTTTTGTGATCCTTGTATGAGGTACAAGGTACCTCCCAGTGGATGTAGGACAGGATATGATATGATGGAAGAGGCTGAACATTTTTGCCCTCATGTTAATGTGAGCACAGGCATTCAGCATCCTCCCCTACCTCCTGGGCAAACCATTGACCACAGAACCCAAACTGTGGACACATATTGGCAAAATCACTACTAATGTTTATCAGTGCATTAGAAAACTTGAAGTAAAAATGAAGAATATAAGAAGAGA
>NW_020955238.1:3609173-3623835 GCF_003031625.1 Empidonax traillii | reverse complement strand
AATACTTCATTCTGATATCAAATTATTCCATAATGATGTAATAATCAGTAAGATCTAACATTATCCATGGTCTCCAGCTGGTAGTATTTTCTTTCAACAATGTCTGGTTCCATAAAATTTAAAATAAACATAAGTTTGAAACGATGTAGCTCAGAGCACAAAGAAAGTGTGCAATTTCTTTTTTTGGATGTATGATCACTGTTACTCAGTAAGCACAAAGACTTAACAAACATACGGTGACAAAACCTGACTGTACACATATTTTGCACTTTAAGAAAATTTATGTGAAGATATTGGCAGGGGACAATTACAGAACATTTTAAAAATATATTTTTCTACTGTGGAGTTATGGACCTGCCTGCAGACTGTAGTGAAAACCATAACTACTGAGTTTGTTTCTGAGAAAAGATATCTCACGGTTCAAAAGTAGGATATGTTATATATTTTAAATTGGAGCTATAAAGCAAGCATATACTGAATTTCTTTGCTAGCAAAAAAGGAGTCTAGATTTACAGTAAATTTACTTTCCTTCATAGTTTGAAAACTGCATTCAGTTAGACGGAGAGGAATAAATTTAATCAAAACACTGTTGGATAAAATAACTTGGATTTAGGAGGAGTAGTAGGAGCTACTGCCAAAAGAAAGCTGTTGTGATTTACCAAAGCTAACAATATTCATGGTTTAGAAATCCAAAGGCAAAATACTAACAAAACTTTACTAAATTGCCTATAGAATTTAATGTGGCAAACTATTTTGTTGCAATGAATTTATCTAATGGATTGCTTATAGCTGAATTTCACATAGGAAATTTACAGATGTATTTCAAACTATGTTTTTACTGTAAAAAAATCCTGAAAAGAAGAAAAAATTACCATGGCTATGTCAGATGTCATGAAGTTAAAGACAGTGCTCCTCCCCACTGCAAGTCTATAACATTTAGTGTAATAATGGAACAACTTCACTACGCAAGTTGGAAATTTGCATTGTTTATAATGGGAGCAGGATTTGGGTAATCAACTTCTATATGATTTGGATTTTGGACTAAGAACTGTTATTGCAAAATATTTGAGAAGATCATAGAGTGGAAGGATATTTTATTTGGTCATTGGAATTGATAATTGAAAAAATACGAATATATGGAATCAAAGATGCTACAGTTTCTCTTGACATATCCAAAAATTTTCATTGTTCAAAAAAAATCACATTCTGGACCAATTTGATCTATTTCTTGTGGTGTATAGAAGAATAAATAGCAAAGCACTCTAGGTGATTTTACAAGTATTAAAAGAGAGAGCTGTGCTGATCAATTCCTTTTATTTGTTCTTTCTTTTGCCTTTATCTTGAACATAGGAATAAAAACCAAATCATAGTAACTATATTTCTCAGAAGTCAGTCTCATTTACTTTCAACAGACTCAGTAACACCATTTAAAACTTGAAAGCTAATAAACATGGATTTGTGGAATTAAAAATATCGAACAATTGGAGAAATAGCTACTCACAAAATTAAAGTTTTACAGCCTGAAGTTGAAGATTGTGTTCCACAGTTTAAATATTTCATATCTGACATTTTCGGACTAGTAGTGTGAAGTCTGATTTTGATTTTTCAATCCAATCCAATGGTTTGGGTTTGGTTTCAAAATCTAGATAATACTAGCTTAGATTAATCTTTGTATTAAAAGTCTATCCAATGTCTACCTACAATCTTTGATAAAATTAACACTGTTTTTCTGTATGGTATGCATTAAAGGAAGCTTCATTTTGAAAATACACTCTGATATTACAGCATAAAGTCTGCAGAGGTGGCTGCCTAAAATTAAAACCAGCATAGTTTCTGGATAGCAACTCTGCTATACAAGTCAACTAATATTTGAGTCATCTTCTCTTCCACAGCTATGGGGTGCCAATAGGTTGTTTCTGATTATTATTAGAATTCCTGCTTTCAATTTATACTCAATGTAAGAGTCAGTCTTTACATTTGCAAACCAAGATATCAGCATTGTTTGGTTTGTTTGGTTTTTTGGGTGTTTTTTTTTTTTTTTTTTTTTTTTTTTTTTTTTGGTTTGGTTTGGTTTGTTTTTTTTACCTCCCAATTAAGGCCAATGTATTTTGCTAGGGCTATCGGAAGTAGCAATTATGAGGACATCTATGATCAGGAGCAGTTTCTATTAAAATGCATCAACTGATTAGGCTGCAGCAGTAATTGCAGAGAAGTAAGTTCACATCTGAAACTTGTCATTTGAGTTAACACATTGTTTTGGTGTTATGGGATGATTGAACAGACCCAATCATAATTAGACCTGGTGATTTCAAAAGGTCCTTGGCCAAACCCACAACTGACTCCACACCTTTAAAACCAAGATGGATATGCTGATTTATACCAGTTAATTATCAAGGCTATTGTGTCTGGTTTTTCATCAATATCAAAGGGACTACTTGTTGAATAAGATGCTGAGTAAATGCAAGTTAATAAACCCATACAAGACAAAAATGCACAGTATGTGTTAAAGAGAAGCAAAGATAGATGCAATGCATGTAGACACTGGGTGTCTATATACATTGCATCTAGAATCACAGACTATTAAAATATAAGCATTTTATAATACAAAGATATCAGTCCCATCAGTGAAGATAAAATGAACCCAAGCAGCTTGCACAGCAAATACTTTCATAAGTAGTTGAGGAACAGTGACTCAAATCCACGACTATTAACTGTAAGACAGTAATACTGTAGGGAACTCTCCTGCTCTGGCAGGGGGATAGATAAGTTGACCTAATGGTTCTTTTCTATTTCTAATTTCTCTGATTCTATTAAGTCTTGGTATTTCCAGAAGAATGCAACTGCTTTCCAGGGCCCCTGAGACATGTGAATTTAGGCAATTCCTTCCTGTAAATAACACTACCTTTCAAACAGTAAAAATACAGACTAGAAGGGGACATTAAGCCCAGTTTAATAATTTCTAAGCACAGGCACAGCAGAAACGCTTTTTTTTCCCCTACACTTTTCCTACTGGAGTTTAATTAAGATTGACAAAGCACTAACTTTAAATCAGCAAGGAGATCCTTAGATCCATTTTGTTGTCAAATATACTTTCCCTGCAAATGGCAGGAGTAACACATATCATTTCACTGATAATGTTTTAATATCCTGCATTGAATAAAACTTTTTTTTTAATCAAGTTGCAATGGTAGCACTAAACTACACAAGGGGCTTGGGGGTTGCAGATGGCTGCATTACTCTAAATGTTCAAGCTTGACTGACCCATTTCATCAGCACTGTCAGAGCCTTGCACTGATACATGTTGACAACATTTAATCTTAAAAAATTGAAAGAAATGAATTAATATGCAAATTTCATCAGCTTTGTAATAAAAATGTCCTTGAAAAAAAACAGAGAACATGACCCCCAAGGAATTGTGTGAATTATCCCAGCTCAATTCTTTAAGTTAGTCAGAGGTATGTGGGTCCGCAAGGAAATCAGTGCAGATTTGACTTGGAAATAATTATGATGAAGAACAAAACACAAGCAGGTTGAATAAATGTAACAACTTGGGAAAAAGTCTTAGTCCTGTTTGTTATTCACTTTGAATTAACAGGATTAGGTTTGGTTTTTGAAAATAAAGGAACACCACCATGTAATTTTAACACCTAAGTAATGTGAAAACAATTTCTTTTTTTGCTATCAATTTTAGTAGGTATTAGAAACAGCTCTTGGAAAATCAGATTTTTTTTCACTACACTATAGCTTTAGGTATTGAGTAACTTAAGCTGTGGTATTATGTCTGCTGTATGCAAGTCAGGTAAATACTCTCTTCCCTTAAAAAAAGAGAAGAATTGCCTGTGTGTAAATCGGGAAGGTGAATGGAAATTTACCTGGGCATCACTGGAGTCCTTGCAAGATAGGAACTGCTGTACTTATATTCATTAGAAAAGAGGTAGTCCAGGCCAATATGTTTTAAAATCACATTTTCAAAATCAAAACTCTACTACAAATGAGCAACTTCCACCCTGGACAACTGAACACAATTTTTCAGAGTCTCTAAAATAAGTTGTCTGATTTTACAGTTCCATGGAAGACAGACATGCTGAAATACGGACCATGATCAACCAAATTAATCCATTCTGTAAGCTTTTGTGGTTTTCTACAAAAGTCTTTTAAGTTTCTATTTTCTCTTCTAATCTACAATCAGTAAAACCTACTTTTATAGTGCCCTTTGCACCTGTATGCATAAAATGAATAACCTTGCAGTGTAATTATGCAGTATCTATCAGTTTTGAAATGATATAAAGTTGCAGATAGAAAAAGAATAAAACCTCTTTAAGAATCCCAAATTAATATATGTCAAACTCAGGCTAAATCTTAATCTTCTTGCAACATTTCTCTAAAATAGATGTTCTTTTATCACCTGGCATATCAAGACCCACTGGAAAAAAAAAAAAAAAAGCATTTGGTTAACATGCTGTGGAACAGCACTCTCTTCTCCACCTCACTTCAGGCTATTCTTGAAAGATCTGAACAGTTGTATAATAATGAAAAATGTGCAATACTTGTGGGGCATTGCTTGTGCACACATACCTCCGCCCACGCATTCATCATTCTGCAGGTATTGTCAGTGAAAGTTTAATTGCATAAACACTCTGTAACTGTCCTGTCATATTTCTTGTCAGTCTGGATTCCCTCTCTGGGCTCACTATCTCACAAAACTATAATTGAATTGCTACCAAATCACAAGAGGGCCCAAAAAAATAAAATCTTTATGAATAGAATTTGTTTCCTATCAGCAGATTTGACAAATTGTGGCAGAGGAAGGGCCTTAGCGATAATTTCTGAGTTTATTCTAAATCCAGTTATTTGCTGTTTGCTCTTATCTGTTCTTTAGAATTTTAAAGCCCCAGTGAGAAAGAATCCCAAATAGCTCAACAGTAGTATTTTTCCGGGTCCTAAAGAGACCAGTAGTAAAAATAAATAAAAATAAATAAAACACTGCCTTAGACATGGCTATGGCTAAGTATTGCTTAAAGGAAAGAGAATCTTAATTAATTATGACATACAGTGAATATCAGCCAGTAAATGTCTTTCATATCCCCTCACAGTCACTTTATTTACTTATTCAGGCCAAATGACAGCTTCTGCAAAACATATTGCTTTGAATGTATAACCTGTGTCTATGTTACTAATTTTTTACTGTGTGATAATTCCATGTACATTCTATTCCTGAGTAGATAATGAAGGTAATGACCAAATAAACTTAACACAAAGGTGTGACACATATTTTGTTAGTGTACTGTGAAACTGGAATGCAAATTAATATATAACTTATGTTAATATTTTCAGAAAAATACATCCCATTAGGCTAGAAGTTGCTCATTTTTAAGCTGAAATTGATATTTTCCTGATATGCATTCTGATTTTATTCTAAGCGAGTTGTAGTGAATGGCAGAAAATTATAACTCTAGCAGAAGCCTGAAAACATTGTTCATTCCACTTTAAAATTTTATTAGCAGCAGGTGCATTAGAAACATATCTTAATGAATAACTTTTAAATGGGACAGAACTTCAACTGGATTGACAACTGTCTCATTGTTTATGTTTTTTAAATGTGCTTATCAAAATCACATAGGATTGATGGGTGTTTTTAGATGAAGTTATGTTTTAGCAAGAGACTTAATTTAGGACTAAGGTTAAGGCTGAGGATAAATGAGTGCATTAGATGATTAAAGAACATTTGTCTTGTTGGACACTTATGTAATTTGTTTATGATGCTTTCAAAACAAGCTCTAAAATAAGAACAAAAAGCACAGGTTTTAGTCAACTTCTCTCGAACATAAACCCTGAACTAAAATATAGTGTTTTTATGCAGAATTACAAGATATATCATTTTTTTCTTATTAAAAACATGATTCGAGGATAAATGGTTTAAGTATATTTGATGAAAATATTAAAGATATTATTTTCTACCTTTTCTCATTATTTTTTATTTTCCTGGGTGAAATCTCTCTGACTGGTGGAAGAGGAGTGGGGCTGCAGAGTGGAAGAGTGAGTTTTCTCACCCCTTTGCAAAAAATACTATTAAAGATTACTTTACTTTGCTTTTTCGATTTTATTTTTTTTTCAATAGTACTCAAATTATTCCAATGTTCAAGCTAGGAGAAAAAGCATTATTATAATAAAAGGGATGCCTCATAAGAAATACAAGAGGAAACCTGAAACTAAAGCCTTTGATCTTTTGTGCGTAGGTCACTGATTAAAATTTTATTGTAGCAGTTAATTAGTATTATTATTTGGTGGCTTATTTGGACTGGATTGGGGTACCAACACACTTCCCATGCCAAAAAAAGTTCATAAAATGAATGCTAATTGGCACTACTGCATATATTCACAGGAAAGCACCTGGAGTTTGGGCAGGGCCTGGTCTGTGAACTGTCTTCCCACCTTTATAGAATATCATTGGAGGACAAGGCTGGAGAACAGCAATGCAACAGCATGGAAAAGACCACACTGCTGCTGCCCATGCTGTACGTGTTCTGTGGATAAACAAACAATTTCATTCCCCAGGGCTGTCTCCATCTGGCATCTATCATCAGAATGCAATTCATTAAAAAAAAAAAAAAAAAAGGGAAGCTCTATGTTATTGATGATAGCACAACTACATCTATTCATTCAATGTTCTACAAAACCTTTAAGGGTAATGTACTTTGATAAGCTACACTTAATGAAATAATTAATCCTAATCACCTACGGTGGACTGTATTAGTGCCACGTTTCAGTTCTGCCACGCTATCACCCTTTAAGTGTCTGGTCACGGAAGGGATTGGCCAGCATGAACACTGGCTGCACAGCATTCCCACAGGCAGCTTATGGGCCTGTCCAATAGCCCGACTGCAAAAAGCCTTATCTTTGTGACTGGCGTAGATGAGTATCACCATCACCATTACAGGTGGCACTATCGAGCCCCTGGGCTACAACCTCACTGTGCAGGAACAGGATAGGCAGCTCTCTGACAGCTGAACTGCTGCTGATGGAGGGATGACAAATTCAGACTTGAAATGTCAGGATTCAGCAGCACAGAGGACTCAGGGAACAAACAAGGGAGTGGATTTTTTAAATGCCTCGTAGTTAGTTGAGCAATTTACCCTGGTAAAAAACATAAAATGTAATAAAATCAGAGAGACAGCACATCTACTCTACCTGGTGATAAACAAACAGAGCTGATAGAGTGATGATAAGTTAGATGACTTTGATTCAGTGCTCAATATTATTCACAGATGAAAAGCAAGCAGTATCTGAGACAAAGTGCCTGGGAAAAGCTTCAAGAACTGGAAGCAGCAAACCTTTTACACACAAGCAATATTTTCAGACTTTTCCCAGTGTGACCACGAGTAAAATTATTCACTGAAGGTGGACATTCCTTTTGGCCAGTTCTGCCTTTCGTGATCTCTGCCCCCCACAGAGCTGAATCAATATCAAGTAATATCATCCTTTATATCTCTGCTGTTTTGTGTATATAAAGAAGATGGAATTGTGTAATTTTGACAAGAACAAGGTTTTAGTCTGCAGTATGATGAATTAAACATAACTGACTGACAACAAGCCAAGAGCTTCACGCAGTCAAGACTGATCTGCTCGAAATCTCAGATTATTGAGTCAGTACTGTTCTATTCTACTCTAAAAAGAAACACCATCTCCAGCTCCAATTAGAAGGATAATATTTGAAAGACAAGTTAATATCAACATAGATTGGGTAAGTAAAGGCTATAGTGCAATTTTATATTATAGAAGAACATAAAATAAAAATGCTTAAAATAATTTGTCTAAATATGGTTTGTTTAAATATAATAATTTCTGGGTTTATGACTCTAAAAAGAGAAATAAACAAGATTTGTTGATTGCAAAATAAGTTTGTGACTTAAATTTATTTAAAGTCGACATAAGTCAGTCAAATGAAAAAAAAAAGATTCTCTACAGTTGGAAAATAGATATAATGAATATGGTGACTGGTAATTACTTTGGAAAGATACACAATGTCAGAGAGCAATATTTAGAAGGAAGAAATAGAAGGAGGTTGTAAAGACAAGACAGGAGGTGGGGGCAAGAGCAAATGAGATATGAATTTTTAACAACAGGATGGGGAAAAAAACAGTGTAATTTAAGGCTACATAGGTGAATATGGTGACAGACTAAAATTATTCTTTTGTTTGGGAAAATGCGGCCTTCACATGAAACTAACAGACAAGACTGAAAGAGCTGAGAGAAGGGCACAAAATAAGAACTCTGGAAGATTTCAGAACAAAGCATTTCTGATGGATGAATGAAATGAACAGTATGTCTGTGTACAGAAACGAATGGAATGTATTCTAAATGCACATGTAGACTGAATATAACAAGTAAATGGGAGAAGATGGAAACACAATTATTCTGATTTTTCCAGACTAAGCTGTATGACCAAGAACAATCCCACGCAAGACTGGGGATATCCAGGAAGATAAGTTAGTCTTATTTCTCACAACCTTTTAGCTGGCATAGGAACTCGCTCCATTGGTACTGCTAGAGACATGTGATCAGAGAAACAGAAGTCTTGACCTCAGAGCCCAAATCAAATAGATCTGAAGAAAGCAGTTGGAGAAATCAATACAAGCAAGCAAACACTCTCCAGTTTACTTCACCTATGAATTTCTCTTTATTAAGTAAGGGAAGGAGTACAGTAGAAAGTTCATGCATTCTCCAATCCTCCTGCCATATTTTTAGTTTCTTCTTGCATATTTCCAAAGACCTTACAGATATATTAAATACCAATCTGTCCTGAGTGCAACAGAGATTCTACTTGTTAGTCTTCCTGTAGTCATGGAAGAGTTAATAGAATTTGTGCCTAAAAATAAATTCTATTTAAGTATGTGTTTATCACAGTACATGGGGATCAAATAAAAGCAAAGGTAGATTATTCTTTTGTTTATACTGATTTGGAATTTCATAATATAATAAATATATTTGCCTGATTTTGTAATACAGTAAATACACTTGCACTAGGTGACTTCACAGCTTACCAAATGCATCTTGTATGTACATAAATACTTACATATAAATACACATACACTTATACACTGTATTTAGCACTTGTGTGTGTACATATTTCTGTCTAGTGGATCTACTCTATGGCCTAGCTATAGTAGAGATAAATTTCCTCTTTGATCCACCAGATAACCTTTCCAAGTTGTCTGCTGGACCTATCTCTATTTATCTTGTATATATAAACATGGAAAGGAACTATATGATTACTGGATGTACATTAAACACTAATTCTACATTTTACTTTCATTTATTAATTGCTAGCTAAAGACATCAGAGATTCCCCTTGTATAAAATGCTGTAAGATTGCAAAATTTAGTTGAAGGAAGAAAGCATGCATTTATTCAAAGAACCTATTTCTATTTTAGAACAAAACACTACAAGTTAATCCTGAAGGATTAACTATGGCAAAGGAACCTAAAAGAACCTAATATAAACTCAGAGTCAAATTTAGCTCTGTGGTAAACAGAGGTAGCGGAACCATGACTGTTATAATTAGGAAAAATCTATCCTCCTGCAATAGCAGCTACACACATTGCAGGTTAACAGACAGATGAAATGACAATGTTCTTAGTAAGAGTCAAATCCAGGTATCTCAACCTCACCAGTACATGATTACAAATGAATAAAATTTCTCTACAACTGAAGATCTGTATTACTATTTTTGCCATTACTATTGTACCTTTTAAAGCTGACTCGTGACTGAAATGAAAGCAAGTTTTAACATTAGCATGCATACAGGTCATCCTGATATTATCGTACCACATAATGATTTCAAAAATCTCTCAAAGATTAATGATGATCACATAATTCCAGAAAGTCAGCACTCTATATGTAGAAATATATTGGCAATAAAAACCAGCCACTGTTGTGCCTTTCCCCATTTGGGGATCTCTCACTTTTCTTTGGTTTCTAAAGGCCTCAGATCAATAACTGGAGTGACATTATTAACAGCTCCCTCAACACCTTGGCCAGCACTAATATTAAATCCATTATACCTTCTGTTTGACATTTGCAGTACAGCGGAAAGTGCTGTAGATACAGTCAAACTGCCTTGGGAATGGGGTTGGATGCAGGGTTAGTGAGATGGCTTCCCTTGCCTGACTTTAAATTTATCTCATTGATAGAAAACTTCAGCTATTCAGAAAACTACACTAGGCAGTAAATAATTCACCTGTCAAAGTAAGTAAAAAAAAAATCACTTTCACGCTGTTTTTGAAATACATTGCCAAAAGGTCTTCAAAAAATATTTGGCATTCCTTATTGTCATCATGTTTACAGAATTTAATAGGTATCACACACATATCACAGTGTTTCCAAATAAATGCATTACTAGTGAATGATGTTGGAAACAAGACACAGGTGTTTGGTTTGTAGTTTTAACTTTCATGGTAACTTTTTAAAGGCATTTATTGTACATTGTAGGCACCATGTAATAATATAACTCAATCAACTTGAATAAAATTGCCAGACAAACTAACCAGCAATTCTCATGGTATTTACACTGGCATAGCTTGTATCTATATTCAGTTCCTCAGCATACCCAGTCACTATGGCATTCCATGCACTCAAGCTCTGATGTTCTGGCTGAGCTGCATTCACGACAGAATACAACATGCGAAGCTATGTATATGATACCCTTAGATTCCTACTTGAGTACTTCAGGGCAGCTTAGAGCAGCTCATGGAACAGCTATTTTAGAGCAGCTGTATCTCTATCTAAAAACAGGAGCTGTGAACCTGGGATGTTCAGGGATGACTGTTCTAGGAGTCTGAAAATTAGTCAGAAAGAAAGTGAAAATTCTACTGTTAGATTATCATCTCTGGTGTACAAGAATGGACAGGAAATATATGTAGTGGTTGCAGGCTGATGTGCTTTTACCTCAGATTAGTTGGTACTAAAAGACTCTCTGACACTATAATTCTAGTAGCCTGTTTGCATTTGCTGCAAATGGGTCTCCTAACTGGTAACTGGTAAGGTAATGGCCAATCTTCGTGAACGAAGAACCGGGGAAGGTCTTTACACCTTCCAGCCTGCGCATTGGATTTTTTAGGTGAGACACAGTGTGCGCGGAACTGAGCCCACCCTTTAATCCTAAGGTTCATCTGCTGGGGCCAAGCGAGCTTGGACGGTGGCAGCGAGGTCCTCAGGACGTAGATGGATTGCCTTACAGGGCTAATGAGATCCATCTGCCCGGAGAGTGTCCTAACCGGGAATTGAACCCGGGTCTCTGTGGTGACAGCGCAGCACCTTTACCCTCTAGACCACCAGGGGCTCCCTGGGTCTCCTAACTACATTTCCAGTATCAGTCCAGCTAAAAGCTGCAGACAGGAGGAAACTCTAAGCTCTGCAAATGCAAATGAAAGAAGCAGAAGCTGGTGGCACTAGGTGGGGAGAACAGCAGCTCATCAAATTGTCCTTTGACTTCATGGAAGATTCTGAAACAGAGTTTAGGAAAGAACTTGCTTAATCAAAGAAAATAAGGCAACTGGACTAACAGGTTATGTAGAGTATTCTCAAGTGTTGTGACTTCACAAGAAGAGAAGCTCTGGTGACAGCACTTGTGACGAAACCTTGTCATGGGAGGCACCCATCCCTGTGAAGGTACACTACCACAGAGCAAGGTTGCAGATTCGTTTCCATAGGCTTGCCTTCCCTACTTTCATAGATATGTGACTCTGACGCAAAAAACTCTGAAGATTCCGGCTAAGATAATTTCAAAGGTGTGTGCTTGGTGTGTCTCTGCCATCTTTCTGCCTAAGATTGCCAAGCATGGTGCCTCTGCTTCTTAGCAGCTGCAATTCACGGTTCAGTTTAGCCACTAGTAAAACCACCGCTGATTTTGGCTTATATTAATATCCTGGCTGTGAATGGGAAAACTGATGAGTGAACAAGTTGCCCATGCTCTTCCCTCCCCTTTGGTGTCATTAATCTGTGTCAGAGGTCACAGTGTGTAAGTGGGGTGGTAACATCTTAAGTGCCTTTAAAAAACAACAGGATCATAGTCCAAATAAACTATTCTTGTCTGAATGTGTGATTAAAGAGAAAAGTAAAACAAAAATTGAGGTGGATGTCTCCAAGGTTCTGGGCCCTATCCTGATTTTTGGGGTTTTATTACACATGCCTACATTAATCTCTTTACCTGTTAAAAGGACTAGTAAAACAAATAGAAGAGTGTCTTTTTTAGACACAGACAACTCTGAGAAATAACAATAGCTGTTTCCAGCTGATTCTTCTGGATATTTACCCATATTTGAGGTGAATTTTGCAACAGAGATGAGTGCAAACTGCTTAACACTGCTGCTGGGAATACTCAAATTAACAAGTCTGAAACTGGCTTGGGTGCATCAACAGGTGCTGCAGCTTGGGAGGCGCCTGGCACACGTGAAGATTCAGGAAAAGTCAAAAAACGACAGCCTTCTAGCAAATATATTAAGTCCAACCACAAAGTGAACTGTTCATATTATATGACTTGAAGAGGATTATACAAATAATGAAATAAAGATTCCATTCCTGCATACTTCTCTTGAGGTACTAAGAATGCCAAATGAGTGAATTTTGGACTCTCATACCCTAACTGAAGGTGGATGGGGCTTTAAAACTTTATAAGAAATACAATTTCCCATAGCCAAACTCAGTTTGAGGAAATTCAGTGTTCAGTGAGGTGTTAATGTAATTTTATGTTTTTAATTTCCTTGGTTTTGAAATGACCCAAAGAAACAATTTAATTGCTATGCATGCTATAGTTTGAATACTTTCAAACTGGGCTTTTAAGATTCACACTTTACTGACATGAAAATTCAAGTGGGAAAGGAGTGACTCTCCTCTACATTTTACTTGTAGTATTTGACTGGTAACAGCATCATTTTACTGGCCATTTATTTACTCCTTTTACAGGCTCTTAGCATTTTTTTCATTTCAATAGGAAAAATGGATTTTTAGAGAGAAAATCTAGAAATCTAAAATTAACAGAATATTACTGAGACTCCAAATTCATGCTTTAGTTCCATCCCTGTGGACAGCTATCCTTGTGCCTGATGTCAATCTAAGCACAGGAATTGCTGTTACCAAAAGTATGTTCTGCTAAGATCTGAGAACATACAGTTGCAGTGAAAGACCTCTTGCATGTTAATCTCTTACACTCAAATAAAGTACAGGTATTCAGCTCTACCAAGACTTGTACCAGGAAAGTCCATTAGTCTTTTTAGTATTGCTTCCTCCTGACTATCAGAAAAGTACTATTTCTACTAAGCAGTAACTCAGAAAAAAACGTACATTTTCTTCACATCCAAGCAATTTTGCTTAATGGAGCAATTCTTTAATTGCTCATGTCTGACTTAAGGTTAGGTGTTAAAAATCACAGAAGTAATATGCAAAGAGATTTTGGATAACATGTGAGGATGAGACCTTTTAAGAGAATGGATTTGTCACCCTTACTAGGTTTCTAGTCCCATGCTAGAGTAACCAACGTTCTTCTTTTCAACTAAGAGTTTAGGTGAAATGCTATAGACTGTACTTCAGGCATTCCATGGGTTAACTTGCTATTGTAGTTATTCTTTGACCAAAGTTCTGTCTGATATATTTTGCTAAGTTGTCTAAATCCTGCTGTAGTATTGATTTCTCCCTTTAAAAGCTCTCACCCATTCAGTGAGCTCCAAGGATCCCTTGTCCCAGCTCAATTCATTCTAAAATGCAGCTGGGATATGTTATACCTGACAGTAGTATTACGGTTGCTAACTGATGTTAGAGATACAAGATGATTTTAGAAACAGAAAGGGAAATGTTTCTTCACCACAGAGAAATATACAGTACTTCTTATAACCCTTGGATAACTGGTTTGCCCAAAGAGATTTTTTTCCTTCTTCTATTACTCCTTGAACACAGCTGGTTTTACATTTATTGGGCACTTAAAAGTACTACATTGAATTCATTAAAAGGACAGCATCCCAAACCTGCAGAACTATTACAAGTAATGAAAAGACACAAGTAGATGTACAGAAAAAGTAAATTAGCCATTCAGGCAGCATGGTCCAGAGGTTCTTTTCTCACAAGAGGAGTCTGCAAGATAGATTCGGCATCAAGTCTTTCAAGTTACCTTAAAATATACACTGTTTATTAATTAAGCTGAATTGAAGGTTCAGGAATTTCAGTCACAGAACATACCCACCAAGGGGCCAATCTTGAAAACAGCTACTCATATAACTACAGATTTTTGACAAAGATGTCTTCTGAAACTGCATCCTAAACACACTTATTTTTTTGTTCTTTGCTGTCCAGTAAGTATACACCTTTGATAATCCCCATTTTCTTCAGTCTAATTTCGGAGAAGAAAGTCTGCTGCTTGAAGAAAAACACTTATTATGGTGCAGTACCACTGCTTCTTAAGCTAGCCTAGTCAGTTATTTTCTTCTATTATAATGCCAAATGTTACTTAGATTTCAGTCATTTAGTAATGCTACACTGAACTCATCAAGTATTCTGCAAAATTCCATACCTAGTAGCTGCCTCTTCATTTTCATAATAATCACATATTGATATCCTTTTTTCCCCAAAATTACACACACTGTTATTTAAAAAATATCTTAGTGTCTTAACACAG
>NW_020955238.1:3469173-3604173 GCF_003031625.1 Empidonax traillii | reverse complement strand
CACCATGACAAATGGAGTTTTGCTTCACTCTTCTTTATTCCACATCTGCCTGCTCCCATCTCCCCAGAAAACAGCCATTGTTAAAGGGCAGCCTGGGCAGAAGTGGAATGAGAAAGCACATGCACAGGAATAAACTGCTCTAGTATAAGAAACACAGAAAAGTATGGGCTTTATAGGGCAGGACATTTACCAGACACAGACCTTGGCCATCTTCCCTTGTCTTCAGGAAACAAGCAAGACAATCTGATCTAAGGAGCTAATTGTGAAGCAAAGTAAGGGAAATTCCAACATACTATCTATAACAAGTATTTCATAAGAAGCAAGGTTCATGATTACTCTTACTGAGCCCAGGCAAAGAGAATTCTAAATTTGCAACTTTTTTTACATACATTCTATCAAGGTATTTAAAAAAACCCCTTAAAAATAAGAGGAGGTTTGTGGTTTTTTTAAAATAATATTATTATTGTTCATTAATTCATTATTGTTACAAGATATTGCAAATAAATTTGTATGTTTCAGGTTATGGACTGGTTAACTACACCAGTGATGTAAATATGAAAGATCAGGGAAAAGAAGCAATTATATTTTCCTTTTATGCATATCAGATTGCGAGAAGAACTATAATCTAATTTGCCCTTACTATCAATCTTTAGTTGAACTCAAGTTCATTCAAAATGATGCTATGACCTAGCTATACTATGGACTAATATGGCAATAACAACAAATATCCCTAAAAAATTATTTCAACCTCATGTGAAAAAAATAGGGAAACCATGAACAACCTACTACCAGAAGTAGCAGTTTAATAGCGTGCTTCATTTCAGCCTGTAGCCTAAAAAATACAGACTCTAAAAAGAAATACCAGCCTTTCAGGAGATTGTATATAATTGCACAAGTTGGGTCTTTTCATTAGGAAATTTACTCTTCTTCAGATTTACAGCTCTGAGTGTAACAAAATCTTTGTCACATGGTGCAGACTTACAAGATTTTTTTTCACCATACAAATTAATTTGTTTTTACTCAGTGGAAACCAATTCAGCAGCACCCGCTGAATTTGCTGCTGTGAGAGTCGCCTTTTCAGAGTCTTAGAGCCCAACAAAACACTAAGCATGTGCCTAACATTAAACCTGTGCTGCAGTTTCCTCAAGGTAAATGGGATGCAAATGAATGTTAGGTTGTTTTGTTTAATATGGATGATCTCATGCACCTTTGAACTATTCTGTTGCCAGCTGCCAGCTGCCACTTACCACTACTAGAGAAGTCAGTTTTATAGGACACGGATTGGACCACTTTAAACTAATCTTTGCAAAAAACCCCCAGTTCACTGGGAGGAGGAAAAAGTGTCTGATAACACCACCTCTGCAAGTTGCTCAGATGGGTGGAAGAAAGAGGGCACAATGCCCAAGGTACTCTAGCTGACACCGCAACCATACAGCTTATATTTTACTTCCATAACCATTTATAAAGAACACATCAAAATAAACAGCAACGAGTAGCTTGTGCTCCCTATCATAACTTATCACCTCTCAGTACCTCATGTACAATAATACTTCCATGAAAATCAAGCTATATTGCTTCTGCTTTTTTGTACAACATTTTCCATGACTAAGAGCAGCAAGTGACAACACGTTCTCCAGTAACTGAGATTGATTATTGGTGCTTCAGCACATCCATAATCATGATGCACGCAGCATGGAGAGGTGGAATTATTTTCATATACTGAGCTGATTGGTAGAAACCCCTTCTTTTGTAACTGAACTGAATATGTATAGGATGCATGCAATATACCCTAGAGGAAGGAGTATTGTGCTCGCTCATGCCTTGCGTGGCTCTGAGCAAGACAAATCATGCATGCTCACTGCATTTGCTACTCTCCAGTCACAGTGGTCACATAAATTTACCAGTGGTTACCACTCTGAAGTATGTGAGATACTACTGTTTTATTATTAACAATAGTGAGATTCTGAAAGAGGAATCAGAAATGAGCGTGGTACATGGCAGAAAGTATGGCACTTGTAGGTCTGGATTTTACTGCAGTAACATTGGTTTTACAGCTGGCTAACTGTACTGACTTCAAAAGAATTGCTGCAGATTGTTACTAATGAAGTGACTATGGAGTGTGAACCTCTGTAGCTGCTTACAGCAACAGGAAACTGAAGATTCTTTGGCAGAAAAAGATTTTTTCTTTGCTTTGCTTATCCAGCATATTAGACAATACTTTTTTATTTTTATGTCATTTCTAAAAATCTGAACTGAGCAATACTGTCTAACTGTGGTATTGCAACAACAAGAGTTAGTGCTATGGTAAATCTCATTTGATTAAATGGATTAAACAGCAGTTTGAGGCTATGGAAATGGACAAGGCACTGTAAACTCCTTAACGATTAAGAGTGATTAAAGAAATGCTTTTTAAGGTGAAATATGGTTACAAACAGCTCAGCAACAAAAAAAAAGCAGTAATATATTTATGCAATAATGAATTTTCTATATAAGGATTAACACACCAAATTGCAGACAGTTGAATAAGCATTTATTATCCATTTTCTGGTTATTTCATGTTTCTCTAGACAGTAAGCTACATGTTACCCAACAGGGAAGACTAGAGATGAAGTATAAAACACAACACAACAGAATGTGCTACAGTTTATAAAATAATACACCAAAAAGAAAGTGAAATACAATGCAATGTGGTATCATCCTTAGAATAGGGTTTCCTCTGGACTAATGTTTATGGTAGCTCACTCTCCATAACTTTTACATATCACAAGACTTCTGAATATTGAAATGCTTTGGCAGAAATACTGCATTCTTTCCCAATCCATCTTACTTCAAATTTTAGTTCGTGTATCTCAAGGACAGACACAGAAATTGAAACACCTGCTGAATAAAGTTCTGTATATATTAGTAGAAAGAGGAGAAAGAAAAACTTATCTTCAATAGTGAATCTGATAAAACAAAAAGTCTTCCAATTACTTTACACACACATAGACACACACTGCACCATATAACTCATTTAGCAAAGGTTACCAAAAAAATTCCATGAAATTACAGCAATCTTCATTAAACTGTTGACATCAGTGGAGACACTTTCAGTTTAGTCCAGTGTGGGACTACAGAATGAGATTCAAATTACCCTTTCAGGAAACATTATAAGAAAAGTCTTTGTAGTGTCTCCCCAAAGGCTAGGGTCAAATTTTCAAAAGTAGCCTTTGATTCTGGATGCTCAGCCTGGGACAGCTCTTTAAAAAATTTTTCCATGGATATAAAATCCTTCATACCTTTATGTTAGGCAGGTATCAGTGAGAGAGTTTTCCTGTTGGGGCAGGGTGGGGGCTTGTAGCCTTCTGCAGCTGACATAAAGTGGCACCTAGTCTGTCAGGAGCAAGTATGTGCAAGGCAGCTAACACTAGCACTGGGTATTAAGCAGATATCTTTGGACACTTGCTTTTGCTCAACTCAGCTCCCCTTTTCTCTCATACCTTTGGTTTTATTTTCTCTTCTTTTTGCAAAGAGATTGCCCATAGCAGTTCTTTGCAATGCTCTATAACCTGAGAATGAAGGAATTAAAGATCTTTGTACAAGCCTCTGTGACCCTGTGCCAGGTTGGAAGGGGACCCCTTCCAATGTTCTAAGAAATTTGCAGTCTAAATCCTGAGTGAGACTATGGTATTGTGGGACAAAGCCTCTAAATTAAGGCAGATACTCCTATAGCTTCTATCTTTAAGAGTGAGTGTATCAGAATGGAAGGAAATTGGGGCACTGGCTAAAAGATCGAATTTCACAGCTTTCTCTAACTAATTTTTAGAAGATATTTGTGTTTTACAAAATTGAGTAACAGAAGAAAAGATTCTAGTGTTCCTTTGGGAATGAGGAGAGGTTTCTCATTCACTTTGCCTTAATCACTGTAGAAAATATTCCCAGAAACTTTCTTTTGTTTAAATGATTCTTCTTGCGTTTCAAGCCAGCCCATCTCAAGTCATTCATAGGTCTTCTGTACTTTCCGTTCTCTCTCTTTCCTTCAGTCTCTTTCTGTGTCCCTCTGGAAAATTCCATCCTTTTTTATTGCTACTCAGAACTGGAGGTCACTCCAAGTTTGGAAATCCAGAAAACCCTTGTATTACTACATTCAAATATAACAGCTGAAAGGTGAGAGCAAAATGTAGCTGCCAAGATGTTTAGCTTCTGTTTTATGAACTATGAGGAAGACAGGAAAATAAGAGCACATAGAAAAACAAAGCTTGAAGCTGCAAAAGTTATATTTGATGCAGACAGATATGATTTCCAAGTAAATGTTTTCCTCTTAAAAGTTATTAGTCATATTGATCACTTAGAGTAATACTTTCCACAGTCAGATTATTTCAGGATTCGCCTATGTGTTGGTGGAGTGGGACATGCTGATTGTTCTGGCTGTCTTTACAGCTACTATTGTGCTTTCCCTTAGATGCTAAATTAGCCACCTGTCCACAGCTCTAGATTCTAAATGTTGCAAATTGCATAAATATGTTGGGTTGAGTCTTTTTATTCTTTCAATTGGTTTGCATTGGTCTTGGCTATGAAATATTCCTTTCTGTACCTCTATATGATTAATGGAATGCAGATGGAGGATTCAGCTTCTTGGGGTGTTCTCTGGGCACCCTGTATCCTGCTACATTAAGGACAAGCCTCACCGTCTGTATGCCACTCCTTTTAATCACAATATTAACATTATATCATGAGAAATGACACTAAGATTTATTGACCCTCCATTTGGCACTTCACTTTGTCAAGGCACATTGATATTATAGTAGTTTTCAAAATTGATACCAGACTTACTACAGTATTATGCTGTTGTCAGCAATCAGTGAGCCTTTTGCAAACATCCTGGAGCATCCTTTTCTCATCATAGCTCTTTTCCTAAGTTACAGTAACAATGTTTGGAAGTGGAAATCACCTGTTAGCTTCTGCTGTGAAATATATTTCCTTCCTCCTGCATAAAAATCTATTATTCTTGAAGAAGGTGTAAATTTAGCTTAGTACTCCATTTGTTTTCCAGCAGCAAAATGAATGACCTTGTTCCATTTACATTTACAGTAAAAATTATAGCATTTATAGTATTTGAGTAAAGTGACTTTTTTTTTTTAATTTGTGAATCGATTTCTGCATAAAGATACCATTTCTGCTTTACTCTTACTTTTTTTGGTGAATGAGCAGTAATATTGGCTCTTAGATGAGCCCCAGCAGGCACTGCATAAGGTACTGCTGAGACTGTAAGAAAGCTCTTTTCATACTATTTAGCAACACAATGCCAAATAGGATGAGGGTTACTTCTATGAGGGTTACTTCTGACACATATTGATGTCTACAAAAGTTTTAACATCAGAAATCAGCAAGCTTTCAATCAGAATTTTTGGAGTTCTAAACTCAGTGTAAGGGAAAAAATGCTCCAAACCTCATTGACATGCAAGGGTTGTGACTTGACCACTTTCAGATACTTCAAGTGTTTTATTTTGCATTTCTTCAAATACTAAAAGAACAAAAATGGCTCTAGAGCAGCAGTATATTAGGCATCCCAACACTACACCTGAAAGAGGCATTTGTAAGGTAGATCTAATGTTTTGTTCCTGTGGTTTGCTGCTGTCAGTGAGATGCTAAGAGATATTATATGGGCTGATATCACTGCCCATATATATCACTGATCACACTTGATCAGTGATTTCCTTGATCACCTGATCTCCACCATCCACAGCCACACACACATATTTCCCTCAAAAAAATACCAACCACCCAACCAACCAAAAACCACCAAAAAACTCACAGCAAAACAAATAAACAACTACCATCCACAAACTCATAGGGATTTTAATTTGATCTGTTTTACACTTTCTAAGAAAAGTATTGCACTTACTACTGTTCCACATTTAAGAGATTAAGGTAAATATGGAGCCAAATGACGTAATTCTGTTTGTGGGACAAATGCTCAAGGGATAAAGCAACCAAAAATCACAAATTTCCTGTCAAGCAGATATACAGAAAGTCTAAGATGCATAGATCATTTTGACTTTAGTGGAACAGAATACAGAGAGCCTTTCATATTCAAAGCACTCTGTAGACTAAATGGACTAATTGTACTCCAATGTGACATCTATTAGGCATTCAGAAATAACTCAAACGTTGCATTGGATAGTGGGCATTTTTAAGATGGAATATGTTTTACACAGTATTATTTGATTTGATTTGATTTATTTTAGATATATATTTATCATGTAATGATGCATCAGAGTGTTCTGGGAAGAAAATGTCTCCCCAGAAATGAAATAGATGGATCTCAGTTTTGTCTCTTCCAACACTGGCACTGGTTGGAACTGTCTCACTGGTTTACCGTGTTTTTACGTATGTAACAATACAGAGCAAGGATTATCCAAGAGTATGTATATCTACTTCTGTTGCAGTGTTTGAGTTTTGAAGCCAATTTAGTATGATCATAAATGTTAATAAAAAAGAAGCAAACCTGTTTGGAATAAGTTTTATCAAGTACTCTACAGATTGTGATAGATTGGTTTGGGTTGGACAAGAAAACTGTAGATCCATCTGCTGTGCTGTCAGTTAAAGAATGGAGATCTGCAAACGTGATGCAGCTGATTACTCCCTGTTAAATGTTCAACTTTTAGAGATTCACACAATGACCTGGGAGCATGTAACTCTAACATTTCTACTTGGCAGCCATGTTATTTTATTAGCATAGTGTCAGCAAACTGGATGTGTTGTGTTGAATTTCATCCATTATCCACTCTATTATGACTGCAGTATCTCACAGACCATTTAGAGTACTGACTTGACCTAGTTAGAGAAAAGCAGAGAAAGCAAAAAGCAACAAAGCATTAGTAAATATCTGCAGAAAGTCTTGGAGTGTAGAAATGGCCCAATCCACAGAGTTGATGTAAAACACATCACTGGTAGTTACAATGCTACACTTAATTAATCTGCGTCAGTAGCTCATTTTCTAATTTCTATCAGCAAATATATAATGACTCCTAGTAACTTACCACACCCTTTCACTTAGCTTGAAAAATCTACATCTAGTCAAAATTGCTACCAAAAAAAAAGGAAAACTTATCAAATGTAAAATTAGATTAGGAGTCAATCAAAATCCAACTGTGAATTTATCATTTCAATGAATTTCAATGAATGGTTTAAAATCTGTTTGAATTCTATTTGAAAACGAATATGTAAAAATTCAGACATATCTCTTTTTCAAAGCCAGTATTGTCAGATGTATTCTGTGCATTATAATTCATGAACAGGGTAGATGACTATTTGAGAAGTATTAAAATGAGCCGACTTTCCAATACAAGTGTCTGGACAATAAGTTTTTCTATTCTTGGTGATTCACAAATGTAGACAATTGTGCTAGAAAAATAATATGTATTGTAATATTCATTGTACAGTAGTAGTATAGTAAGTGGCAATTCTGGACATTACAAGAGACACAAGGATTATTTTCTGTGATTGCACAGAGAATACTTGGATTTCTTGTGAAGCTTTTGCATTGGAAATGAGATTCATCAGTCTGAACAGGGCAGGGTTAGAGCCCTTAGCAACATGCTTATTTTGTAGAAGGTCACTCAATAATAACTTCCTCTGCCCTCCAAGCTTATTAAGACTGACTGGCATATATTAATGAAAACACCTGATTCTCCAACCATAAAACCCAGACAAAGACTTTATTTTAATATTAAGGAAGGAACCCTTAATTAGCAGGGTTTCAAAAATGTCAGCTTCTTCTATTAGCTGTTCTGGTCCATCAAAGCCATAATCCCTACTGTCAAATTTCATCACATGATAGACAGTTTGCTGGCTATCTTTTTTTTTTTTTTTTTTTTTTTAACTGATCATACTGACTGAAGCTTTTTATTTTGCCATCACATTTAACAAGTTTGCATGCATTTCGTTGTTACATTGCTGATTTTACTCCTTTCAAAGTCTGCCTGTGTCAGCTCAAAGAAGAAAAAATCTGGGGAAACATAAAATATTACATACTGATACACAGACATATAATTAAAGAGTTTTGAGGAGAGTTCTCATTCATAATATTGATTCTTTTCTAGGGCATGCAAATATGCTTCTGTAAAAACATGAAGAAAAAACACTGTTCACAGATGAATTTAGATTTCAAGCATGTTAAGAGAAAAAAAAAGGACAAATGCTTGAAATGTTGTGAAGACCTTTGGAGATGCACATTCTTCAGAATTAACCCACAATACATCTTCATGCTGCATGAAATTTGTTCAAATAGATGTTGCTTGCATTGCCCTTCAAAGGAGGGATTGTGTCAAATTTAACCGAAATAAATATACCAATTTAAAAGGATTTATATTCTAACTTCATTCAGGATTTTCTTGTTTATTAAATATTCATATTCATAGGAAACTGTATCTATTTCCTTTGCTTAAAAAAAAGCAATCGAAGATTACTGTCTTGTCAGAGACTTCTAAACTTCTCATCTATACTCTCTCAAACAAGGTCTGTGGATTTGATAAAGCTGTATTTTCAAAACCAGCACATAGGTATTTAGCTCACCTATGTAGATTTTCTCCTCTTTAACAAGAAAAGGAAAAATTACATACAATTTGTTGGATTACACTGTAATTAGATGAAGTACTCTCCTATATTCTTTTCATGCCTGTTTTTTCTTCAAATATTTCCATGTAAAATTTTAGATTTCTTTATTAGTAGTTTATGCAACACTGCACATGTAAGAAATGACATGGTAAAAAGAAGGAGTATTGATGTTGAAGATATAATTGAATCCAGATAAGAAAAACAAATTCCCAGTATTCTGGAAAAAGAAAAATTTTCGAGTGGAAGAGTATGGGTAACATTTGTATTTTAAAGTAGAAGAGAAACAGACTGAAAAAAAAGCTAAGTAAGCTACAGCTAAAAAAATGAGATGTGCAAGCTTCTGCCAAGAATTGGAGTCAGCATAAGAAACACCAGAAAGCCAAAATTCATAAAGGAAATTAAGGCAATCTGTGATATTAATGTGAGAATCTAAAGAAAGTGAAAGAGAGTTGTCAGAAACACAAAACTGTCTGGATTGTTATAGGTTTTTAAGAAAAAAGCATAACAGTCACAGTTTACTCAGACCAAAGCAAAAAATGAGACTGAGGTTGGATCAAGAGGGGAAGATCAGAACAATGCAGGTAATGAAATGACTAAGAAAAAGGTACAGATGAATGGACAAATTTTGGACAGTTTCAGATAAAAAATGCAATTGGACTTGCATAGTGCGTTTATGGAAGACATGAGACAAAAACACGATAGTAAATCTGGATAACGGGTTGACTGAATTTTAAGTTGTGAGAGAAAAAGAAGAATGTTTACAATGTACTGTACAGATGCACTTTTGTAGTATTCAGCACTACTGAAAAACAGAGGGAGAAGGTTCTGCAACCTCAGAGATGCCTACAAACTACAAAGAGCCCCGAGTTCTGAAGACAAAAAACACCTTTAGAACTTGGTGATATTTCTTGCATATGAAATTTCTTAAGTGTCTGCATGTTACATCACGTTAGGAAACAATAGGCAAAAAGTTCACTTCTGCTTAGACTGAGATATGGGCAAGAAATAGAGAAACAGGTGATTGAAATGCAACTGCAAGGGTCAAGAAGGAAACCACTCACAGAAGCAGGCAAAAAAACTTCTGAGACTCAAAATTATAGAGGCCTATGGAAATCCTTGGCAGAGATGAGAGGGAAATGGCGAAAATGGAACTTAAGTCAGAGAAATGTCAGCAGAACAGAAGGAAACTAAGAACTAACTGAGGAGATATAGAGGGAGAAATCAGGGATATGGTCACTGAGAAGTCCAAAATCAAGGAAGGAAGGTGGAGCTTTGGAGGGAGGATTACAAATACAATGCAGACAATAAATACAATAAAAGAATAGTAAAATATATAGGTGTCTGTTAGCTGACTCATTAGCTATACCTTGGTTATGTAACTCGATGATATTTAGTAAAAATACATGTCCTTCCTAGCTCAGGAAAATAAGTCCAGTTCTTCCCACTGTGGAATTCTTCCCTCTGCTAATAATTGCACAGAAATATATTTGTTAATACAGGATCCTTGTACCACTGTCTTTCTGGAGGTTCTGCTTAGACTTTGCTGCTTCCTGAGTGCCTATGTCTACTGTAAATCACAAGTATGTTTCATAGCTGAATTTACAGCTAGCCAGTGCATTCTTTTTAATGGTTTTAAAGTGACTGTAAACACATACTTGTATGATTTTTCCCTCGTTTAATTAATTTAGCAATTAAACTCACTATTAAGTACAGAAAGAGTTCCTTGCCCTTTCAATGACAACATCTAAGGAGTGGAGTAACAAGATAATAAGGCCAACACAAAGTTCAGTTCTCTCTCCAGCATCACTCATAAGACCTACTAAAGTAAAAAAATAGTTAAATATTAGTTTTAGACTCTGAGCAATCCTTATCTTGTGAGGTAATATGACAACTAATCTTAGTTTTGAAAACAGTTTTTCCTCTAATAACATCCAATAAGGTTGTTTGTATGTTTAAAACATCCATGACACAGTCACTGTGGGGACTCCACTAACCCTATGATGAGGCAACCCTGGATATACGTACAGACTGAGGAATGAGACCCTGGAAAGTAGTGCTGTGGAGAAGGACCTGGGCGTCCTGGTCAAAAGAAAGTTGAAGATGAGTCAGCAGTGCCCTGGCAGCCGAGAGGGCCAACTGTGTCCTGGGGGGCATCAGGCAAAGCATCACCAGTTGGTTGAGGGAGGGGATTGTCCCGCTCAGCTCTGCACTGGTGCGGCCTCACCTTGAGTATTGTGCACAGTTTTGGGTGCCATAATATGAGAAAGATAACAAGCTCTTAGAGAGCATCCAAAAGAGGGCAATGAAGAGAGTAAAGGGCCTTGAGGGGAAGCCGTATGAGGAGTGGCTGAGGTCACTTGGTCTGTTCAGCCTGGAGAAGATGAGGCTGAGGGGAGACCTCATTGCAGTTACAACTTCCTTGTGAGGGGAAAAGGAGGGACAGACACTGATCTCTTCTCTGTGGTGACCAGTGACAGAACCTGAGGGAATGGCACAAAGTCAGGGAGGTTTAGGTTGGATATTAGAAAAAGGTTCTTTAACCAGAGGGCTCCCAAGGAAGTGGTCACAGCACCAAGCCTGACAGAGTTCAAGAAGTGTTTGGATGACGCTCTCAGGCACATGGTGTGACTCTTGGGGCTGGTCCCATGCACAGCTAAGGGTTGGACCTCAATGGTCTTTGTGGATTCCTTCCAACTCAGCATATTCTGTGATTCTGTAAGGTAAAATATATAAAACATGGTCCCTGCTTCAAGTATTTGTAAGAAGTAACAGCATATTTTTAGGCTTTTCCCTTTCTCTTATTCATTATATTTTTCCATATTTTTCCTATGAAATGGTTCCTTTTTTTTTTTTTTTTTTTTTTTTTAATTTTTATTCAACTCCCCCAGCTAATACATGCCAGAATCTCTTATGGAACAAATCACAATGAGGATCTTTCTGTTACTTCTTCGAACAGTCCTGCTATTCTGCCAGCACATAGGCTGTATTGGTGACCAGTATTTATCTTGTACTACTCACTGGTATTATATAGGAACATAAAAAAAAAAGAGGGGAAGAAGGAAAAAAGAGCAAGAGAGGTTTTTCTGATTGACAGGACTCAGATGTTACATTTATGGCTAAGGCTACGATCTGAGAATGTCCAAGAACTGGTACATCTTGCTAGTCATCCCTGTGCAGTCATACAACAAACACAGTACATAACACACCAACAATTAAGAAATTCTCCATCACCTCTATCCATGGTTGCCCTGGCAAAGAAATATTGTCAGGCCTTGATTGTACTTTATGTTCATGATATCCTCAATATTCTTTCTCACGTTTCTCAACATTTGGGCTGCTTTTGCACATTCAGTTGACAATTTCAGAGACCTACTCACAGTGACTCCAAGATCTTTTTTTCTGAGGTGTAACTAATGCTCTAATTGAACATGTTACTCTGGTATCCATAGAGCTGCCTCTGATCGAAAAGGCAGAAATAAGAACAGAATGACATTACAAATAGTTTCTGTCATATTTTAGATATGACAGTGTCTTAAAACTCAGATGTTCAGTAGCCATGCTTTTAATTTCTGCTTGGAAAACTGTATGGTGCTGCATTACTGCTGGAATCCAGATGGTGTATCACAACATGGCAACTTGTATGCTTGACTGGCACTTCCAAAGCCTCTATTCAGCATGATGATGATAGCGTTTTATTTATTGTAAGTTGTTGTAAATCATACTGGGTGAATAATATGTGGTTTTTATATATCAAATGCAGCCAGAATGGTGTATTTATGGACTAATGGTCCCTGGATACTGCAAGGGACAGTGATGCCTAGTTGAGGAACAGAAGGGAGAAAAAGGTAAAAGAGCACAAGGATAACATAAGGATGCAAACAAATTATCATAACTGATTTTTTTTTTTTTCAGTTGCTACAATTTTGTGTGGGTGAGAAATTCTGGATTGCCTTCTTTAGAGCAAAATACTTTTGTGGGTTGGAATGATCAGTTTTTCACTGACAGGCAAGAAGATTCAAAACTCTTCAGTTGGAAAAGAGTATTACAATAACTGACTGGAAAGCCTGCCTGCTGGCAAGGTAAGCTATTATTTTTGTATGTAGTGTGCACAATTAATACTAGCGTATTTGAACCAATTCTGCTGCAAATAAAGTTGTGGTCTTTCCTTGCCAAAAAGAGTGTAATATCAAGCCATCAGGACTTGCATCCTGGGAAAGGATTGAAAATTAATACGCCAAAGATAGAAGGAAAGATATACTGCTTTAAAGAAATGGTAAATCACTGAATTTAAGAGATAGGGAATTAGGTTCAGTGATAGTTCAGTATGACATTTTGTTCCTTGCCTTTTCTATTACTGTAGGAAAGAACTAAAGAGAGGTAAATGAGATCTTGATGTAAATATCTAATTAGCCTTTTGCAGTCCAAAAATTACCACAAACCATATTTTCTTATGTGTACAGTCTCTACTCAAAGTAGAGACTTTATAGGAGTTTAGGCGTATGGATTGCACTGACTGTAGCACGTGGTACGCAGCCCAAACTATTAAATACATTGCTAAGGATGTACATATTTCAATTTCATTTTTCAACGTTGGTTTACATTTTTACACTTCTCTGCAAAAGGCTCTTCACTAAATTGTAAAGTTGTCCGTAAGTATTTTTACAAAATAAACTGACTTTTCACAAGAAAGTAGGAGCTTGGTGACAGAAGCTGTACGACACATGTGCAGCCCTACCTATGATTTAATTCTCTGTCCTGCACAGAAGGCTCTCTTAAATGCATTTTTTTTAAGTACTTGGAAGCATACAGACATACATACGCAGAGTCTGCTAAGGAGATAAGTTTGTGCATGAAAGAATCATCTGCATTGTTATCAATTAAATTGCCATCAGTACTGCAGGAACCTCTGGCAGGGTTCCAGGTTCCAAAGAGGTTGGATTGACTCACAGTCCTAGAAATAAGGGTCAAACTGATGCTCACCTTTGTAGTACTGATAGAAGACCTATATAAATCACTGGATATATAAATATTTATTTAGCAACAGTTGGCTAGACAACAGCATGGTTTGGTCTGCACATATTTCATAAAGCAGATGGTTTACATTTTCTGAACTCAAGGCAAAAGTCGACACTATGTGACGATCACTATTTAACAGGGTTTTTTGACTACCGATACGCCATAACTGCCAGAGTTTCCACAAAGCAAACAAGTTAAGTCCTAACCCTTTGGGGGACTGTTCTTACATGCTTACATTCATCTAAAATAAAAACTAACTTCTGAAATGAGATACACAGAAACTCACCATGCTGACATATTGTGATTTATCCCAAATTTAAGAGTACTTCCCTAGTATTATGTTATCTGTGTCAGCTTCACAAAATTATTACAGTTTCACTTTTTCTTTTTGTCTGTAACAGTTCCTCATCATCCTGAAAAGTGGGCAGCCATTTCATTTCTCTCTGTATAGATACAGCTGTGAAGGAAAATAAGATTTCAACACTTATGTAACAGAGATTAATTGATTGATTAGATTATTAATTAAAGTTTCCGTTAAATTCTCGTTTTAAAAAGCACAGGATTGTGGATCCCCAGGGTTTTTTCTAACCCTTGAAATCATAAACAAGAGAATGCATAACTAAACATTGTACCTTATCTTGTGAAGAATAATTAAGCCAGTGGTTGCATTGTTATTAAGGAAAATACTTTTTCTTCCAAAATATTCCTTTTTTTTCTTTTCTTTTTCTCTACAAACCTTAGGAAAGAGAAAGGATGTTTTGTGTTCTACCCACTGCAATAGAGAAGCAGCTACCAAAAGCAGTGTTTTAAACACAGACATACACACATGTGCACGCGTGAATCTCTGGTGTTCATATGGTATACATTTTTAAGAAAAGAAAAAGAAGTGAAAACATGACTTATACTGTTCTAGATTTGAACTTATGTTGTCTACTTAGAAGTTCCAGCCATATAATATTTGAGAGATCTGTGGAAAAATAAAAACAGCAAGTGGCCTTTTAGGTAACCCGTAATTAAAAGCAATTTTGAGCTGTCTTTTCAGGGAAACTACCCAGGGGGAGTATTTGCTACCTGTTTGACCTTCACAATTGTGAGTCCTTGGCAGTGTCAGCGACCCTCTGAACTGAATTCAAAACTAATCTCCAACAGAAAAAAGGGAAACAGAATTCATGTAAATCATATTAATTCCAACATTTCCCCAGTGAGCTGGGTATAAACTACAGCCTAATTAAATATTTTTTAACGATGTGAGTAATTTTTGCCAAGGGGCGGATTCAGGCAAAAATTTAATATGAGATCACAAAAGCTGTTCCCAGCGTTGATTCTGTAAATTAATGACTATCTGCCTTATGATAAAAACATGCTGCCAAGAATGAAAATGAAGTCAGCAAAGCTTGCTCTATTTGTCTAACAACGAAATATACAGAATGCAAAACTTTAAAGGATATGGAAAATTTCCGTTATCTGTATGATGTTTTCCTGATAAAGATGCATGACACTGACAGCATAAAGCTGCTTTATATTATGCAAGACTATCAACTCTTATTAGTTATTACTAATAAAGTGTTAGTTAGTGCTATGAACTTTAGTGAGACAGTGCCAAGCACCAACACTAAGATCATGAGAGGTATTTATTTATGTGGGGGTAGGATAACATGCTGTGACCATTTCCTAAACTGGGTATCTCCAAGACACGCTGAACGCTGCACAATTTCTCAGAGCTGCTCAGAAATATCCATCCATCTTCCTTAACACTTAAAAAGACCTTATCATTTTAGTATCTGGGCACCAGTCTCAAGTGCTTGTCTTAAATAAAATCTCATTAAACCAATGTTATTAGTGCTTTCAAATAATAAATGCACAAACATTAAAACCATGATCAGGAAAAACTATATAAAGAGACAGGAATTACTGATGCATCAACCTGGCCAGCTTTATATCATGATTTGGAAATTAAACAATAAGCCCTATGTGACTAACAGGCTGCTTTATAAAGTATAGCATTACATCAGATATTGAAGTTATTCAAATGCAAAATCCTCTGTTTAAGCAGTAAAGGACTCCTTGCTCTTTGTTCTTCTCATGCTAACCTAACTTGTAACAAGACAGACAGTTAACACCAAGAGTTACAAAGTATCACCAGATGACAGATGACTAGGACTTTGGTAGCACCCTGGTCAAGAGGCCAGCAAATTGTAAGGACTTTGCAGTCTTATTTATTTAAATTTCTGCCAGTGCTGGCCACTGAGACTGAATTTACAGCTTTTCAATTAGAAGGTCATTCTGTGCTAACTAGTATGCCATTGCCTCATTATAATCATAAAATTAGTGAGAAAAGACTAGCATGAATAATATGAAGGAGCCAATCTGAAACGTGAAGAGGCATGATTTTCTTGCTTCATCAGAGAGGGGAATAAAGCTTGCCATTTAGAAACATTTTGCTTATAGTGCATAAGTCTCTTATGAAATAAATACTTTAACATTCTTCTCTACTTCAGAACAAACAAATCGATCATTTTCTGCAAATTAACCTTGACAGATGAAAGGACAGTTTATGACTTCTGAACAGTATAACTTGGGGCACAGTTTTATATGATATGAAATGTGTGTGTGAGATTTTAAGTTTCAAAGCATTGCAATGGGACTTTTATATTTCTTAATTTGAGCTTAGTCATCCTATCTCTTTTTGTGAGCATAATTATATTATTTAATGTTTTAAAATAAAAACAATTAATCAGAGAATCAGTTAATATCAATTATATCTTAGGATATTAATTGCTTTGCTATTGAAAACTGAAAATGTCATTGAGACTTCAATATGCCTGTGAACACACTGCAAATTATGAGTCACTGCTGTACAGAAATGTAAACTTCACAAAGGATGAAGACTGTTGCAATTCCCTCAAAACACTGGGAGAAACTACTCAATCTATCATATACAAGCTGCAGAATGTTCAGTCTTCCAAGCAGCCATGAAGCTCCACAATATGCACAAATAAAGAAAAAAAGACCAAACCCACAAAAATATGATACACTTTGGAATTATAAAAATGTTTCAAACTCACTATTTAAAATATATTCCATTTAATGAAAACTGGAAATCTTACTAGTTTCAGTCTGAAAAGCACAGATCATTGTTATGGGAAAATTAATCATTTTTGCTCAACACTGGTAATAAGTTGTAAGCCATTAGAATAGGAAAAGTAAGCTTGGAAACCCAAAACAATTTTTGAGGGGGGACACTTAAAGATTGCAGCCAGCTTAATGCCCGCTGTTCTCTGCAGTAACCTGCTCTATGTTCAGGCACATTCCACTCTCCAAGAACTTTGCTCTTTTCAAGATGAACTCATCCTGTACTCATCAGTCATTGACAAACACACACACAGTAATATATCCAGTTAGCCCCAGCCCTGACCTGCTGTTTTGGCTGACCTGCTTGAGTAGTTTAAGAGATGCTGTCACCCAAATTGAGAGGCTGAGGTTCTTTGTTAACATAGTCAACTGAACATGTTTTTCTGCTCTCACCTGTTTTATTTGCCAGAAATGAAAACAGTCTTCAAGGGTGTTTGTTGCACATGTGAGATAGTCACAAACTTATCTATGGTTTCCCCCACATCACAAAAATAAAAAAAAAGCTTGGAACATGAAATTCAAGTTTCCAAGACCCCACTACTGAATCTCCTCCAGAAGGTAAACAAAAAAATAGGCTAATAATTTATTTCCTGTATTGAACAGGATCTTATGGAGATCTTTAGTCTATAATAGGCAGCACATGAGAGTTGATGATGTATCATACACAAGGAAAGGAAGAAATCTCATGTCTATCTACAGTTTTTATATTATGCAGCAGTTGCTGAGACATCCTGTGATAAAAGCATTCCAATATTTACTGCTCTGTGCAAAATCCCAAAATAACATCATGAAATAGAAGGAAATTTGGATAAAAACAGTAAAAACATTCAAAAAACTTATGTAAGTTACTTGTCTACACACCTTTGAGAATTAATCAACTGACTTTAAAGTCCTGTGTAACTAAAGATACACAGCAGACAATTTCAGTTGTGCAGTTCAGTTTAGGGATAGGAAAATACAGGTGCATAATTTCAAAAAAGAAAGATAAATCAGGACTAAGTCTTTTGGGAATACTATAGAACAAATAGCTTGGCCAAATAACAACAGAAAACAATGTATGAAGAGCAGGGAGAAAATAACGTGTACAGAGAGCATGAGAAACTGAACAACTGTGTTTAAATTCCTATTTCTTGATTCTTATAAGAAGTGCTTGCCTAAATCAAGCTTTTGCATCTTTAATTTCTGGATACTTATTATTTACAGAGGTATTCATAGCTGTGTGAATAACTAACCTTTGCAGGGTTGGCAACTTGCATAATTTACCTGCGAGATTTGCAGTAACTTTGTCTTTTCCTCACAGCCCTAGACTCTGTAATCACACAAATAGTATAGAATTTTTTATGTCTAAATTTGGAGAAAGTTTCTAGCTCATGATGCAAAGGAAGTCAAAATACAAAAATTGATAAAAATATTTGCATTTTTGATGCTTAAGGTAAGACCTTTTTTTCCCCCTAATTGGTTATTTTTAATGCTTCAAGTTATTGACAGCACTTTGGCAATGGCCCTATTTGTTTATACCTTAAAGGATCTGATCTATTCCTCACTGATGTTACCAGATGTCATTTTTTGATTAACTTAGATCGTGAGTCACATCTCAGACCATGCTACAATGAAGGTAATAATAAAGAGCATAGCGATTGTATAATTTTTATTGGAATATTGTCCCATAATAAAGCTTTGAAGACAGCTTATGTTGTGTGGTGGTAATAACTAATAAACAATTGCTAGATTTTCTGTGTGCAAGGCAGAATATTTCTGTGCCATGTCTGGACTCCTTCACTTTCAGCTTACTTATGGAATGGGATTTTTAAACATTACCAGATTTCTTGACACACCAGAGTGTATCAATGCTGCAGTGTCCAGGAAACATTAAAAGCTTTTTGAAAGATTCAGAGCTGAGCTGTGCACTATTGTGTTGAGGCTGTAGATTTCACTCTCAGTTCTACACACCAACCTCTTTTCCCTTTTCCACTGTATATTAGCCAGAGTTTGGCTTCTCAATGGGTGGGTGAAATCTGCAGCACCTGTAGTAACAAGCCCCAAATGCTGAATATATAACAGTGTTTTGCACATTCTACTAACTGCAGCCATTTTTTATCGTTAATAAAAGAATATGCTGGTAATGTCTCAAAGTCCTAACTGATTAGTTTCTTCTTCAGCAGGAAGAAACTCCACTTCCCACAGTTTCAACAATCATTACTCATGCCTTTACCCTAAGAAGTAAGTTTAGTATCTGCTTTGTTAAACCTTACATACTAAAAAATATATTCATATTTGAAGTAGTGTCATCTAATGCATAGCAAACTGTTTTCCAAATCTTTAAAACACATTTTTGAGAATTTGGCTGCCTGAGCAAAGACTTTTAGCTGGTCTAAATTGCATCAAAAGGCATTCTAAATAAATATCATTAAATTTTCCATCTACTGAGTCTTTTTGAAATAAACAAGTTTTCAAATCACATATGCTTATGTTTGTTCATGTTTAGAGTAAGAATTTGTCAGAGGTTTCTTCTTTTCCCCTGCACCCTCCCAAATTATTAATAACTTCTTGTGGCTTCTGAATCAGGTTGTGGATCAAGATTTCTGAAGCTGTTCTACAAGTCTTCTCCAGAAGGCCCAAATTCAATCAGTTCAATTCACCAGCTTTCAGAACTGGTTGAATGCCCTCTTAACACTGCAAGAGGACTGAATATAAATACTTTGAATAGAATCATGATATTAGAAGCGCTTTAGGCTAACATGGGGTGGTTACAGGTTGCCTTCAGAAAAAAAAACAGGATAATTACAATGAACTCATATATACATAAATATATATATATGTATATATATGTTGTCAGGTCCATAAAAGCCGAAGCTTCACATACACATAATGAAGTGAAAGAAAAAAAACACACTGAATTTTCTGATTCACTTACACTATCATTAATAATTAAAGTTGGATCTGAATTTTATATGTATTCCGTTTAATACTAAAACAAATACATGTTTGAGTCTTTTTATAGCTTTGGTACAGATAACACTTCCATTAAATATGCAAAACTTGATCACATCTTTAATTCCAAACTAAAGTATCATTAAAAAGGCATCATATCATCATAATGAAGTATGAAATACCATATAGCCTTCTTTTCCAAGATAGGGTGAACTTAGTTTCTCAGCTATTGACATGCTGTAGACCTCATCTACTTGTTATATGGCAACTGAAAAATTTTATAAGCAAATAATGAAAATCTTTATATCATGTCACTATATAGCATTATTCAAAAATTGAGAAATTAGGGAAATGCTGGATCTGAAGATTTGTTTCTCTAGGGGAACGGTGCAGTTCACTGCTTATTGGGTGGTATTATTAATGGCATATCATGTCTTCCATACTGAAGTAGAAATGTACTTTAAAACATCAAGAGAAATTATTGGCTTTTGCATTCAAAGAAATTGCATAGGAGAATCACATCCATGCTGATATAAACAAAAGCTGATTGCCTGGGTTTTTTTTAAGGCAAGATTTTGCTTCTTTCCTGTAGCCCCCACACTTCTGAAAATGCAGAAGGTGGCACCTGCAGATATCAGAAAAAAATTAAAGTGACCAAACTGTCCAGGAATTAACTGAATGCTGTGTTTCTATGTGTTAAATTGAGAACAGACAAATGCATATTGCACTTGTAACTGCTCAAGTTGTGGTTTAAAATATGTGCAGCACAATTGCCAAAAAAGAATAACATATCTGATGCCACTGTATTTTTGATGCCATACTTTTGAGCATATGTCTCATGGCTCAATTGCCAAAAGTAAGGGGATTCTAGTCAATACTCAAGGTCTACACACACATTTTCAATGGCAAAAGGCACAGTTTGATCCACGTGTTAATAAATTATGCAAATATTATGTACACGTGCACAATTTTAATAGGATTGTTGTGAGAAAGTCAGCATTGCTGTTAAACAAATAAGTGACACAAGAATACCATTGCCATTTCTTTCACCTTTTAGTTTTATAATAGATTTGCATACAACAGAAAATACATCATAGAGATCAAGTATCTCTAGTGAAAATTAAATAAAGCTTTGTCAAACTTGACAGAACCAATCATACACAAGAGGGATGACAAGACAAGCAGTCTTTAGGTTAAAAAATCTTCTTCCTAATTTGCATGTTTTCAAAAATTTACATACATTATTTAAAAACAATGGACTAAAGCACAAAAATTCTACAGACGGAAAATAGAGAACTTTAACAATTAACTTCGAAGGACAAAAAGGGTAGAATTTCTCCCAGCACACACTCTCCTGCCTGATTTTTATCGAGCTCACAAAGCCCCCTTAGATCATCTTAATCCACTGTGGCAAAGTAGCTGAATATGTGATTCAGATTGTCTCAGAAAATTCTATGCTACCAATCAGCTTTCTGACACTGCTCTTCTCTTCAACCTTCAGAACCAGTGACAGCAAAGACCAAAAAGCCAACACACAAAGGAGCTCTAAAATGGCAAACTCCAAGAGCTCACTGCTTAACCCTCAGAACAAAGATTCTTTCTGACACATCCGAATAACTTCTAATCCTAATATTTTAGCAAAGCTGTTAACTTTAAACAATCTTTTGCCCTCTTGCTCTGTTCCTCCCTGAAGACATCCAAACTAGGGTGTGGGTGTTTTACAGCAAAGGGTGTCTGCCTTACAATTGCTTTCCCCAGACACACATAAATATTCAAGTTGACAACTATTCCTGATTTACAGCGCAACTTTATAGGAGATAATACTATCAGTGGTTATGAATAACATCATGGTATGCTGCTACAAACTGACAAGACTAATGTGACCACTAAATCAAGAACTCAAATTACAAAGAAAAGAGTTCCCAGTCACGAGGACTGCACTGAAAAGTAAGAGCTAAGATCAGAGCATTAACAAGGCTGATTGATCTATATATGATGAGATGATTACTTATATGAAGATTATTGCAAGTAGAGATGACAAGGCTTATAGATAAAAGCCATTTCTCTGATCCATGAACACTTTTTTTTGGTTTGAGAGCCTTTTGTAAAGTTGCTCAAGATTCCTTTGGATAGCAGTAAATTTGCCTGTAACAATAACTACGGTAAAAGGATAGATAGTTAAGACACCCATCTGTGGTTTCCTTTCTGCCTCTTATATCTCCCGATCACTAGCCAGCCAATACTAGTGGATTATTTAAGTGGGTTCTTTGCTCCATGAAAATAGATGAGCAGTTTACTACTTTTTAATATTTCACTTGCTAATTGCGGGAGAGAGAGGAAGAAGAGATCAGTATTATCCTGGGAAGCACACACAATGTGATTGTTCTTTAAAAAAGACAGAGTGAATCTAAAATTACATTCACTGTTACCCAGAAATATTAAAGAGGATCCTACTCTGTGCATTGCCCCTGCAGAAATCTAAGGGGCTAGATTGAGATTTTTCAGTCTTGTACCTGGATTTAAAAGAAATGATCTATAAACAATCACAGATTGCAAAAGTAATGATTAGTGCCATAAGAAAGATTAAACATTCCTCTGCCATTGTTCTCCCTCTGTTCTGATCCCTGGACCACATTCTTCTCTGTCTTCTTATTGAAATCAGTTATCTATTGCCACTCACTGAATCTGAATAACGGCTTGCTGCTAGAACATGCCCGGCTTAAAACAATCAATAAACTCTCATTTTCTTTTAACAGTTTAATATTAATCTGGGGGATGGTGGGGAATGGTAAATGTGCCATCACTGTTGCTCTGACCTCCTCTCTGATGCTGGGGCTCTAAGCAAAAGGATGATGTGAAAAGAAAATGAAGACAGGACACAGCAGGAGATCCGAGATGATCTGTTAATGAAACTTCGGTGCTGCCCTCTGTTTTGATGAGTTCCCATGGTGATCAAATAGAATTATAAATAGGCTTTTGTAGTTGTGGTCAATTTTCTATCTATCGACATGATAAAACAAGACATGACACAATCATACACCATAAATCTCTCACTCTTCCCTGCTGCTGGGAATCGATGCATTATTGAACACAAACACTAAAAAAACAAATGAGAAATTTTCTTGGGGTAAAAACTTTCTGCAGAACAGTACAGCTTTATAGTGCAAGATGAGCAAGTATAAAAATTCCTACTTTTTTTTTTTTTTTGCTATCTTTATTTAAATAAACAAGCTCTTAAAATAAATTTGATGTTTTCAAATGCTAACCAATTTTTATGATTTGTAGATAAGGTACCTCTTAACCCCTGATGCCTGGTGCTCTCCTCATTTAATTGCAATGTAAATTAAAACCACATGAAAACCTTGGTTGTAAACATTATAGTAAATTATAATCATGCATGTGAGTGTAATTCAGATAGCAATAACTGAGCAAATACTATGCAGGAAAACATTCCATAGTTTCCATTTTTAATTTGTGCTTGTGGAGTCCAAATGAAGGACAATTGGAAGCCTCTAGTATATTTGGTTAATGTCACAGCACAGGGCAGCAAAATGCAATGGAAGTTTTCCTGCAATGGTAAGATAATAACAACCTCTGCACTCACCATCCCCTGTTGGGAGAGAGGTGAATCAGTCCCCTTGATAGCTAGCTGAATTCCGAGCAACATCACCAGGGGTGTTGAACTATATGGATTTATATTATGGACAATTTCCCATAGGGACTAGTATGAAACTTTTGTATCAAAGACAATTTTCCAGAAAGAGCAAGTAAACTTGAACCTTTATCCAGTAAAAACAAAGCACATCAGTGCTCCATATGACACACTTTTTTACTAAATTAATGCATTTCAACAAAATGAAGGAAAATGAAAGGATTAAGGAAATTACAAAATGCAGGCAGAGCCGTCACTACAGATCTGTGACTGAGCCTAGTTCTAGTTAAGATTTCCTTCCCCATGTGGTTTAATCACTGCATGTGCTGCAGCATCTAAGAGCGCAGACACACAGTAAAGCAGTATAATGGTTTATCAGCAAGTGTCTTGAATGGATTTACTTCATTACACATGGAAGGTAATAAATAGATAATACCTATGTAAAAGAACAAATAGGTTTGGAAGTGATTGAGAGACTGCAGATACATGCAACCAAAACATACATATAACACTGTTGCATTTGTGTCTTGTGTGTATTAGGATGTATCCCTCAGTATTCTCATGCAAAGGATACTATTTTAGTTCCATAGTTCCAACTAAGTAGACCTATGGCTTAAAAGTAGCTCAGAGCAGAAAAGCTTTTATCATGTGTGGATAGACTGGGCAGCAAGGGAAGCCTCCCTTCCTTTGGTGTTGCCCTAGTACATAGCATGCAATTCTATTTATGGAACATGAACGGCCATGCAGTCCCTCTTGCCCTCCCTGTCCTGAACTGTGTTGGGTGAACTCCTTTTGTTTGTCAGCATGCTAGTGTCCCACATAAAAAGCCTTTATGAAGGCCAAAGTGTAATTTGAGCTTAAAAAAAGAATTCCAATTGTAACAAGTTGTACCTGTTACATGTTATAAGCAGTCATACCTCAGGTATATGAGCATTGTAACATATCTTCATTGACTTACTATACTAGGGCTTCTTAGGGACAGAGGATCTTATGTGCTCTCTGCCCTCCAGTTGAAGTGTAGTTCAAAATACATTTCCAGAATGCTGTATGTTCTTTAAGTTTTTTCTTTTCTGAATATATTTCTGAAGTCTTCTGATGGATTTTGCCTTCCTCCATGCTGAAATCTCAGTTTTACACTGACAATGAAAAAGTCAATAATTTAGAAGTCAAGGTATATGTATAATTTATTAAAATATCAGCCTCTGGTGTCCAGTGCAAACATGAGGCTCAATGCAATGAGCTGCTAGAACAAAATGCAATTGAAAGATCTGACATGGCTCATGAACCATAACAGCTTCAAAGGAAGGGAGCGATTGTATGCACTCACCACGCTACATTCTGTCTTGCAACAGCAGGATGAGAAGAATCAGGAGGGTTGGGGGAAAGTTGTCATACTCTGAGTTAGAATAAAGATGGCCAATGCTGACTAATGTTTATAGATCAGAAGAAATAATTTAAGGTACTGGACAAGAATAAGTATCTCATATTTCAGAGATGTGGAAGAGAGAAAATACAGCCCTTTCCTCAATGAGGCTAATAAAGTTCCTCCTGTGCCCTTGTTTTTGTTCTGTGTGCCTTTACTGATTGTGTGCTTACAACTGCATGAAGTTAACGGCCTTTGCTAACAGGCAGAGAATATTTGAGAGTAAGATTTGAGAGAATGAAATTCAGTCTACTGAGTTATTACGTTGATTAGCAAGGTTATCAAGATGAATTTTTTCAAGTTGAAAGATTTAATAATTTACTGACAACAGATGACAAGTTTTTATCTTCCTCTGCTGTTGAGTCACTAAAAAGTAGCTGTAAAGAAATTTGCTTTCATGTTTCAACTCTAGGCAAAGGTCAAACATGGCAAAATTTCAGTCAAAATATGCTATTTCAAAAACATATGAAGACATTATTTAGGATATCTTGATTGATTTACCTAAATATATTAGATAAAGATAAAAGGTCTACTACAATTTCCCTTCACTCTTGACATAAGCATACACAGAAAAACCTAGATACAATTAAATAAAAAAAAATATATAGCCTCTTACAGGCCTATCCTATAGCAAATATTGTGACACATATATAAACCACCTTTTGTGTATATTTCTGTAATTTGTCCAGGTATCTAATTTTTTTTCAGATCAGAGAATCACAGCCTGGGTATGATTGGAAGGGACCACAGTGGGTCATATTGTCCAGCCTCCTTCCTCAAGCAGGATCATCCCAGAGCACATGGCACAGGATTGTGTCCAGATGGTTCTTGAATATCGCCACTGAGGGAGACTCCACAACCTCTCTGGTCTCCAGAATGAGGTGCTCCATCATCTGTGGATGTTGTTTGTCTAGGTGTTCTCTAACCCAAAACCTCATTGACCAAGGGAAAGTCTTTCTTCCAACATTCCTTTACCCTGGTCTCCTGGGTCAGAGATCAGGTATAACATTGGTTGAACAACTAGAACTAAACCAAGGTCAAATGGTTATTGTTGTCTTTTAAAAAGGTCAAATAACGTCAAGAAATTAATAAAATATGGCTTCTTTGATGTAGCCAGTGTGGTGAAAAACATACTAGAAATCATTATATTCCCTCCTACGGATTTAGGACAATTACATTACTGTAAAATATATCTGTGTCCACAATAATCCTAACAAAATCCATACATTTGCCATATCTATTTCCAGTCTAAATAATTACTTTAAAATGCTTGATCTCCCTGTCACACACGCTACTTCCTCACTTGAGTCTAGCACAGTTCCACTTTTGAGCTGAAATGTCTTTGTGTCGGTAAGGAACACACTGATATAGTGATTCCTACCTACAAAGTTTTGTTAGAAGTTGGTCATGAAGTCATGAATGTTTATGATTCTGGTAGAAAAAGTTAAAATCTCATTTAGGCCTGAGAGTAGCTTATATGTTTGTCAGTGTTAACTAACTGAAATGGTGCTGGAGTTAATGCCCTGAATTGCAGTAGACTAAGCATGCATAAAAAGATGGGAATGACAAAGTGGAAGAAATGGGATCTTGTAATATACTAAATTTCAGTAGAACCACATAGATTTTATTGCTAAGTTAAATACAGCCTTTCCCAATACAACTAAAAAGCAAACTTAATCTACATTTTCAGTTAATACTTGCAAAAAGACTACCCTCCTTTTCACATTTATGCACCTCTGAACAATACCATACAGCACAAGAAAGCTAGCTTAATGCAATGTTATTTACAGAATGGGCACAAGTGAATTCTGATGCAATTGAAACTATTCTCAACAAGAAAATCACCCAGTATAAAACTCAAAGCTTTGTCTTGGTATTTGTATCTATCCTAAGTAATTATAAATAATTTATTAATTGAAATTTTTTTTAGTGTCTGGGTATTTTGCCTAATTTCTCAGTTACTAGTTTCCTTATGAAAAATCACAGCATTCCTTTCCTTCATACTATTTCTTATTATTCTATTCAGGTGATTAAATTATCACAGGAGAGATTTTCAGTCAGAATGTGACTGTATAGGGTCTGGCACGAGGATGCCCAAGACTATTTGGAGGCTGCAAGTGCTGTTGGAAAATAAACAAAAATATAACGATAGAAAATACATTGTATCCTCAAAGAAGTCAGAGAAGCTTGATTCTTTTGTGTCAAATTCCTTTAAGGTCTAGTTTCCATTTTTGTTCATTCATGCACCTAGTCTTTCACAAAAATTATAATGACATCACAGTTCTTGTGGTTTGTGTTACAAAAGGAGGATAAAATTGTAGCAATTAGTGAGAACAAAAGCTAAAAAGAAAATCAAAAAATAGAAAAGGAAAGTCATTAGTTGTAAGAACCTACAAATAAATTAAACCTTGCTTAAGATATATTGATTTTCTGTGTTCCTGCCTATAGAATAACGTCAAGCATGCCTGACAATTCATTAGGTTCAGAAGGTAAAAACTACTTATAAATGCTCTTTTGCTTGCATCTTAAGAAATATGCGGGCATCAAACTTAATTCTGATTCTCATCCGCCATGGTGTAAGTCAGAAACAATTTCCCAAAACTCCCAAAAATGGATTTATAAGGATTAAAATCAAAGCACATTTTACTTTAAGGTGTGAATTAAATTGAAATGAACAAGAAGACCTGCACTTTTGTATGAATTAGAATTTCCAGACTTTTCTATCATGTCAACATCTTAATCAAAATAGACAGTTCCAGGAATGAAATTAAACAATAATCACTGTAATAAATTATTGATTTATATGCTTATATATATGCTTAGATTGTTAAGAATATGGTTTTACTAAATACTTCTTAAATTAACAAAGTACAATACTTAAAACTCTTAGTAGACACATAGGAAAGACACTTTCAGAAGATACAGATGATTAAGAAAAAACAGCCTGATAGCAATTACTGCTGTCAATGATGAAAAGCCATCAAAATAACAACCATAAATTCTCAATAATTTTCTATTAAAAAATCCTATTATATAATTTAAAATTCTTACATAATTTTTTTTTCTGTTTTGATTTTCAATAAAAAAATATTTCAAAGGTACAAATAGTTTTACATCAGTTTTCCCCTTGATTTACAGATGCTTTAAGCCTATAATCAAAACAATTATTTTATCATGAAAGGATCTCTCTTGCCTAAACTGCAGGCAGAAAAAAAAAAGTGGGCAAAGACAAACAAAAGACAGGTAGAAAAATTTTGACAGAAAAAGAGAACAGATGGAACAATATAGCTTATTCTTAAATGTGTTTGGGTTTAACATTTCTGTAAAATGTCACTAAGTGACTTCTGTCTACCTCTCCTGATGACAACTCAGTTACAGACAGAAAAGTCACTTCTGAATGTTTCTAACTTTTTAGAGTTAATAGTCTTATATTTTTCTATGCTTTGAAAATGGCTACCTACATAAAATGTGCAGAGCCATGAGCCAGATTTGAATTTTCTGTGTGATGAAGTCTACAGGTAAAAGCCTCTACTGAGATTTTGCAGGTTGTGTGGGGTTTTGAGATTTTCACTGTTTCACTAATATTATGTCATAATTTCTGGTTGTTTGTACTATCTTGTTTGCTTACATAAATTTGCTTACAGGCTTAAGCATTCAATCTATAGATATTGTTTAGATTTCATATCATAAAATGAGATGTGGTCAAGGATAGTTGTACCTGCTTGGTGGGGGGAGACTAGAGACAACTATTTACAGCTGCTCAAGACAAGAGGAATGAATTGCCCTCTCTCTTTGACTGCATTTAGACTTAGACTTGAACTAGGTGACTACTCTTCAGACAGTTGGAGCTGAGAGGTAAATTCTCTCTCTGCTGTTCAACACTGGTTCAACGTTTCCTGACTTGCTAAGAAGAAAATATGGAAGGCCTTCCTGCTGAAACTTGTCTTTGTAGGTAAATTCCGTTCTAGAGACCACTGAAAAAAAAAATTACTTCCAACATACACTTCTATAACTCAGTATCAATTTAAAGTGATAAATGAACATACTTCACATATAAGAGCATGTTACTTTTGCTTGCTCTGACTAAAATATCAGCTTAGACAGAACAATAACGTGACCTATAAGACCACTGAAATTTGCAATTTTGGGGTGTATGAGGCAGTATCCATCGGAGTTGAATAAATATATGATGCTATTTGGTTGAGGAACAGGGAGCAGGACAAGGAAATGAGCAGAACTGAGGAAGTTGCTTGAGAATTTGCTCAAGAATTTGTTTCCAAAATCAAATTCCTTTACATAACTTGTTACTACAGTGGCAAAATACACGAAAGTTTGCAATACGACATAGTATTCAGCACAACAAGTGAATCAATTGAAGACAAGCATTAAAAGAGTTATTTGCTAATGGGCACCATGCCAGGGTTACTCATGCAATGCTGCCTGCAGAATTCCTAAGCTGAGTTCAGAAGATACAGATCGATGCACCTCCAAAGAGAGTCTATATCAATCTCCATTTCATTCATTAGCTTCCACTCTGAGCTGGTAGGCTGCTAGTTAACTCTTTAATGTGGGAGAAACTGTCAGTGTAAAGGCCACTGGGACACATACTCTTCTCTGCTGTACTTGACCTGTCGATATTTCTTGCAGCACACTATTTAAACTGGTACAGCTAATGGCAAAATGGAGATCTGTGAGGCTTGGGGAGGCTTTCCTAGCTTTATATTGGCTTATCATTCTACAATAAACATTAGTAAATGCATCATGATAAAATATTCCTATTTGTGTGCTCTTGCATATGAATAACAGGCCTCGGATGAAATAACTCAAGCAACTTTGTCCCTGAAATCAAAGACAGCTTAAATAATAAATTATGTTAATTTGAAAAATTAGCACATTGAGATATCATGCAAATGAACTAAAGGCAACTGACATTTGGTTACTAATTAAATTGTTCTAATGTCCCAGACAGACAGAATGAGATGGTTACAGCTATAAAGTTAAAACCCAGTTTCACTTTGAATTAGTTTGGCTGTAAGTTCATTGTAAAATTGTGTAGAAATCCGGCAGGTCCAGGACATAATTGATGCATAAACCATTTAGAATACTTCTGAAAGTGCAAATATGAGATCTAATGTATAAAGGTATAATTACTAAAACAAAGAACAATCTCAATCCACCCAGACTTCTGGGCTTTGCTATTTTCTTTCTACAAATATTGAATGTACTAATTTCCCTTGCCTTACTGTTGAATAAAATCAATTTCCTCAGTAGAGCTGAACTCTCTTTTGTTTAAGGTTAGATGTAAAGTTGATACGCATCCTTAGATATAATGTTAATGTAAAATCCTTGAATATTTAGAACTACGTCACTGTCTGAATCCACAGCTGTTACAGATTCATTATTTGACAATCAGTGCTTTCCATACAATAACCAACATGCTTGGAATTAGCTGAAGGTGAAAAAAGCTTCACATTATTTTAAAACTCTAGTCAAATTATTTGTATATAAATTTTGATAACAACACCTGTTTTTTCTCTCTTGGCCAATACAATCCATGGAGAATCCTAGCTTCAACAGTTTCCCTGCAGAATTGTCAAACATATGTATTTGTATTTCATTACTTGAGTAATAGCTGATTTGCCAAGTTCATTTACTACTAGTTGCTCCTCAAACATCTCAGTGGGATAATTAAGGAATACTAAGAACTGAAACTGTAGTATGTTAGGTGGGGGCTGGAGCTATTGCCCAAATCCCACTTCTGATTAAACTGCTGTCCAGAATTAAATATTTAATAACTGAAATTCTGTTTTCTTCCCTTACTCAGAGCAAGTTATTATCAAGGAGATAGAATAACTCCCTGTTTTGTGCAACAGAGATAAAAAAAGCTCACTGCACCACCCAAACTAATTCTATTCCCTCGTGAGCCTATGAGAATGGTATTTAAACTGAAAATTGACTGGGTAATGGACTAAGTGGTGCCTTCTGTTCTAATGGTTCAATATGTTGGCATTAAAACAAACAAAAGAGCATTGATGCACAATGCCTGAACTGGGAAGACTAAACAAATGGGGGATAAGGTTTAACAGTAGGAAGGCAATTAAAAATCCTTTCCATCTGAGGGTCTGTCTGAAGTATAAAGCTGGTGATAGTGAAATGGATGCCTGTATTAATTCTGCAGAAAATGGGGGTGTGTTCTTGGCCTTGCTTTGTTCTCTTTACACTGCACAGGAAAAAAAATCTTTTCAGCCAGGGATTCCCACAGTGAAGACTCCAGTAGGACTATTCTGGTTTAACTTCATAGCTGAAAATTCTGTCTGGCATTTATTCCATTACTACCTCCTGTGGGCACATACTGGTCTAACATCCACAGGGTAAAAGTCAGGCAAAATTTCTTCTCCAGCTCTCATGCCTCTTCCCTCACGTCATTAGCCACAGGAGAAAATCTGGCTTCTAGGTTTTACAAATGATTATGTGAGAGGCACAAATCTCCAAATTATTATGGGTATCACAAAAATCACTGCCTCTAATTCGGGCTGTCTAACAGTTGGCATTGTCCAATTTTGTGCTCCAGTACATGTTACTCTGCTAAACTCTAATCATTCGGACTGACATTTTCCCTGCCAAGGGGAGTTGCATTTCCAGACTGCCAGAGGAGAGGTGCCATGCCATATGAATTACTCATCTGATATGATAATGTCTGTATTACACTTCAGAGAACTCACGTAAAACTCCACTAAAGGTATTTTTCTATTTCTTTTTGAGATTCATATTAGAGATAAGCATAATGTTTCCTGAAAAGCAGAATGTCTACAAGCCTTGTGACACTAAAAAGAAAACAACACCCTTTCAAATACTAAATAAGTGTCCAGAGAGAAGATATAAATTAATGTCTCACTTATTCTCTAATCACATACATTCAAATATACAAGCAAATGTGACTATTAAACTAAAACTAAAAACTCTTCAAAAGCTGCTGTGTATACTGTCATACAGGTGTTTCATACACTTGAACTTGAATATTCAGAGCACAAGCATATTTAGGGTTTGGAATTCTTAGGTCCAGTGAAGTTGCTGGTTCCAATGGATATTGAGCATGGCAGCTGAAACGTATGAGAACTGTGTGTAGGCAATATAAAGTGAATGGAGGACTTAGTGGTTGGGGCTTCAGGGATTACAAAGATAATTGTGGATCAATTCTGCCAAATGATTTGAAGTAACTTAAGCCTGCCATCAGTACTTTAATTGTTTTTACAACAGAACCTGATAGTGCACTTAGTGCAATGAGTGATTTGATAACACCTGGTTGAAATGCCCTGTCCACTAGTTGCGTATCATCTCTCTCTTTTTATTAAGCTGGTTAGTCTATTGCTCCACCTATTTAAGATGCAAGATTTATGTTATAAAGAGATTTTTACAAGTGTCTTTTGAAATAAGTATTTCTTAGTTGGGTTAGAATGGTAAATTTTCTAAATGGAAAGAGTGACCTTTCTATCTGAATCTTTCCATATTTATATTTGCTAGCAATAGCATACTATTAATAAGAAGTCTTGTGTTATTCCTTTACACCAAGCTATGCTAATCTTTGTATACAGGAAAGAAAACTAACTAACTAAAGACTGAATTCTTTATCCCTTCACAAAAAAATCAAGAATAAACTGGTTCTTAGTAGACCAACCAGCCATAACTCTGAACTGTCATTGTTATTGAAGTAAGATCACTTACATGACTATGAAGGCTAGATGCAAATTCAGTAAGAAAACCCTGCATGGATGGTTTTCTCTATTTTCTGCAGTCTCTGAAGAAGTATAGGAGCACAGCTACATCTAACCACCTCTACCTCCCTTCCTGTAACATATGACCTATCAAAATCCCACAGTGTTTCAAAGTGATGAACACAAGTGCAATAAGTTTTAATGCAGTCTCAAAACTCAGGATGTTGCCTATGGTGAAGAATTGGAGACATAATTAATCAATGGAAATTCCAAAATGCAATCAATCTCACTGACAACTTCTCCAAAAGCTAGTTCCAGCCTGTAGCTGGAATGCTGCCAGGGAAAAGGACTTGGATACCTCTGGGCTAAAATTGTTGTAACACCTGCTTACCATGGTACCTTTCAGGTTGGTTGAAAGCATTTGTACGCAATGCAGGCCAGTATGGAAAATAAATTAATTAGCATTGATATGCTTTCTTAACTCACTCAACACATAACCTGATGTCTTCCAGTAATATAAACTGCCAGGACTGCTGTATTGAGAAGCATCATTTGATGAGACTTATCAGCGGTTGTTTCAATAGAGCAAAAAAGAAACAACTGCCCATTTTTGCAAAATGTCTACAAAAAAACTTTTCTAATATGTACTCAGAATAATTTCCTTTTTAAAATAAGTAGCAGATCCTAGCTAGAGTAAATTGGTCTAGCTTCATTGGTTTCAAAACAGGCATGCAAATTCATACTAGTTAAGAATCGAGTTCTAGGTGCCCATGAATGACATTAAAAAGATGGTACACAGTAACAGATCTGTTTACTCCAGATGACAATTTATTAAATGTTACTTATTTACAATGATGACTTAAAAAAGAATACATTTTGGAAGAGTGAAAGCTACTCAATATTTCGGTAGTATTGGTGGCAGGAAACAGAGAACATTGTAGGAGGTTAAAAATTAACAATGGTCCAAGCATATTTCTTTTTCAACCATCTTGAGTGAAAAAAAACTGAGACTGGAAGTTCAAACACCCTTGGAAGAATTTGAAAAACTGGTTAATTCTACTATCCATTTAAATTCCAAGTAATTTGCTTCTTTGATGGAGAAATAACACTGAAAAATCTGTTGATCCTGCTGTTGCAGACTTTGAGAGCTCTCTTGCTTTCTTACTCTAGCTCACAGCTAAACATCAAGTTCATTATCAATGGATTAGACTGGCAGTTGGTCAAATAAAAACCAATTTATTAAAACAGTGAATTACATACATACTGGAAGGCTTCACCTATTGGCAATATGCTACACTTTTAAAATCTGCGTTGAGAGATGCCAATATTTTAAAAAATGCCTTCTTAGAGAGTCCAGCGCATATTTAAACAGCTGGCTATGAAAGTTGAATCTGTCTGCTGAGTCTAGACCTAATATGAGATTAAGCTGGGATCTCAATATCTCTTTAAAGAAAGATGCCTATGAGATGGCAGGGCTGGGAATCAGGCACACAGACAACTGCTTTTATGTACTGTTACGATACAGGAAAAAACCAATAATGAGAGGCAAAGACAGGTAGGATGGAAGACACAGGAGAAGTCTGTGCAGGAGAAAAGCACAGAGTCCTAATGTTCAATCCTTCACCTTGAATTATGCCCACTTGCCCTCAATTTTCCCTATTGATGGCACCTGGAATACTGCAGTGTGGCAGAAAATTTAAGTTTTTGTTCTTTGTGTGGAGAAGGACACTGCATTGAAAAACATGCCATCCTGATAGCTTCTCTCTCAGCTTAAAGAAAGTCTTCAAAATGGCTTTGCAGGTCTACCCATAACCATGTGAGCAGATATATCTTTGCTTAAGCATATGTAAAAGAAGCCATAGGTAAGGGAAATTAAATTCGGAAAGTTTCCAGGTGATAAAAGATAAGTCCAAATTCCTTGACCCATGTATGGCAGGAGAAACTGCTGACCTTTCCAGTAACCAACAGTGAGGCCTGCAATAAATCACAAAAAGGAATCAGTAACCTATAAAGCCCTGCACTGAGTGGATGGTCAACACTTTAGATTCCATTCTTCAGTTTCTGGTGGTTACTTGCTGTCCCACAGAAAGTTATTTAGCCAGTTTTTCAAGCTGTATTTTCTTTGTTGTTTCCTTTAGACTGTTTCGAAAAACTTGAAGATAGCAAGGAGGAATAGACTTACTGATATAAGCATATATTTCCATAAAATACTAATTGTTTCACTGAAGAAATCCAGCTTTACTCCTCTGGAGCAGGATCTTCAAATAGTATGTCTTCATTTCAGAAAAGCATGTATTACCTCCTCAAATGAATATGGGACTGAGTTATAAGATGTTGGAAATGGTCATTTGCACATACTCTCAAGAGCGCAGTAAAGACTCAACATTAAAATCTGCATTAAAGATCCTCCTGTATCATTGTGTGACCCCAAGATTAGCTTAGTTGGTTACAGCCTGGTACTAATAATGCCAAGGTTGTGGGTTTGATCCCTGCCATTCACTAAAAAGTTGGACTCAATGATCTTTGTGGGTCCCTTGCAACTCAGAATATTCTGTGATTGTTCTCTGATCTGCTACACCAACTGTGTTGAGCACAAACTTGATCACTCTCTTCCACAGGCCACATATCTAGCACTTCTGAGTAAACAAGAAATGCACAGAAGTAGCACCTTATCATTTTTGAAAAGTGGCACTAGGTTCACTTAATGCCTAAGTTAAAATGCAAGTGAAACAGATTATTGTAAGAAGAGAATATGTGATGACCTGGGTTCTGTACCTGAACTAAAAACCATGAATAATTGTTCACTCAATTATCTATTTGGTTTCACCACAAGTATGACACTGGGGAAGAATGCCAAAACGTGGATACAGAAGGATGGCAAATGAACATTGCAGTGGCAAACTAAAATTCTAAGACTATCTACCCTTTAAATGCTTGGTTTTGTTACTTTATTATTCTAATAACGTATGGTGTTACCTAAGCTTTATATCTGAAGACAGAGTCCTACACAGATAAATAGACATTGATTGATACCAGTGCTCAGCAGTTTTCTTGGTAACACTGTTGAGCGACATTAATTTATTTATTTATTATCACTCATTGCCTGATAGGCCAGCCTGCTTATCAGTCATCCCATGCTCCTTTCCCTTCATTAAAGAGATCAAATACACCACCACAAATTCCCTCCTTGACCATCCACAGCCACCACTCAGCAGCAATGCCTCAATGTAGCAGGAAAAAGAGTGGATTGGCTGATAAGAGAGAGGCTCAGATTCTGCAATGGTCTCCTTACAGGTTTACCAACCAAGCACAACAGGAATGAGTGAAGAGATCAAAGACACTGACTGTGGTTGATCAGGACAGGTGTTTGTGGTGATGTTTTCAACAGATGGAGGTTCCTGTGAGAGAAGAAAAGAGACCCAGGTTATACCAGCCAAATGTGATGACTCCTCAACCAGAACCACTGCAATCAGTTACATTTTTCTCCCTGTTGTAAAGTGAAGCGCATGCACACATAGAGTTTTATTCTTTTGCATTTTAAAAAGAAGAAATGTTATCCCTTTTGAGAAGAACAGATGCAAAAAGAATGATGGACCTTTACAGTGCCACTTTCATAACAGAATTCGGTTGTTCTGGAGTGATTTATTTCTGAAGAGAAAAAAAATGCAAAGAACTTGGAACACAAAAGTACCTTCTCATCAAGGGTTGTCTATCGTTTCATGAATCACATGTGATGGATGAGATTTATGAATTAGAATCTGCGTCAAAAGATTTACAGCATTCTAAATTAGTTATGGCATCTTCTCGTCTGTGAGCATAAACTTTCAACAAAATATCTATATCGCCACCACAGAAGCATGGCCAACCCAGTTCTTTCATTTCACTGCAGCACACCCAGACCCTGTCACAGTGTTTGATGAATTCTTGAAGGAATGGGCTTCAGATCAATTAAAATAAACACTACAAGCTGATTTATCAAATCTTTTCTGAATGCTCTCAGAAAATGTCAAAAATCTGATCCATTGACAGAGAAGAGTCAGAGAATCGTGGCAGCCTATGGGATCACAAGACCTTTTCAAAACCATCATAAATCACTACAGAAAACAAATGGGGCACCATGTGATAAGATTTTCTCTGACAGCTTTGCTTCAACAAGACATATATGAGATAAATGGATACCTTTGTCTGTGCCCAATTGTCAGTTTACAAAGTTCCAACTTGTCAAACTGTAAAATACACCACATCCAAAATAATACACCTTTTTGGATATCCAGTAGCATGATTTAAGAAACCTCTCACTCTATTTCTTTGTTGCAATTTTAAAAGTACTTCTGCAGGCAGAAATACTTGAGAAAAGACAGAAAGGCTGGCAGATACATGTCAAATATTACCTAGAACTGCAGTTCTATTACTGCAGCCTATCTAAGATAATGAAATCCCCTTTTTAGTCCATTATAAAAAAAAACTATTTGAATAACTGTAAAATATCTTCAATTATAATAACCTTTGATATTGCTGTGGAACAGTTCTCTTTCATACAGATTCTGAACATATTCAAAACAGTGAAGTAATATGCAAATATTTCTCCAGCATTAGTTAGGCTTATGGAAATGCCTTTGCTAATGAGGTATGATGTGTCACAAATCAACACAAATATTCAGATATCAGAAAACAAATGCATTTGATACTGAATTAGGAATGTGTTCACCTATCCATGTTGGTGTTTTGAACTCTATTATCAATGTTAATTATAATGATTTGGGCCTGATTTTAATTTATTAAAGGAATAATGATATCATTTACAAGTGGTTATGGACACAGAAGCTTTTGTAAGACCATTTCAAAATTTCTCAAGACAGTATAGTAAAAATCCCAGATAGTTTATGTCTTTTGGATATAGTCTCGGTTGCCAGCTTTTAAAACACTGGCTTAACTTTCCTCGATGCGTAAGAAGACTGTAATCATATCACACAGGGCATGAAGAAACAGAGAGAAAATGAAAATACAATTGCAGCTAGAGCCCATGCTTTTTAATGGTTTTTATCTTTTAAGCATTATTTCTGTGCACCTCTAAAATTGCCTCTACTTTTTGCAGAAGAAAGTTTACAAATTCAAAATTCTGAAGCAAATTCCATTTTCAAATAAAAATCTTACTCAGAGATGCATAATGCTTCCTGTGTCCAGCGTTCATTGTAGGGAGGAAGCAGAATCAAAATCCCCTTAGAACTTGTGTTTGAAACTATAGTACTGATAATGCACCTGGTGGGCTTGTGAACTTCAAGATGTCATGAATGAAAACCAGTCTCAAATGCTCTTCCAGGGGCTTTAGCTGGGACTAATAAAATCAGGAGCGGAGAAAAGTTTAGAGTCTAGTTAACCAAGACCATTCCTCTTCAAACTCCCTATGCAATGGACTGATAATCAGATAAAGACAAAGCCTAGGTCCTTTCAAATCTGATTCCAGACCTTAGCATGACAAGTTGGCTTGCTGATGAATGACTTCCCTCACGAGGGCTATGTATCGGAGTCTAGTGCCATGCTTTAACCATTACATTTATTAGAGGCCTTTCACATAACCAGTCTAGATGGGGTCTCCAGCAGGAGTTGAACTAAATTGATTCTACTCCTTCCTTTTCAATCCCAAATGAAATACATATTTCAGTATCTGTAAGAACTGTCTGGAAAGGAGTAATGTGAACACCAATCTATGAATAGAGGAACCAATGGAAGTGGGAAAAGGAAAGCAATCACAGGAACTAGATGTGATCATAACACATGGACTTGCTCTGGTGAAGGATACTTCATTTATTAAGCTAAATGCACCTCTTTAATTTCTCAGGACTGCTCAGAAAGAAAATCAGAATTATTTTATTTAAACTTTTTTCTCCAAGACAGAGTGCCTACATGAGGGAGTTAAATATCCTACCTACTGTACAGTGCTATATGTCTATGTTTTGCAAGTTTTAAATGCTAGGTTAGCCTTTAAACTATGAAATAATTTAAAACACATTTTGTGTCATTAAGCATATGTAATGGTATACATGCACATAAATAAAAGGTAAAAGAATATTTGTCCTCCCCATTGAGTAGGAATCTATTGCTTATCTTAATTGCTGCATTTGTGCCCTAATGTTCATTTAAGAAGTACTCTATTAACTTTTAGTTAAAATTTCAGTACTAAAACAAGGGGGAATGATATAAATATACTTCCATGTTGCTTAAAATAAAATTGATTTTATTTATGAAAGCCTGTAATCTGAAATTTCCTACAGCTTACACTTTTAATGAAAATTTGTAATATATTCATAAAATAATAGAATACATATTTATGTTTATCAACCTTGCCTCAATTTCCTCCATCTGCAGAGAAAGTGTCTGGATCATTCTGTGGCCTTCGATTGTTCTTGTATTTTGATAATTGCAGAACTATAACTAAAAATTAACACAGGGTTGTAAGTTGGCAAGTGGAGTACTTGAGTACCTGGCCATATGGCAACACCTAATTTTGTTATGTTCACTGTAACAATGGCTTTGAATTTATATATTTGGTAAAAGTACACTGCAGGACTTTTAACTCTCAGAACAACATCCCTGAAAGCATTATTCAAACTTTTGAGGTGCATGGACTAGTACCTGAGCTTAACAAAAGCTCTTGGCAAATCCCAGTGAATTTTTTGACAGATTCATCTTCTAGCCTTTGGAAAAGAGAAGGTGCTCCAGGCAAGATATTTGATTAAAGCTGCAAAAAATAGTGTTGCTGGCACAGCTGGTATGTTGGGAGAAAAATTCATCACTAAGTCTGAAACTGCCATGTAATTTTCTCTCAACAGTTCTTTTCTGTATTTGACAGAAGATTTGCACAGGACAAACTAGCTTGACAGAGGAGAAGTCAGCCAGCTGTTGAAGTATCTCTAAACATGACAGATCACTATGTTTTAACTCAGATTAATTCACTTATTACAGGTAGACCTAAATCACTGGTCATTGTCAAACCAGTTGTCACAACTAGCAAATCATGTCAGATTTCTGAACAAAAATATTTCAAATCCTAAACAGTTCTTATAACCTCAGCCTGTCTGCTTTTCACACAGACAAGTAAAGCATTGCAAAATAACCTGTGTTGCTCCAGCAGTACCTGTGTTGTTTGTCTGGTATTTCATAGGATCAGAAGAACTTAAAAATTGAGTATAGATTCAGGTAGCTGGCAAAAATGAAAGTATTTCTTCCAAGTTGCTCTCCATTATCTCACCCCAACCTTTTTATCCATTTTCTGTTGCTTTTAAAATGTTAATTACTGCCTTAAACTCTTACCCATTTTTGTCACTGTATCTTCAATGGTACAATAAATAAAAAAACAACAGGGCAAATTGTAAATATGACCAATATCAGCTCACCAGAATTACTAGATTGCTAGATTAGAATGAAAAATTATTGTCAAAATGTGGTAGCAGAAATGAAGTCCATATTTAGGGCTGTATTTCAATTAGTTTTCTCTAATTGATTAAACAGTAAATTCACTAATTCAGATACATCCAACAGACTTTAAAGGCTACAGAGCCTGAAGCATATTTGCAATATCAGAATTATAGATGGGCCTAAATCTGTGCTATTGGATCCAAACCTCCTAGATCATGAGGAGGTTTGGAAACAATTTGAACCTTGCCAATGGAGCTCAGAGCTACTCAGAAACTTAGCCCAAAATATGCACTGGCAGTGCAAAAAATTTTGCAAACTGAATTCCCTTCTCAGGGTTTTCATAAATTATGCTGATGTTTTCATGGAAATAAAAGGAGTGACCTCCAAAAAATTCATGTTCAAACTCTGAGGGAGAGTGCTGCATCTCAGGAGAAGAAATCAGTTGTGTCATGCGAGCCAAAGAAGTTTTTTCGTAAAGAAAAGTAAATACATTTTACATTTTTTCATCATTGCTAATTAAGTGTGGTAAAGAGCATCTCAAGATGTGATATACAAGGTTTTCAAGACAAGATTGGATGAAATGTCAGATAACCTGGTGTGATCTCATAGCTGACCATACTTTGGGGGTCAACCAGAGATGTCTCTGAAGTCCTTTCTACTCTGAATCACCCTGTGATCCTAGCACTATAACTTTCTTTGTTATATTCTTTGTTTACATATAAAGTACATAGGTGTCTTCACTGCCTACTCTATAAATGTATATCATATGGCAAAAGTTACCAAATCTCACCATTGTCATTTTACAGCATACACACCACATCGTTCCTACAAATCCTCAAAAGTCCAGTAACCAAACACAGCTTATACCCCTTCACTCTGCCAATTTATGTAGGGTCAGTACTCTCTAACCCAGCATCTCCTCTCTGTCGGATCATCTAATAAACAATTAGTTACCTTTTATTTATTACTCTCTTCTGGTCTGGAAGGTAAGTATGTAACACATATTTCAAGGATGAGAAATGCATTTCCTCAGCAGTAGAAAGGAGGTTCAATACAGTTTAAATCAACAAAGGGTTATATATTTTAAAGGCACAGAAGCGGAAAAACATAGAAAAGTTATAGATTCTATAGGGTTTATGTATAACTGTGGGATTTCTAAAAGGATTTTAGCTAGAAAGACAAAGTTTCTCCATGTTTTAGTTAGGGATTGAAATATTATAGCTTCTTTCTGTCCAGAAATATATGGGTTTAGTGCCGGAAATCCTTCAGTCTCTCCTCACAGAATGGAGCTCTCCTCTCTCATGATACCTTATGTCCAATTATACTTATGACGGGGTATAAAGCTGCTCCAATATAAAAGTCCTCCTACTTATCATGTGTCCAATCACAGCTGAAAAGCTTGTGTGAAGGAGGCCTTCAGGGGGAAAGAAGTGTCCTCTCTCTTTGCTGCTCCTTGACAGTGTTCCGGGAAGGGGTTGGTTGTTATTAGTCATTTGTGTTAACTGATTTGTTCTGGCTTGGGGTTCTCACTTTGTTTCTGATAGAAGCAAACCTGGAAAAGTGGATGTGAAAGGACTTATTAGATGACTTTCTTAGATGACTTGGGTATGCATGGACTGGTACACATGCATATTTTGTTTTGTAGAGTTGCAGATCTATTTGTGCTTGATGTTATAAAATTATTTCCTTAAGAAATCTTTCACATTTAAAATGCCAGAGAACCCCAATCAGATCTCTGGCTCACAAACATGTAGACCTCCATATATTTAGGACAGTGTACTCACACATAAGCCAATGTGTGAGAAGATGGACATGTATTCTGAAATCCAGCTATGTTATCTGAAAGATTGCTTCTTCCAGCTGCTTATCTCCCCCCTTACCCTATTCCAGCCAAAAGTATTCTCAAATCATGCTAGAAAAACAAATCAACTTTCCCTAAAAGGCATTTAGGTTAAAGGAGAGATGGCAAGAACTTAACACTGCCACTGTTCAAGCAACCAAGCTCACATTAAATGAAATTCAGTTGGGAGTGCTCATATCTGTGGTTTGGCTGGTAGGTTGAGTTGGAGTAGTTCTGGCAAGATGATGGTGCTGGTTGTCAACTGAGGTGGCAGCCCACTGTACTGGCATGATCAAAGAACCGGAGAGGAAATATGTACAGAGACCAAGTGATGTAACAGAAGATTATAGCCCAAAAGAAATTAACTTTTCTAACTACAACATCCTCATCAGTCCTCAGCAGAAAAAGGGTTTTTTTTGTGCTTGGAAAATGTATTTTCTTGGAGGCCTGTATAACACTAGAAATTGTCACTTGTCTTTCTGCTAAGCGAATCAAAGTCTTAACATTACATCTTATTACAGTTGCATTCCTTCAGTGTTGACTAAAGAGAAGAACATTAAAATCTAAAAAAAAAAACAACAAAAAAAAAAAAAAAAAAAAAAAAAAAAAAAAAAAAAAAAAAAAAAAAAAAAAAAAAAAAAAAAGAAGACAGAGGAAAACACTATCTTCATTCAGTAGAAGAATGAAGACATCTGTCTCCTATTTCTCAAACTCTCTCTGTTCTTGGAGGCAAAAAGGGACTGGGACTATGGAACTCTTAAGTTCGGGGGGACAGGGATAACTGGCACTGAGGTGCAATGACATCGATACAAACAGCATACATAATGGATACATTTTAGTTAAGGTATTTGTAGGTATAATGTGTAACTTTTTCAACTTTTTAAAGAGTTGCTTTAATTTCACTCATATTTTACTATATTTTCTTCTCAAAGTGCACAAGACAACAAGCACTTGTAGGTTTGTTTGGGTTTTTTGTTTTGTTTTCATTTTTAAGTTAAGGTATCTTCTTAAAACAGATGAACCAAAACCCTCCAAGGAAGAAATCAATTAATTAAAAATTACATAAGAACATCTGCTTTCAAGCTGATCAAACTAGAAAGGTGAAAACAATGTCTGCTCTAGTGGAGGGAAGAAAGATGACAGTTTGGGGAATGGGGAAAAGGCAAAATGTGGGGTAAATGATAAAGAAGCTGCCAGATTCCATGTCTCAAGTCATGTTAAAATGTGAACTTAAACACAAAGTTCAGTTCAGTGAAGCAGAAGGACAATTCTCTTCCTTAGATAGAAAAAGATCTTCTTTCATCTGTAGCAGGTGACATATGACTCGTGCAGATGAGCTACTAGCCACTTCAATCCCTATAACTTGAGAAATTCATCAAGATCCAGGAACGCTGACTTGGATTATTCACATGAGCTCAACAAACACTGTAGAGAGCTGTCATTTAGTATAGTCATGCACAAAAAATCAAGCAGTATTTTGCCAAATATGTTCTGTACAGAAGGACCCATACAGCACCACACAATGAATGCCACAGAGAATAATCAGAGGAATGAGCCCTGCTTACGTATTTTATTTATTAAATTATATGCACTTAATTATTCAAAACTAACTTTTTAGAAGACAAAATTTCATGCCTTTTCAATTAATATATTCTTTGTTAAAGTGTTTAATGTGGTTATTTACTTTCATATCCCATGAAGGTAAGTGAAACATTTTAAGCATATTTGACATTTAAAAGGGAATGTTTTTAAGGTTGATTTTTTTTTAATTTTATTTTATTTTTTTTTTTACTTTTTTTAATCAAACCCTTGGGTTTTCTGCAAAGACTAAATTTACTCACATACATAATTGAAGTATGTTTTCTTATATGGAAACATTATTTCATGTACATATGAGAAGCTTAGTAAAACTTCATTTCAGCATGAACAATGTTTCAATAGCAAGGCCTAAAAAACACTTTTAAAATGAGAAATGCAATAATGCTGCATTATTTGACTGCTTCTTAAGTCAATGGCACTGGAGGCTTTGTTAACCTAGGCAGCTCACGGTGTCTCTTGCAAAGTGACATATGTCTCCTGTATACACAGGCATCAGATGAGCCTAATTGAAAATAACACAGATTCAGCAGCTGACAGCTTATTGTGGCTGAGAGGGGAATGTCTCCCTGTTTTAAACTATTCTCACTTGCATTCTTCCCCCCTTTGAGAAAAGCACTACTCAAACTGATATCTTGTTACATTTTTTGAGACAAAACTGCCATTGTTTTCATTTAGGTGTGCTACACTTCCTGTTACGTTTTGGAACAGGACCTACCTAAACGAATAAATGGCACCTCCTGTGTGGCAATTTTACAAGATATGCACTTGATTTCTGCTGCAAATGCCGTTATCAGTTAAGAAAGACACTCTTCTGAAATTAAATGTAGGATGATGTTCTGTAAGTAGAAAGTGGGTACTTTCCTTCAATGCCCAAAGACATGACACCTGGGGCCTCTGTAAGAGAAGAGATGAATCTGAACAAGGCTTATGAGCTTCCATTTAACATTCTCCACCTCTCAGATGACATCAGAAAGTCTCAGGCTTATCACTGCCACTTGAGGGTCAGGGCACTTCCAGACCATTTTCAGTAGACAAGTACTTGTGTACATCGGAATGTTTGTTTATAGTGAGCACAAGTGTGAATTATCAGCACACTACCTGTTTTGCAGTAAGACCCTAAGGATGTCTTAAGACTGGTATTTATACTGACTAACATAAACAACTGATTTTGAGTATCAAAGTTAGGCATCTTGGTTCCCTAGCTTTATCAGAGCGACAGAGGGAAGATGCAAAGACCACATGACAGGTTTCTTCTCTCAATCTGTAAAGTACCTTCATCTTTTCTTGACAATGCTGCTTCATACACCTGAAGCTAAATGCTGAAATGTGAAAATGCTGACCCAAAGAAAGAACTTACAACAGTATTCACTCAAGGAGTTTGTTGTGAATTGAGTAGTTTATCTTACTGTCCCTGGATGTCCAAGAAGAAACACTAGAGACTGGGAATGTTACAACTTGGGAACAGAATATCACAATCATCTTTATTAACTAAATACCAAGGTATTTTTGAGCTCATTGGTGAGACATTAATTTAGTTTCACTGGAAAGAGTAGTAACAAAGTTACCAGAAAATAACTACAGCTCTAGAATGTGGTCAGATAAAGCCACATGGAAATGAAACTATTAGGAAAGTATGCCAGATACTCTAAGTTGGAATAACTATTGCATTGCTCTGGAGACACTCTCCCTTTGCTCAGCAATTTTTCGTGACTATCTGGCTGACATGTTGTTCCATACAAGTAAGAGCTGTTTATATACCATCAATAACAGCATAGGCGGAAGTAAATGGCTGTTGCAAACAACATTAATTAGGTGACCTTCGAAAAAACCTGACACTCAGGGAGGAACAAGCATATTGCTTAACCATGTTCAGAGCACTCAAAAGTTATTTCCTGGTAGACAGACATTTAATTTCATCAGGAAAACAGTCACCAATCTATGCATGTTCAGCAGGGCTTCCAAAGTCACTCTTTAAGCAAATTGTAGGCTTGATTTTTTGATTCAAAGTCCTATGTATCAAGCAACAGAACCAGACAGACAATATATCATAGAAAATGTTATGCTGATCTCAGACCAGAACCAGTACTAGCATTGTCTGAATACATTAATCATTATTTTATTCACTGAGAAGAAATGCACTTAAATATTTCCTTCTTTTGAGGTATCTCAGAAATCAGGTTTTCTTATTGAAATAGAAAATGACTTGCACATGTATATTCTCACAGCACAGTATAGACTAAAACCAGAAAAACTACATAATGCAAGGAAACAGAAGGAAAATTATTAAAAGCCCTCCCAAAATTACATGATGCCTAGAGGACATAAAACCAAAGAGAAACAAATGAAAAAAAAAATGGAAAAAGAAATTATAATAAATTTTTGTGTGCTTTCCACTACTGCCTAAGAAAAGATCTAAAAAATGTTGAAACTCCTCAAAATTTACATATATCTAATTGGATGCATAAGCTACCACAAAGAATCACAGAATCACAGAATCTGCTGAGTTGGAAAGGACCCACGAGGATCATTGAGCCCAACTTCTGGCCCTGCACAGGACCATCCCCAAGAGTCACACCATGTGCTGTAGAGTATTGTCCAAATGCTTCTCGAACTCCCTCAGGCTTGATGCTGTGACCACTTCCCTGGGGAGCCTGTTCCAGTGCCTAGCCACCCTCTGGGAGATGAAACTTTCTTATATTCACCATAAACCTCCCCTGACACAACTTCAGGCCAATCCCTCACAACCTGCTGCTGGTCACCACAGAGAAGAGATCAGTGCTTCCCCCTCCTCTTCCCCTCACAAGGAAGTCGTAGACTGCAATGAGGTCTCCCCTCAGTCTCCTCCTCTCCAGGCTGAACAGATCAAATGACCTCAGCCACTGGTCATATGGCTTCTCCTGAAGGCCTTTCGCCATCCTCATTGCCCTCCTGTGGATACTCTCTAAGAACTTAATGCCATTCTTATATTGTGGTGTCCAAAACTGCACACAATATTCAAGATGAGGCCTCACCAGTGCAGAGCAGAGTAGGACAATCCCCTCCCTCAGCTGGCTGGTAATGCTTTGCCTGATGCCCCCCAGGACACAGTTGGCCCTCCTGGCTGCCAGGGCACTGCTGACTTGCTGTCGACCAGGACCCCCATGTCCCTTTCCATGGCACTGCTTTCCAGCATCTTATTCCCCAGTCTGTATGAACGTCCAGGTTGCCCCATCCCAGGTGAAGAATGTGGCACTTTCCCTTGTTGAACTTCATATGGCTGTTGATTGCTCAGTCCTGTAATTTGTTGGGGTCTCTCTGCAGGGCCTCCCTGCCTTTGAGGAAGTCAACAGCTCCTCCAAGAACTTGAATGGACTCTGATCATAATAGATGAAATTCACTTTTCTAATGCTTAAATAGAATCTCTGAGCGATAAACATATATTTTACTCACTTTGGGCTAATGGTATAGCATCCTCCTTCTGTATGTAGTTCCTTGCCATGATGGTAAGTGCATACTTTATAAATGGGACAATTTTGATAGGGGCAGATAGAAGTGTCAATCTAAAGCCTACCTTTATAATGTATTACATTTAATGCACCTCCTTTGCCAAAAGACTGCAAACTCTAGACATGGCCAAATGATGTATATTTAAGCTTTGATATGTTAAGCAATATCAACAGAAGGTGGAGTTAATAATTTGAAAATGTTTTAACCTGTAGGCTACAATCTGACTGACTCTTCACCTGTTGTCCCTAATTTATGCCACTTCTCATTCTTGAGTGATAATTTCAGATCTTTGTAGAATTCTACAGTTTTAATATTCATGTTGGGGGGATCCTTGACCTCTAGGTTGATACCCTAAAAAGAAATTCCAAAATTTTTATTCTATGTTTTCATTTCCTACAACTTAAACTCTAAGCTCTTAGGAGCTGCCTTGGTGTTACTTTGTATTCACCCAACATCTGGCACAACTGACCTGCTTCTTGGTAAATAATTAGACTACGACACAGTAAATATGATTGTGGCTATTACTTTGGTTTCGATTAAAGATAAACTTGCAGCTTTCCACATCACTACTGTATTAAAATATTTTGTAGGCATTCTGAAATGATTTCTGAACTTCTGATTGCACTTTTATGCGGCTACACGATTATATTTAGGCCTGTAATAATAAAATGCTTATAACTTTTTGTATAATGAAGAGAATATGATCAGAATTACCAATACTGATAATTCAGTAGTAGAAAAAGCTGTATTTGCAAAATAGCATCGAAAATGTTGCTATTTTGGCCAGCCTTACTAGATAACTACATCAAGGGATTAACCTGGAAGCAGTCTTTTCCCCCTTTTTTAGCCCATCCCAAGAGCAGCTAGTAACATCCCTATAGAAATGCTCTGATTATTTAAAAATTTTTAGTTCTGAGACTGAAGAAATACGTCCTTTGTACATCTACTGAATGACTGTCTGCTACAAAAGTCCTCTTACCTCTATTCTTAACTCTCCTTCACCTTTGTGATAGCTCTTGGCAATTTGCATAATAAGAAAATGTATAAATATGTAAAAATGTTTCTAATATGCCCTCTGATAAAATAAAAGCATTTTAGTATGGATAAGCAAGACAAAAGATAATAATTACAAAACTAGATAATAGAAAAAAAATAATGCAAAAACTAACCCAACATCATTTACTATCCATATCTGAAAGCCACATGAAAAACATGCTGCAGTCACCCATAGACTTTTTCCTCCTTAAGGAAAAGCAGCTTTATTCTCAAAAACTATTATGCTTTCTCTTAGCTAGAGCATTTACAAGCAAAGGAAAAACAAGAAATAGGATCACTTAAGTGGGTAGTGACAAATCAAAGATCTTCATTGCTGATTTGAAAATCATAAACACCTTTTTCACACCCTGCAGCAGCTCAGTCTGATAGATGAAACACTTATTTTTGAGCCCCGGACCTGACTGGCTCAAACATGTAAGTCAACTTCAGTATTTTATTCAGTATACAAGGGCATGACTTATCTACAGTGACTTTACCCAAAGGAGGACACAGTTCTTCCTTAGCCTCTTTGCAAACCATTCTTCTCAACTGAGCCAACCAAAATAGTAAGTTATTCCTACTTTTTATCTTCACATTTGTTGTTGCTACCTTTGTACTTCATTTCTCTGGTTGCATTTAAGGGCATTCCCAAGAGAATAAATTGCATAAAACTCATAATTTTAGATATATTTCTTTTGTCTCTTCATTTACTTAACGTGCCTACAGGACTATGAAAGCAGATGGACCCTAATCTGAGAATCAGGTCAGCTGTACACAGTAAAGAAAACAAAGTCTTTAAACTCAAGTCAATAGAGCATTTATTACAGAGATAGGAACAATGGATTAAACATTCTAATGTGTTGATATTTTATTCAGCTATTATTAATCGTCATCAATATTCGGACACCATTAAGCAGTGCTGACTGAATGTGAGATGAGCTAGTCTCAGCTAACTCTTGTATCATATGGAGACTAAATTAGGCTTTTCAATAATCGCTGTTTCTAAATGGCTAACAAAAGGTACTCTGTATTGCCCCCGTGTCTTTTATGAGTTCCATAAATAACTAATTAACCTCTGTAACAAAAGTCAGCACTAAAACAGGAGGCAGACTCTCTGTACAAATGATGGGCATCTAAGAAAAGATCTGAACAATGCAAAGATTACGCTCTCCTTTTTTTTGCAGTGTTCTCCACAGAAATTAAATGCTTATTGACTCCATGTTAATATCCATTTAGTAATCTGCCATCTTTGTTTGTTTTAATATAGCGCTCAGTTTTACAGTAGAAAGGAATTATGCAGTTTAGAAGTATGAATATTAAAAAAGGATATAATTAAATCTGTAGCCTGAAACCTCTGTCTAAACCTATAATGACAAATTTAGTCCATATTTATTATGGTGCACAAGGGACTTTAACTAGATCATTAGTTTATATGCCTTACTCAGTAGTGAAGTTCTAAAACTTCACATTTTGCATATTATTACATTATTCATTTTTCCAACTAGGCATAAAATATGGCTTCCCAAGAGTACAATACCTAATTCTTCAAAATATACAAAGATAGCAATAAAATGATTAAATTACAACTCTTACATCTGTTCTTCTTGTCTGATTATAAATTAAAATGTTGAAAACCAGAAGAAAACAACACAGGTAACAAACATGTTTAACCCACATATATTTCAGAATTAACAAATTTACCCAACTTCATTCCTGCAATTACAACTGCTGTTGTTTTATCCCATTTTTCACAGGTTGCTCTGTCTTTTTTTGAGAACTTGTGTAATACAGTATAATTTGATGAAAGATTTAAAAATCACTGACTCTGACTGATAACATGGATTAGGTGCTGTGAACTCACCAACACAGTTACTGAGAAAGGTTGATCAAAGAACTCAATGAGATTTCTGTGTGTATGAACATATTGGTTTAAAAATCCCATAAATGTTATGCCTGTCAGGAGAAAAATACAAAATGCTATTCTAAAACACTACCCATCACTGCAAAATTCTGCTTGGTGTTCTCTTTATCAATTACACATTAACAAATCTTTAATCCAATGATGGAAATGCACCAGTGCAAGTGACACTGACAAATTATCCTTGGCACTGTCTCTGAACTCAAAATATTTCAAAGAAGACTACCTTGATACAAAATGCATTAACTATTAAATCATAATGCTACTGAGAAATTTAATTTTTGAGAGTATTATTGGGGAAATAGTTATTTACTGAAAAATATATTTGAGAACAATAAATTTATATTAAATTCTATTATTCCACTCACCTGAAGCTATTTTTGTTTCCTAAAATCCTGAAATTCATAAAACCAAATACCTAAAGAAATCATTTAAACTACTGTAGTCATAATGGCACTGAATAAGCATTATGCAGCAAGGCATTACTGGATGCCATGGTAGATTTCTGTGGATAAATTAGGGGAGCAGAAGTTACGAATGAGTGCTCCTTTAATGCTTCTGAACCAATTGTGTTTTCATCAAATTGAGGTACCATACTATGTTTCCAGTTTTCATCTGTCCTGAATGGCCGTATTTACTCTACATGAAGATTACTATGTATGCTCCCTTGACATATGCCTTGCAGATACATTTTATGACAATATCAAAAATGTCTTTATTTCTTTATATCATTGTTGCTGCAGTTGCAAATAGAAACATATGGAATAAAGAACTGCATGAGTCTGAATGATCAAGCTCTTCCATTTACTGAGCTGAAGCCATATAAGCCAACTTACAAAATGTCCCCAAAAGATTTAACTTCCTGTTTTCAAAAATTAATATTATAGCTGATAATGTGTACAAAATAAATCTAAAAGATGTTTCCATTAAATTGAGAGGGGGAATAAAAAATTGGATGAGGAAAAAAATGAGAAGAATTTGCAAACTCTCATGCAGAAGAGAGTTTTTGGAAAAAATATTCCTGTTTACAAGACTACTTTTGATTTATGTACTAACATGTTGAAAATCTACCTCATTCACCCAATCTGTGGGGGGAAAAAAGAGAAAGGGGAAAAATAAAAGAAGCTGGCTTCATTACATGATGTCCCTCGATAAATAAAAACTCGATCTGGCCTCTGTCCACTGCTGTTCTAAATGAGCCCAGTCAGTCTGGCCCATGTTTTTTCATTTCATTTTCTCTAGCCAAATGACTACCATCTGCTGTCACAAAGCTGTCACACAATCAGTAATGGAAGATTTCTAAGGAATATAATGGCTGAAGTATGAATATATGACATTCCAGCTCCTTTTTACCAGAGAGAGAACAGCAACCCATTTGAAAAGAAACAGCAGTAGTGTTCTCCCACTTCTCAGCAAGTGCATTGTAAAACAAATCTTTATTTGAACTCAAGACGTTGACAGGTCAATTGAACAGAATAAGTCTAGTTTATGATGCAGTTGTCAGAAGTGGTTAAAGCAGGAGTCTGTTTACCAGCGCTCTGAGATATTTCAACAATTTTTCTTGCAAACCAGCACCTTGAGGTTAATTACTTTACCAATTTGAGTAAATGGCAAGCCATATTCCCATCTGTCTCCATTAGTTCCCCACTATTTCTCAATTTATGATGACTGGGGTCAAGGCTGTGGTACAAAAGAAGAGCTAATAAAGCATGAATGGAGTAATTTTCTGTTTATACAAATGTGGTAGCCACAGCATAAATACGGAAAAGACATTTTAGAAATGCATATTCTTTGCCTTGAAAACTCTGGGTCCTAAATGCATTTAGAGAAGGAAAAAACAAAACTAGCAATGAATTGCTGTTTCGATACTTATTTACCTTTAATAAAACCTGCAATGACTATGCAGCACTGTAATGCCCACTTGCACTCTGGCACAGGACCAAGAAAAGTTCTAAAAAGCTTACAACAGTTGATCTCTACTAAGCTTGCTAATTCACCAAAGGCAAGGTGCCTGGGAAAGAAAAAAGAGAAATCTCTTAATTTTGGTACTAAAATGCAGCATTACTGAAGCTTTTCTTCCTCAAGTAAACATTTCTTGCTATCTATATAGGATTTAGTGCTGGAATCCATTAAAAGCTGTTTAGCAATATGACTGATTTAAGACCATCTCAAGGGACAATACCTATTTTATTTCTGTTTGTTCATTAAAACACTGTGAAAGCTAACTCCTGTATTAAAAAAATGTAGACTTTTTCTTCTTTTTTAGTTTTAAATTCAGGCACATAGTTATGCTCTATTCAAAGCACTTAGCATCTACAACCAATTCTTTAGATAAATAACTCCAGGAAAAACCTCCACCAATTCCCACAAACTGTTAATGAATATGCTAGTTTGATAAATTCTGCCTAATCTACTTTGTCTAAACAGTGGCAGTCTAAAACCAGAAGATAATATTTTGGCCATTTGCCACAAATGGCAGAATTACTCATTAATTAAACACTACAATAAAATAAATTTTGCAGCAAATGAGGCATAAAGCATGTATTTTAGCACAAATGATTCAAAATAGAATGGAGGTAATAATGTCCTATCGCTCTTTGTGTAGTGCAAAAATTTTAATCCACGACATATCCATCAGAAGCCACAGAAACCCATTAATGTGAAGCAAATCAGTAAGTCCATATACATATTAATTTCTGTAACACAGTCTAGAGAATAACGTATTTTTAGATTATTATATTCATCCCTAAGATCAGATCAAAAGCCAGCCATTAAAGATGACAGCAGAACCATCAAAGAACAAAATTGACTATCAACTCTTCTGATTTCTTAAGAAGTCAAAACCTAAGGTTAGCACTTATACTTCTACTCTCCATAAAGTTCCACAATGTCAGTTTTTCTCATCATATCCCTTCTATTTTACAGTAGAACAATTCTGCTACTAGTGTAGATTCTAATGTTGCTCTGACACTAAGGAAAAGCAAAACCAAACACCTAAAGATGATTGGGAAAGCAGAGAAGGGGAAAAAGTGGTTAATTCTGTACTCGGAGATCATATTCCTGTTTTATGATGTAACAAAAAGCAAAAAAAAGTAGAGAATTAAAACAGATGAACAGTCTTGTTTTCAATCTTTCAATAAAATTCAAATGGAATTTTCTAGAGAAGTCCTTCTTCAATAGAAACTTTTGCTGTTTGTACTGGATACTTTCAAAGGTCTTCCTGAATAGAATTAAGTTGATAACGTTTGTTGTTGTTTTTTTTTTTTTAATATATATTTTTTTTACAATTATTCTAATCAGTTTAAACCTTGTGATTAAAAGGAATTTTTAAACTTCTTCTTACTGTGTCCACTGAAACTTATTTGCATACACACAAATAAGTCAAATGCATATATTTACCATGCCAAATTCACACTTTGTGAAAATTTGATGAAATAGTTTCTTTTACTCAACAGTTGTTGAAAACAACAGAATTACCTTGACATTTTTTTCCTAGTTATCCTCAATTAAGAGTTGTTGATTGATAGACATGAATGAAAATTAGATGTTCATTTCAAGAAGACTAGTAGCAAATACAAGTACAATGCATACAATACTAATAGCAAACTTTATAACAAAGTACACAGAAAAAACACGTCTCTATTTTCTACTTAATAGTAAGGTGACCTCAAACTGACCAGTTAGTCTTTGAAAAAAGTTCTTCTGAAGAATCCAGTTTTTCTAAATAGTTATTCTATAGTAATAACTAATATATTATGTATGGTTCTGGTCAACATACTTTAGAGCCACACAATGTGCTTTTAACCACAAAATAAGATTTTTCATGTGAAGAGCTAGTTTGAAAGGGCTAAGCAGTTTCACCTTTTCTGAGTTCAGTCCCCCTGCAAGCACATCCCTGTTCACTATCATTTGTCTGTTTTCAGCTATTGCAGAGTTTTGTTAACTAAGAAAAATCTGAGGAACAAGCTTATCAGTTAAAATACAACTCACCTCTACTGAAACCAGTGAGATGGTACCAAACACTGTCATACAGTTGACTGAGGATAAAACCAGAAAATGGCTAACTAGCAAGAGGAGAACATATAATGAATTAAGAAACAGATGCCTGGTTTGGGTTGAGGTATAGTTAATTTTACTCAAAATGGCTAGTATGGGGCCATATTTTGGATTTGTGTTGAACATAGTGATGATAATAGAGAGATATTTTGTTATTGCTGAGCAATACTTTCACAGAGCCAAGGCCTTTTCTGCTTTTTATACTGCCATGCTGGCAAGGAAGTTGGGGGTGTATGGGAAGCTGGGGGGAGATACAGCCTAGACAGGTGACTCTAACTGAGAAAAGGGATATTCCAGACCATATCACATCATGCTCAATATATAAAGTGTGAGGAAGGAGGAAGCGGGGGAGACATTTGGAGTGATGGTGCTTGTCTTCCCAAATAACCGTTAGGCATGTTGGGGTCCTGCTCTCCTGGAGATGGTTGAACACCTGTCTGCCCATGGAAAGCAGTGAATTAATTCCTTTTTCTGCTTTGCTTGTGTGTGTGGCTTTTGCTTTCCCTGTTAAACTGTTTGTATCTCAACCCATGAGCTTATACCCTTCCAGTTCTCTCTCTGATCTCACTGGTTAGGTAGTGAGCAAGAGGTTGTGTGGGGCTTGGTTGCTGACTGGGGTTAAACCACGACAACTACATGTGTCTGAAACCCCTAGAAAGAAAACTGAGGTTATTAATATTGAGGAAGTTTTGTGGCTTACTGGAGAAACACAAAGGTCTAAACATAGGCAAGGGAAGATGAAAATGAAATTCAGAACTTTTAAGCCACGGAAGCTTAAGGAAGATACACTATGAACAAATGTTATTGCTACTTGAACATCTCTCAGGCTAAATGAAGGGGATTGGCTGCTTCAGTCAAACCTCCCAGAACCACTTTGAGAATTCCACAAACTTGTTGCCCTTGTTGACATTTCAGAAAAGAAGTCAGAATTTAAATGGCACAAACCTCAAACTCATGGACGTCCTTCCACTGGTATACCCAGAGCATACTAAACATGAACAGAAACTCTCAACTGTCATTGCCTGTTTTCTTCTACTGCCATCCAAAATATTTCATGATTTTTCACAAGAATTAAAAATTAGCTTAAAGCACAGTTTGAAAATTGTTTCAGGGGAGTCCATGTGAAAAGGGGTGAGAAAGACTTTCAGCAGCTACCTGATTGGTAGGATAGTTGGCAGGACATGCCAACATGAGTGCATTATCTAATCTTGCTGACTGACTTCACCAAAGAGAACATGCCAGTTAGACCCTGAGAGCCTCAAAGTGAGTGTCCTGATCTTGTAATGTGAGTCACTGAGTGCTAAGCATAATTGGAAGAAATTGAGGAAAGTAATTCCTTTTAAGATCTGAGGTTGAATCTCAAAAAGGAATTTGGATGTAAAAAGCCTCTTATTCTCTATGTCACCCAGACTCCTTAGTGTTTCAGTTTTTAAATCACTTTTTTTGTCTCTATTTCAGTGGATGGAGTCACAGAACAGAGAGTTTTATATGTTTATTAAAAATGTTCTGGAATGTGGGAAGTCATTGCAACTCCTTTGGGTTACACTTTTTCATCACCTAAATAAAAAAATAGCCAGTATCAATATATGGGAATATTGCAGGGCAGCATTAAACAATTGGAAATTGCTAGTATCAAATTAATTAATAAAAACTATGGTACGGTAACTGAAGTGAAATAGGAGTTATCATTTCAAAAACCTGCAAACTATGGTGGCAAAGATGAATTATTTCAGCCAAGAGAGACAAAAAGTAATAGGTCAATGATATACAAGTTTCAATAAAAAATAATTTAAAAAAAAGTCTTACAAATAGACAGGATTGCCTTAGGGTTGTATTCAAATCATACCTGAATTCAGCTGCCACAATTTGCTCTACAGGATGAAATGGAGACCACCTTTAAGCCTATAATGGTTGAATTCAATTTTTAATTTGTAAAGTAAATCTGTTTTATAGAGCATTTTTACAGTAGCCTCATAATAAGATAAACATGGTTTGTATCTCTCTCACTTCCCAAACCAAAAAAAAAACCCAAACCCTGGCTTCATTTTAAAAACACAATGACATGACATAGAGACGCCTCTAATTTCTGAGAGCAGACTCATCTAAGACAAATAATATGTAAGAAGTAAGAAAATAATACGGAAGTGCACAAAGAGGCTTTATTATATAACTATTTGGTGATCAGACCACTGACATCTCCTATACTTCAAATTTGTTCCTGATTCCTGAGCTAGCACTGCTTGATGCAAAAGATGCAGCTTTGTCAAGTGATAAAGTAACAAGACAAGACATATTTCTGTTAAGAAACTCCTAATCAAAACAAAACAAGGATTTTTCGATTTTACACATGTAGCATCTCACAAAATTTCCTAAGACGTTTTTACAGGTCCTACAGAGGATTTGTTCAAAGTTGTGACTGCTTTGTCAAGACAAAAATGTCAGCTTTGTGGCAAGATGTTTGGGCATGCTTTCAGTTCCCTATTGTCCTACCTTTAAAAAGAATGAATGCAACTGGTAAATGGAATAATTTTCTCTCAGATTGGCCTCACTTATGGTATTGTTTTTATCAAATACTTAGGCATCATCAGTTATACATATAAGAATTTTACTTTTTTTCTCAAAAAACAAAACAAAACAACAACAGCAACAATAAGAAAAAAACCCAAAAGACATATGAATACAAGCCAAGTTTGCTTATAGTCTGTTAATTCTTTGGACTGTAGAAATTATTATGGCAGAGGAGGAAGCTACCAGTAAAAAAAGAGAAAATGAAAGAGCTTTAAATGTGAAACCCTCATATTAGGAAAGAATGGGCTCAAAATAGAAGAATGAAGGGATACTACAGAAAACTGAAAGAGAAGGAAGATATCTGTTAGTACTTATCCGCTTTTCTAGACTGGATCCCAAATCTTGAGGTGTTTAGATTTGATACATACTTCAACACTGAGATCATTATCATGACTTCTGCTGTGCTTATACCTACCCATTGCATAAGAATGCCCCAACACCTCTTGGCAAAGTAGCTTGTTGCTAGGTACCACCACCTGGTCAGTATTTCTTAGAAGCAAATAAGTAGGTCTTTTAGAAGTAATAATTTTGCATGTTGCACTTTTGGAACCCTATCCTTGATTGATGAAATAAATTTTAACCTTTCTGTTCATATTAAATAGGAGATTCAGTAATTCATGTGAAGTTTCAAGACATTCATTTACAGTGAGCAACTCACTCCAAACAGAATCACTGTTCCTAAGCATCTCAGAGAGCAGCTGTTTTTAGAGAGCTACTGGATCTAGCTTATGACCATTAGGGCTAATGGCTTTTTGACTGCCTAAGTTTTCTTATTACACTTGGAAAAATGTGACATAAGAAGAATCATTGTCTTTTTCTCCCCTTATGGAGCCAAACACAGCTATCTGCATCTGCATATTTTTTGATGAGCAGGTCACTGAGAGAAAACATGAGTTGAAAAAATTAGAATATGTATTATTTCTGTCTGCGCTGACAGCTAAACTGCTCACATAATTAGAAAAATTAAAGCTGTTTAGGTAACAAGTAGTGCCCCAAATACTCTATTTTCCAGCCAAGACCTCCACTATTTTACTTACATCTATTCCCAAAACCAGAGAATTGGTTGGTTTAGCTCTTGTTCATTCATACCTCTATTTCTGCATGTTTTTGAGGAACTCAGAAAAGAAGAGAAGGAAAGACACAACATATTCATGATGTAAGGACATTTCTCTGTCCAAGGATGAAAAGCCACATAGCAAAGAACTAACATGATGCATTTCAGAGGTAAAAATTTCGCCTATTTCTATGTCATGCTGTTATTTCAATGTCAGTATCTGATATATGAGGTAAGCCTCCTTGAAATTAGCAGATTAATACCTCAGTTGCTACCATGGTTATGTTTCATGCTTTCATTTTGGAATGCTTGCAAATAACAAAATTTTTCAATGATTTCTGGTTAAAACTTAGTCTCTGAAACTGTAATTTTTAAGTGAATGAAAAAATCCTTTTATAGATTACTGCTTAAGGTCTCTTCTAGCTGAGTAATTAATCAGAAGTCACTGCATCCCAGCTGTTCTACTTTTTTACTACTCTAAGTAAAGGGTGACAAACTGAATGAAGTGTCTTCTGGAAAAGTAAACTGCATAATTTCTATGTTCCCTGTATATAATAGAAAATGAAGACTGTGTCTTAAGATATAGGAGACCATTTTCTACAGGGAAGTAAGGTGCTTATCTGATGCTAAAATGGCATAATTTTTCTTCTGATGGCTAGACTGTGGGATGTAACTCTAACCTGGCAGAGAGGATGGAATGTGGATAGTAGCACTGATTCCGTAGCTGAGCAATGAAATCTCCTGTAGGTTAGTTGCCATGAAAGAACTAATAAGGGCACTTGTTTTCAATCACAAATGCTCTCTGCTCAGTTCTATTCCAAAGTGCTTTTTTCAGTTTCTCCAATCAATATTTTGACTTTGAGAGGCAGAGCTATTAGAGGTTGTTTAGCCTGAGAGCTGGTATGCCAGGTCTGGTGCCAGGCAGCCCTCCTCTACTGTTTGTCAGAAGAAGGTAAGGGAAAAAAAACAGAGCAGATTCAAAGAAACAGTGTACATTCCCACCCCAACCAATAATCTGATTTTCTATTATTTCATCCTTCGGTAAATATATTTTATAGATTTAAAAACATGCAAAACCAAGACACTGGAGAAACATAGTATAGAGGATAAGGTCAAAGTAACGTATCTTTTCTCTAAAATGAGCAACAGTATTCTGGTAATCAGGTCCTGGAATGCCACTTCCCTTGTCCTGAGATGAAACACTTAGTAAACTCAAACATATTCCTTTGTCTATTATATGGAGTGATTAGCTAGGTAAGTCACAATTTGGATTTTTGCACCAGGCTAGGAGGAAAATAGAGCAGGGTGGGAATACATAAAAATTTATAAAAAAACCCCTCTGTATGATAATGGATTTTTAGGTGTCTTAGGAAAGAATTCAACTTCCATTATTTTAACATGACCTCTGAATAGCTCAAAATCCATTTCAAGCAGCAGTTCGGTTTTGCTTCTCCTACCAAAAAGAGTAAAAAGCTGTTCTGCCAAACACAAAGATAGGGTGAGATAATATACCATACAAAAATGACAGAGGGGGGCTGCAACTCTTTTCAATTCAAATATGTAGGAAAACTTTATTAAACAATGTTTATTACTTGGATTCCCAATCACAGTGGATGACTGCACCCTTATCATCTGTTTTCTGTTCACAGTATGCAGATACCACTTTTGGGAAGATTAAGTGCATGGCAGCTTATATTTTGTTGGATATTCTTCATTTTGGCTACAAATCCCAATAGAAATTCTGTTTTATCTGTGCAAGGGTTATATCCTAATTTATTTTACTTCATCTGCCTTTTTTTTAGAGATTTCTATTGCTTGTTAGCAACAGTTCTTTGCTTTCCACATGCTGCTCTTCTAACATGTAACATATTTACTAGAAGAACAAACAAACAACATAAAAAAGTCTGTTGTTTAGTACTGCTCATGTCTTGAAGCCAGAAGTTTCTCAAAATCATCAGTTTGGCAGTCACACATCTACCAGTCCTTTTTTTGCTTCCACTATTATCGGCAAAAATCTAAAGACTTTTTTATATAAATTAAATAAGAAAAATTCCTCTATTACTCCATATTTGTCATACTTTATTACAATTTTATATTAGTGCTTGTCACTATTTTCACTTCATACTTTTGGTATCGATCATCTGCTTTTAATCTCACACACTGAGTAATGACATTGTTTTTACCATGTTCAGGGTGAAGTTTTCATGCAAGCTTTTTTTTTAAGACTGTTTGCTATCAACATAGAAGCCAAACTGAGCAGACACAGGTTTCTTATTTGATAAGAAGGGAAGTAAAGATTGACTGAGCACAGAACAACATTTTATTTTACAATCAAAAAGATCCTTCTACATCTTGTGAGGAGAAGCAAAATATCAGATAATTAAAAAAAAAGTCTTTAAAGGAAATAGTAGATACTGAATTGTAACAGATAGTTGATATTTTCAATAAACTAGTCTGTTTTAACATTTAGTTGCTTGGTCTTTTAATAACTGATAAGGTAGCAGTGTTTTTATTTTAGTACATATGGATTCTTTTGTAGTACAGACTGTAAATTACTGTTAAAAGATAAGGTGGTTTTATTTTAGGAAGACAGTCAAATAAGTCACCTGTATATGCCAAATGGAAACCTATAGTTGTTCAATTACACTCTCGCTTGATTCAAAGTGGGTGTTTTTGCATTGCAAACTGTAATTCCCAATTCCTGTTGGACAACCCCACATGCATCTGACTGATTATTTGTTTAGTAGCACTCAGCACACTGAACAGGGCAGGTTTGTTCTGCTGAAGACTTTATTACCCATCTGCTGCAAAGCATGGCTGTGATATAATTCATTCTATTTGCCCTAACACAACAATAACAAAATCACTTCTCATGGGTATGCAGTGTTATGATGGGGAAAAATAATTTGACAATTCATCTTTCAATGTCTTTTGGTAGTACTCAGGGAAAAGCTATGTAGATATAGTCCTTTCATTAGAAACTAATGCAATAAAACTAATGTTTCTTCTCTGAGCATATTTCACCAAGGAGACATCCCAGCATTTGGAATGTATGTACTTCTCAACTACAATTGACCAGTTGATACAGCTAGGTCATAATTTGAAACATTTCATGTTTTTTCTTTTACAGAATGTTTTTGGTAGTGCTGAATGAGGAAGGCTTTTTGCTTCCATCAGGTTTAAGGGCTTTATTTAGAGTTTATTTTTGTGCTAAGACTGTGTAGATGGTTTGCTATTATGTTAGACACCCAGCAAAAACATGTAAGTATTTTCCTTTCAAAATCCTCTAATAATCTTTCTATCATCAATCTTTATAGAGCATCTTAGTTATAAAACAGGATGCTGAATGTTTAGAAACTGTTACACAGATAGAGTGCAATATGCATACGTGCGTGTATAGTCGCACAAAGGGGGGGGGGAGGGGGCAAGTGAGGAGGAAGAACCTGAATAACAACGATTTCAGAAAGCAGAGGTTAGAAACAAACATGTCTTTAAACAGTGCACACAGTTGTATCTTCCTTTCTGTAATTTAGATAAAACCAAACTGAAGGTATGTGGTAAGCTAAGCATGGTATATCAATATTTATGCTACTTGGGAGCAGCAAACTCCTATGCAAATGTTTGAGCTACATAAAGGAAACATTGTTTTCTGCATGTCATGTTTCAAGTCATAAGCTCTGAAATAAAGATTTCAAGAGTATGCTGGCCTTTTTGAATTTTTATTTTATTTAGAAAGCTGTCATTTACAAGGCCAAGTCTCTACTCAAAAATATCCTGTTTTAATGATGACGCATATTATTTATTGCATGTACTAGCTATGAATACATTACTTTAACAATGCTTAAAATTGGCTGAAAAATCTACAAGCATTCTCCTCCTTCTCATGTAGAGTGATCAACTCCCGCTCAGCAATTTGTCTGTGTGAGACACTGAAATGAAGCGCATAACACATTTTTCTTTACACTGACAGAGATGGCTATTTATTCTAAGCTCTTTGCTATATTCATAAACAAAAAAGTTAAGAATAACATTTTCTAGAAATTCTGGGTAGTTCTGCATGGACAATTTTCAGTTCTGTCAAGTGAAGCCAAAGTAATATTCTGGTGTCATGTTTACAGCCATCTGTGTAGATGCAAAATCAAGTTTGGACAGCTTTGATCTTGATAAGGTGCAGATCATTTGTTGTGAAGGATGACTACCTTAGCTTGAAAGAACAAATGAATTAAAATTTGTCATGGTCTGGGAAGAAATGGCCAGTAAGTTAAGGTTTATTTCAAAATAGGTTTTCTAAGTATAATCAGACACTAATTAAAACAGCAGTAGCCATATTTGAAAAGACTACACCTCTTAGTATCTTGTTCACATCAATAACCTGTGAAGACAGCTCTACAAAATTAAATAAATGCAAAACTCAAGGCAAACCCCCCTGAAAATGTCCCAATTCTTGTATCTGAAAGGGAAATTGAAATTATAATGTATAGACACATCAGAATCCTGAAAAAATATTTTCTGATTATTTGGTTAACACAAGACAAAGGTTTTCTTACTTTTTCCAGGTTCTGTAGGCTTAATGGTAATTATCATGATTGGTGTGGCTCTTAAACGGTAGTAGTCATAGCTTTACTTGTACGGCTGCTCAGAGAGGCAGGAACAGCAAAAAGGAGAGGGGGAAAAATGTGGGTCTCCCTGAGATCAATGGCCAAACAGCTGTTTATATCAGGATTTCTTTATATAGGTGCAAGAGTCGTGAGACTCCTCTTCTTGGAAGAATTGGGCATGCAGACATCATCTGTTCAAGAGTAGTAACAGCTCAGGAAGTGTGTCAAACACAGATTCAGAATGGATAAAAATGCTTACTGTCATCTGTGCATTTGTGATAGTGAGGGAAGGGAATTTGAAGTCTTTAATAAATTGTCAAAAAACATAACACCTGGATATATATTGTTTTATATATACCTCTGAAATGCTCTTAAGCATATATCATGCTTTAATAACTGTTAAGTTATTAAATAGAAATCAGACACTTCTGCTGTCAACCTGCTGGAACTAAACCTGAAATTGAAATAAAAAACATTAAAAAAAAATCCTTTCGTAAATGGCCATCTAATTTTCTACCTCAGAATCTTAGATTTGAGGAGAGATGTAGGCCTGTTTTCTTAAGAAGTTTGTCACACTTAAGTCTGCAGAAATTCCAGTAATTCATAGCTTAACTATTTCCAAATGCATCATGAATCAAATGTGCCTTGAAGGAAAAATGATCCCCTTTCTTGTTATCATGGGATTAGTACAGTTTTGTAGAGTTGTAATTTTAATTGAAAAACATAATTTTCTATAATATTGCTTGTGTCCACAGATTAGATTTGAATTACTAGCCAAAAGTTCCTGTTGCTATTGTAATTTTAATTCACTTTTTGACAGATAGGAACTTGAGTATCTGACACCAGCTGTACAAATTGAGAAGTCATCCACTCTCCTGATATTTCTTTTTAAGATAAATTACCTGAGGATATTTTTCATGACCAGGTATTAGTTTCTACCTGTCTCCTACAGAGAAAAAGAACAGAAAGCTGTGTCTTTTGCCTTCAGTTTTGCCAGATCCATAGTGAGGTTATTCTACATTTCTTATTTGTATAAAAATGTTTCAATACAGTACATGACTTCAAACATGTATCATGTCTTGTGAGAGTGTCTGGACAATGGAAAATGGCAAGTAATGCAGGGCTTGGGGCTTAGTTTCAAATTTATCATCTAGAAGCACATTCTGAAGTGGCTGACTCACATTATCTGTCTCTTCTTCCTATAAATAAATACAACCATGTGAAACGCAGCACAATGTGCTCACATCCCCCTCCCCACAATCTTAATTTTTATTTATTGAAATTTCTCTCTTATATTTAATGTACAGAGGAAAGTTATTTTGCACTGCCACCACTGCAGGAGCTTTTTAAATGATTCAAGGAAGTATAGCTTTCATTTAGGTTTGTGCCCTCCAGTCTGTTTATACTGGTCGATACACTTGTCTGAAAAATATAATGGATTAGCACATCATTCAACAAACTAGTCAGAAGGCAAGCTCAAGGCGACAGAGACCAAAAAGTAAATTACAGCCAGTACTAGGGACAGGCCAAGCCTACAGCTAGGAAACATCATATCACTACAAAAGCTGTATTCTCTGAGAATGTTACTAGAGCTGAAATGCGTGCAAAATTTACACTGAAATATAATAAAACAATCAACTCAGTAATTTCATTCAGAATTATAAATTGTACAGTGTACGGCACATAATGCAAAATGTGATTCTTACAAGCAGTGCATTCTACAGTCAAACCTCCTACCAACAATAGGCATTATTAGTCTGTAATGTAAAAGGAGTATTTTGTCTCCAGTTTAGTACTTTTCCTTTCAGAGCTTATTTAACACACTTAAATATGTGCAAAACAAAACACCCCAAAAAGCATACAGTGAAAAAGCTGTGAAAATATATCTTATATAGATAAAACAAACACACCAAAGATGTAATACAGCTTGAACGATGGAAGGCTTTTCTCCTTAGCGTACAGATAACATTCAAGGTGAAGTTCAGTAGCTGCAATTTTTAGCATATATGTAATTATTACACTCTTTTCTATCATGATCATTGTAGGTTATTTTTCTTTTTGAACCTCCAGCAGTGAATCAGAAACAAAATTGAATCACTTTAGCTTTACTTCTACTTTAAAACTTATAAAACTCTTATTTGCAACAGACAACTCATTTCTGTAACACAAAAAGCTATTCACATTTACAAAGAGAAAAGATCCCTAATGTTGTCATGTAGGTCGAAGAACATCATATCATTGTAATAACCTTTCAGAAAATTAACACAGTGGATGAAATTCACTGCTGAGGTAGATCCTTTAGCTCAACTAGAGGTACATCAAGAAGAGTTGTGTGTGACATGCTGGAAGGTAGAAATCATACCATATGACTATTAAGTAAAACGTTGAAAAGAGTTGCAAACAATTTAGCAAATGCATCATGAGAGAAGAATGAGAAACTACCTGCCATGTGGTATATGAAGCCATATATCTGTGGGAGAGAAAACCATCTCTACAGAGAGTGAACCATCACTATCATGCCTTTTCTACATTTCCATTCAACTGTGCTTATGCAGCAATTAGTTTTGCCTTACTTTTTCTATTTTCAGTTGTGCTTGTGTCTTACACATGACTGCAGGTATGAGGAAAGATAAGACCAGCATTTCCGATTTCCCTCATGGCCATAGTCTTGGTTTCATTTATTCACAAGACAAACAGCAGCAGATGTTTTCTGGAACTCAATTTGCCTATCTCTGTTCCCCAGCTCTCACCACCCAGAGTCCCTTTGAGCACCTTGTCTAGGATTCTTGGAGTATATCTTGTCATAGAGCAGTGGTCTTTGAAGGGAATTCCCACACTTTTTAATTCATACTAGATGCTCACTGTGGAGCTAAAGGAGCAAATGAAAACAAGTATTAATATTTTGGATCACTGATAGTTTGTTTAATCTAAGTTATTTCTTCCCAGGAACTGCATCAAGCCCCTACACAATGAGGAAACATTTCGTTACTTTATGGATAAAATCAAGTGGATTTGGGCTCAATTCTCTTAATCTTTGTAGTAAAAATTTCAATTTCCTAAAGGGAGAGGTGTCATAGTTGATTATTTCCAAGTAATAAGTTGGTTTGTGAAATCACATTTGCATTGCAATATGTTTGTTTCTCAGTTGTCTACCCTTACACACTACTTCTGGGACAGCAATCTACAGAAACATGAAAATCCTCCTTGTTTTAAGCAAAGATGCCAATTTTAGAATGTCATGCCCTATCACAGCAAAGGCCACAATATTAAAATATGTTGAGCTTTCAATTCAATATGAAATCTGCCTATTCTTCTGGCATGGGGCCAACAAGAGACTGATGGGTCTTGACACATTCTTCTGTGGTTTGTTTGTTTCATGGGTGGGAGATGTTGTTCAACACCAACTACTATTTTAGATGTTTATTTAAAATTTCTAAAATTCAGATGGTGTATATCTATATTTTAAATATATGCAATATAACAAACCAAGGAATCATTGAACTCCACATCCTACTTCTGTAAACATGTAGTTTCACATTTTTGACTGGCCAATTACCCAAGTAGACACACGACCTATACATCAGCTTTGGGTGTCTATAGAGGTAAAGAGGGAATAAAGAAAAAAATGGTAATACACAATATCCGTGCATTTCCACTACTAAATTTTAAATATTTTTAGTAAATGGTTTTGGTCGTAATTTTTCTCTCCAGAACTTCTGCTTTTGCTTTGTTTTTGGTGAGATTGCCACTGATTTTAATGAGATTTCACACAGTTCAAAATTCCAGGCCCCAATCCCTCAAAGATTTAACTGAATAGATTTATCATTTGTTTCATAGTTTTCAATGAGAATTCTTGTGTGCATGTTTCCAGGATCCAAGCCTTTGTTATATTAGTCCTTCCTTCTACTCATACCTTATTTTAAGTTCAACTTGTAGTATTACCTTTTTTTATTTTTAACACATCACTCAGAAAACAGTTTTCAGTTCCTTCTCACATTGCCAAATTTACCACTGTTTAGAATAAATTTTTATAGGACACACATCTGTTTCAGACAGAATAATTTAGAAAATTTCATCTAAGGTTCAGTCTAGACACAACAACTTTTTTTTTTTTTTCTCATGTTGAAGCAGTAAGATTTTTTTGAGCATTCTTCACATTCCCATTTCTATCAGAAAACGGATTTGAAACTGGCAGATGGAGTTGCCTTTATACCAGACTATTTACCATTTCAATAAAAGCACACTGAAATTTGTCCGAGTCATATGCCACTGAGCAAGCAACCACTGCTTAAATAGATCAATACAAACCTCCATTCTATTTACTTCTACAATCTACAACACCTTATGCTTATGATCAGGGCCAAGGATATGATCTGTACAGTGACCCACATGATTAATGTATTGGTGTGATATTGCAGCTGAAGGATAGGAGTCTAAATAAGAGACAGACACTTCACCAAAGGTGTGCATTTCTGAGCTTGGTTTTTTCTCTTGGATCCTGTAAGATGTGGATAACTATACAGGCTGATTGCCTATATCCAGCATGCAAAGTCTCAGGGTGGGAAGAAATCACAGAGATGTGATAGGAACATGTGCTACTGCCACACATAAGTGTGTGAGAGGGACCAAATGAATACAAAGGTCTGTCTAGAGGGATACCAGTTTCCATGGCCAAATCTCATATGACTCCATCCTTGGTAAACAGATTATAACCTTTAAGAGTTATCAGCACTAACTACACTGCACCATGCCTCAGTAAAACTAAATGTGCTTCAGCCTGCCATAACTCATCAGGATGCCCATGGCCCAAAATCAGAGAGCAAATATATGTGCTTAGAGTTGTAAGGCTGCAGTTGGACATTCCTTACTTCCTACTGTTGTGGGACAGTGTAAGACGGAGGCAAAGAATTTGTCAGCACAACTTCGAGATTCCTCTTTCAACCATACACTCATACAGATTCACACACAGAGATATATTATATATAAATATATATAAGCATGAATACTCATAGCTATGGAGCTAACTGTCCCTTTAAGGTATCTTGCATTTTGTCATTTCACTAGAGCTTTATTCAATACAATTAACAGAGTATGAAAAAAAGGAAGAGCTTAAAAGTTTGTCTTTGTAATAAGTATAACCGTTTGGATTTATTTTCCTTAGTGGGGGAGGGGAATGGCTAATCATCAATGTAGCATTTGTAAAAGGATAACTGCTTTAATTGCTAAGTTTTGAAAGGTGGAAAACATTCATTCCTTCCCTCCCATTGTGATATGAGATTCTCATAGTCACCAATCTCATTAAAACTGTGTCTGTTTAGCATTAGCAAGGAATAAAAGGGTAAGAAATGAGGTGTCTATGAGAACTATAGCTATTGACATCACTGACCTATAAATACATCCTCTTCAAGTTGATATACAACAATTCATTATCCCTGTTTTGATATAATTGCTATTACCAAAAGCCCTTTGCTTTCAAGTGTTAATACAATTGCAGTTCATATTTCAGATAATCTGCCAAAAAGAAAAAACTAATTTCTAAATATTTGATCATAAAAGTTGTCCTCAGCTTTTACAGATAATTTAGTCAAATGGTATCAGATAATCTTAGAGCAGATTTAACAGGAAATTGCTAGGGACTCCATCTAAGCAGCATCCATTTGCACTTATATAAATGTACTGAATGTGTAGGAAGACTTTGACAGCTTGCCATATGTGATTTCATTCTGTAGCCTACCTACTTTACCATCAGAAGTTATATCCTTTGAAGCATTGCCAGAATTACTTTAGCCCAGTAGATATGCTAGATGTGCCCTTTTAAAGCCATATCATTTCCTTTCTACTCTGACTAGTTCAATGCAGCATCTGCTCAGCTAAATTCCTTTGAAGGTTAAAACCAAAAAACCCCTGTACTACAGCTCACTGAGCTGTCCAGTGTTAAATGAAGACCATGGATGCAAAAGAATAAATACGACTTAAACAAGAGTACAAAAGACAATCAGAAAATTATCAGCTATCATGCGAATATTATAATTATGCAGGCACAGAATAAATATTTGCATTTTAGAATATTTAAGTGTTTTATTTATTATAATAATAATAATAATAATCCTTGAATTTCATACTTCCAATCCATTATGATGATTGTTTATATGCAAATTCTGATATTGTTGTGACATGGTTGTTAATGCCATAATAAAGAATATCACACATCAACAACTTGATTCAAAATAGCAAATATAAGTATGAATGTATAATCTCCTTTACAATCTTTGGGTTTTACAGTTATTTTAAAAACACTGCTATGTTCACAGCACCTTCCTGGTTGTTCTAGATGATAATGAAGGGATAGAACATATCATGTAGTATCATAATTAAGCTGCAACATTTTAGAAATTTCTTCAGTTTACCTTCTTTAATTTCTACAGATACTATTTAAAATCGAAGGCTTGTGTTTTTACTGAAGAGATGAATGAATTCCAGAATTACATGATTTTCTTCTCTGCTCAATTGAAAATGTTCCAAAACATATTAAACTGGTAGTGTCCTTCTGTATTCTCTTGAAACAATTCAATACCAATTTTAATTAATGAGCTGTAAAAGTTACATTTATATATCTGTTTTTTTTTTCTGGTTTCACTTATTGTTATTATTTTACATGAGTTTTCACCCTCACTAGGCAAGTAGCAGACTTTGCTAATCTGCAGGGATTTATCACAAAAACATCATGAGAGTGCAGATCAGACTGTGGTAGAACTGTTGCCTAAAATGGAAGAGAAGAATTTTCTGGACAATATTAATATAGATAAGGTAAAGAGCAATCTTTAATTTAAGCACTTTAAGGCACACTACATACAAAAAGTGTACTATAGTGTACAATACAGCATTGGGCTTTTACAATTATAGCTCTAATTAATTATTATATCTAATGAATGTGTCCAACCTGAAAATAATCCGCCCCCCAGAACGTCTCTCATGTTCATCCCTCGGCTTGCCTTCCTGGAATTCGGAGGTCTCAGGACCCCTTTATTCCTCATCATCATCACCCTCCAGTCACGTCCCTTCTTTGTAGTTTCTCCGAGGTCTCTAGGCCTTCTAAATTGCTTTGTCTACAATGATATCTCCCTAGGTACATGTCCCAGACAAGATGTACTCACTAAGGTCTTTTCCTTTAAGAGAACATTACACAAAACTGGAGGAATTTTGGGAATTTGATATGAAGCATGAGAAAGGAGTTTCAGTTAACTGCCATTCTTAAGTGTTAGAAACTACACAGCTATATTAAAAATCTATAGGCTACAAATCTTGAGAATTCTAAGGCATCAGAACCAGCCATATCACTCTCCAAATCAGGTACAGAACTAATGTACTTTTACCAGTTAAATAGCTCCTAACCACTTAGAATGAAAAAAATCATAATTTGTTTTGCATCTATCTATTTCTGCCTAATTCAGTGGTCTGCCATCAAATGCATAAGATCTTTCTTCACAATCACAAGTGTACATAAACCAAGTAGAGTGTAGGGATCAAATAAGAAGAGGAAAACAGAACAAGAATTAAGGAACCTGCTGTGATTTAGCCAGACAAAACATCTGAAATAGGTTCAATCTGAAGTGTATGAAATTCTTTCTGTAGACACATTTCTGCCAAAATGCAGGAAAGATAAATACTTAAAACCGCAGTGTGCATGAAAGAGAAGACCATCTCAGTGGAGTGCTCTCTAGAAACTGGAATTTGCTTGTGTACATTTCAGTGACTGAATTATTATTATTATTAACAATTAACAATTAACATATTAACTACTAACAATTCTTCCCCTGAATTGCCTTCTGATAGGATGGCACTGTATACTTAAGCAAGAATATATCAAAACTTAATTTGAGAGCTAACAAGGAAGACAGACTGAATCAGAAGAAGATGGGAAACAGATGACTTTTAAGTAAAAATATCATATTGTTCAACCCTCCCAAACGTGCAACTAATCAAATGTATACCTATGACAATAGAAAAGGTTTTTCACTACATTTTTTTAGCCAACCAGTCTGACCCTGAAGACTGCCACATCTTTGGAATGCATCTTTCTCAGTAGTTAGACACTAGCTCATCCACACACAAAGTTGCATAAAATAAAGTGTATAGCAATTACATTTAATGTAATAATCCTCTAAAATGCCTTAACAAAATGTTGATTCAGGTTAACTCAATATGAATATTTACAACTGGAGACAGGACAAAACAAAAATCAACCTATCATATGACCAAAATACTTTAAAACATGCAAGCAATCTATAACCAATAGTGCACAAAATTATTCAAAATACTAGTTGCTTAGAGGGACAGAGGGATTGCTCAATAACTTACAGAAAATATCTTCATTCACACTGTAAAGTAAGAACCATGCTGGCAGTATATAGAACCATTCATGTGAAATCTTTTCATTGATATACAGGCTGGGATCAGACACATGAGGATCAGACACATGTCAGGTCAGGAGAAACAAATGTAGAAGGGAAAGCTATTGTTTCTCCAACTGTGTTAATGACTTTTAGAAAAGGAAGCATCTCTTCCTACAAACTTAAAGTCATGACTCATACATACCACCTCAATATGTAGAAGAGATAAATTTACAATATTCATCATATCTTTCTTACGCATATATTATGGAAGTTCAATAACAACACATGGAGAGCTACACTGTTATTGAAAGAATCTCAGGAATGTGTATGTCTTTGTATTTACCACTTATGCATAAATAAATGCTGTCCCAAAAGAGACATGTTTCTGAAATGCAGTACGAAAAGGTTTAGAATTTGGTTAACTATAATGGCTACATCCTAATCCAGCAGTACTCTTCCTAGAAAATACCTGTCACCCAAAAGACCCAAAGACAGAATCTGAAACATAAATTAATTAATATAGGTAAAAATTCTGTCATACATTTTATTATTATAAGGCCAGATTTATTAACACAAAGGCTTTAGAAGCTATCTGGAATGAGCAGAACACATTATATTAGTTTATAGATTCATGTGATCCCATTCAACTAGAGTAATAAGACAGTATTTTCCCTTTACACTTTACTGTTGCCAAACTTTATAATATTATTGCCAATCAAGTGGCTTGATTGTAGCTTCAAAGGCCTCTCTGTAGAATCACAATATTCCCAAAATGTCTCAGACATCTCTTACATATAAAAGTACACTTCTAGCATTCATGTAGCTAGTGGAAAAAGAAGACTTGAAAATGCAAAGCCACAAAGGGTGCAAAAACCTCAGAATGTTAATAAGCTCTTCAAAATATTATTTTCATATATGTTGAATAACTTGGAACTAGACTCACAATGTCAATTGATGCTGGGCCATGAATTCTGAATATCAAAGGCAGGCAAAATTTATTTTGGTTGCTGAGGAAGAAGCAGTGTGTCTCCTCACAGCTCTGTTGCTGAGCGGGGGCAGTGTGCTATGTCTTTTTTCTGCCTTCTCCTTCCTGTCTGCTCACACCAGAGAGGCATTTCTTTTGTCTGTCCCCTCATACTAATCTGATTTCCCCTCCCTCCAATATATTTAGGGGTTTCCTGTCTCTAAAGGGAAGATAACTCCTGCTCTTAGACAGGTCTCCTCATTGCTGAAGAAGATATTTTCGCTATCTCCTTTCTATCTTTCATTTCTAACTCTGGACAAAGGAAGTTTATCACTTTACTCTGTTGCCACATCTGATCTCCTGTCTTTTGAAAGGGAAAAAGGAAGTCCTAGGTTTCCTCTGCCTCATCTGATGGTCAGCAGAACTGCCCCACTGATGCATAGCTGGCTTGGGCTATGCCAGCAGTGCTAGAGCATGCTATGTACTGGGATGGTTCCTGATGGCAGATCTTGATGGCACAGCTTGTAATAGAGATTTAAACTAGCTCTTCTGAGGCAGACCCTCTCGGCAGAGGGTCCTTCTGTGGGACTGCCAAGCGAACAAGAAGTAAATAGCTTCCCTGTGGAGCTGAGTTACTCAGTATTGATGCAGGTACTTCTAAAGGTATGAGCAAACAGCAGAAAGAACTTTTAATGTGAATACTGTTGAGGAACTCCTCTGAGCATGTGATATAAAGTATGGGTTTACAGTAAGACTGACAAGTCTTACGGTGCTATTTTTCCCCGTCTGCTAGATGCAGAAAGCAGCCTGGGTACATTCCCTTTCACACTGTATCCCAACCAGGAAGCTTCTGTCAGCTGATGTTCAATTGGAAACATGGGCAAAGAATGTCTCAGATGGCATCCTGGTTCAAATGATAGGAGGAAATACATGGAAACATCCAGTTAAAATGCTAAAGCAGCATAGGTCTATTTTAATGCTGAAGAGGACAGGAAGTGACAAAAGAATATAGATTAGCACTGGAGGAGCAATAGCACATGGACATGATTGCCTTGAATTTCCACTGGAGACCTTGGGGATTAAGCACCATTAACCTTTGGCTTGAGAGGTTCTCCTGGCTAGATCCCATCTGCAGTGAAGACATTCTCCACAGAATTTGGAATGTCTCTGTTCTTCTACCAATCCTTAATTTACCAGTTCCCAGATTCGTAGCTCTGACTGAAAACAGAGCAAGTAAAGCTCTGAACATGGTTGTAAAAATATATGACACTGGCAAAAGCAGATTAAAACATAGCTCCTATCCTGTTTGTTCCTGATCTTGTGCTTTCATATGCAACCTCTTAGCTGGACTGGTGGAACCATCAGTGAGGATTTCAGATGAAGATACCACTGAACTGATTTAAGTTTAAAGTAGGTTGGGGTTTTTTATTTCACTTTCACAGCACTATTTTTAGCCAAGATCCATTCACTGATTGTGTTGTTAATACATACGGGCACTGTTTTATTTATTTCATAACCTTAAGCCAAGTTTCTGTGGATTGACCCACCCTTTCTCAAGTGCTTGTGATGGGAGTTCTGACAAGTGAATCCATACTGCTTCACTGCTACAAATCTTGAGCCATTTCATACATTGGAAAATATCTGAGTCATGATTTTCACTGGCCCTCACTCAAGTACGGATGTAAAAGAATATCAAAGCTTATCATCAGAGCATCTTATAAGCGTTGAAAGGCTTATTTTCTTACTATTAATAAAACCCATTAATTATAATTTATTTATAATTTATTTTTAGAAATTAAATTTTGATCACTCACCAGTAGAATAACTTTTTGATCTTACTCTTAAGGTTGTTTTTTACTCTCCTAAGGTGGTTTTTCTCCTCATCTCTAATGTGCTAGGATAGCATGGAAAATATCATCATGACATATGTGTATGTTTCCCACCAGTATGTGTTTTTTTTTTTCCCTAAATATTCCATAACTGTTTGTTTTACTAAGTAACTATATATCAGAACATTCTCCAACTTCTATACAAATATGTTACAATGTAATGCAAAAAAAGATATCAAATTACTCTGTAGCTAATTTGGATAATATGATGTTAATTCAGGAAAACTTTTTGTCTTTGCTTTAGTAGGAGAGAGAAACATAAAATATCTAATTTGTCTTCACCTTTTTCCTCAGAAATTTTTCTTAAAATAATCAGAAAGCACTGTATCCATCAGAAAGCAAATTTTCTGATTGCCAATGTTTTCAGTCTTAGTACTTGCAAGAGTTAACAATTGCAATGAAAATAGCTTTTTTTTTTTTTAACAGTAAATGCTAGAAATTAAGTGACATGAGAAGTCTTCAGCCTTCAAGTATTAAACCAATAAGGCTATATTTTATTGAATGGAGAATCCATGTGATTAATTTTAACCAGTGAATTCCTTCTGCATAGAGGTTTTCAATGTTCCAGCCTCAATGGTTGGTAAAATATGTTCAAAAGAATAAATAAGGGAAACATAACTCTCATGTAAAATGACATTCTGGATTCCTTTAGTTAACTCAACAGAGAGTTATATTCAGTGGAGCCTATAAGAATACAGTTGGCAGTATTTAAACCCACTGCAGAAGAATAAGCAAAACAATGTGATCAGTAACAATAATTTAATTTCACTTAAAAAAAAAATTATTAAAGCTCCACTGTATATTGCGTTTGGACTCACTACAAAGTGACAGTCAGCGGATTATTCCACAGATTTCTAACACTGAAAATTCTGATGGCATTTACTAGCATAACCTTTCAACTCTGAGCACATCAATAGAAGCAGACAGTGGTTTGAAATATGATTCCTTGCAGATAGCATATCCTCATTCATCTGACTGTGGTGCTCTGTGCTCCATTGCACAAACAGCGGCTCACCCACTTCTGAGAGGACACTAATAAAAAAGGCATCAATTTTCAGCTCTAGTACTACTGTGATCTCTTTATATGTTCGACATCCAACATTAAATTAAAATGCTGTTATAAATCCTACTTTCTGAATCTGGAATGAGTGTTGGGTTTTTGTCGCATGAGACTGCAGCAAATCTTGTCAAAAGCAAGGAAGCACGTCTTGTTCACTCAGAATTAATGTTGTGGATGAAAGAAGGAGGTAAAAGAGGTTGAATATGGTGAACTGTGGGTGTCAAAGGCAGTGGGTAAAGCAGCTTTGGTGTACCAAACAGAGCATAACATTTGCTGCTTTCAACAGATTCCTAGTCAGTAATTATAATTAACAATTACTAACTGCATATGAAAAATAATTTGTTCATAATATAAGGTACTTTAAAAAATCCTGCAAATCTTTAAATGCCTTTTATTTTTCACAGTCTGGGCAATATATTCTTTTGTCTTAGACTAAACCAGTTTTGCAATAACCAGATAAAACAGGTTAAGTGTTTTGGATCACTTTATGACCATACAGTGAAGGTTGTTACAGAGTGTCTATGCAAAATCATGCATATTGATGTTGATGTTCAGGACTTCTGTCAGCTTGCCATTTGCACTTGAGTTGTCTTAAAAGTTCTTGGGTTGGGATAGGGATTAAAAACCCCTCAAAAATTAAAACAGTATAAGGAAAAAAAATATTGGCACTGATATGAAATACTGTGACAATGGCAAAATCTTCTCCTGAGGAAAATAAAGCTGCAAACAGTGAGTGTGAAAAGAAAGTGGGTGGGATATTTCTGTTATGTAAAAGAGTGCCATATGTTTTGGAGTCTTTCAACTGTGCCTGATAAACTCTAATGGCAGGTATCCCTTCTCCTTTAAGAACTAAGCTTAACTACACTGAAAAGGCAATAATGGCTTCAGCAAAGATACTGTGTCTATAGATATTTTCTCTTGTTCAGTTCATTCATAATTATGAAGAAAAGAAACAAGCTTGCCTTACTGGGGGTGGGGGAATGCCTTCAAGAGTGGTTCAATATCTGGATCGAACAGAGGAACTTTTTCCCCCTAAGGATCCTGCCTGAAGAAACCTTGACATGCACAAAGTCAGAACCTAGACAAAGTTGCCCTGGTGAGAACGATAAGGTCACCCGTGGGATTGCTGAGATTATCTCTGTCAAGCACTTGGACAGCATGCAGTCAAATGATGCATCATGCAGTCATTTTCGGGGGGGAAAAAATCAATTTCTTCAGCAGGTCGTTATTTGCTTTTCAAAGTGCCCTTGTAGGCCTTCACCACCAAGCATTTATCAATTTAAATGTTGTAAATTGATAATGTGCCACTGTGCCTTGTACTGTTTCTGAATTATTTTGATACTTATATTTTCTTACTGCTCTCAAAATCCTCAGAGCTGTTCTATTTCAATAGAGCTCCTCCCTTGCTCACTTCTTTTAGCATAAAAGACAAGAGTAGATTAATTTTCTTATATTGAATGTTAAGGAAAAAAATTTTAAAAACCCACATGACCAACACAGAATTTCCCAGGCTTTTATTTGCTATTTTTAAAGGGGAAAAAGTATTAAAAGTTATCAATGCTAGTACACCAATTTACTAAACGAGCACAAATGCTCAGAACACTAAAACAATGACAACAACACAAGAAAAAAAAAATAATCAAGTTCTTTCCTCGATTGGCTATTTTCTAAACATGCTTAAAAAAATTGCAGTTTTCCTGTGAAGCTCCTGGCTTTTCCTTTTCTTTTTTTCCCCCCCCTTGGATTTTTTATATTATTATTATTATTATTATTATTATTATTATTATTATTATTATTATTATTATTATTATTATTATTATTTAGATAATAGTACAGGAGGAAAATAAGGTAGAACTTACAGAATGAAAGTGCCAAGATTTCCTTATATTATTTTTTAAGCAAACAGAGCACAAAAGCAATTCTTTAACCATCTACTAACCTTGATTTGCATTGAAAAACAGGTAGAGCATAGTAGTTGAGGTTTGTGCTTCGTAAAAGCAAAAGAAATACATGGCAGTTGCAAAGCATTCTTAACCTCCAGTGATTTATTGGCCCTCAGCCAAGTTATCAGGGGAATCTAATTCTTCTTTATTATTCAAATAAACCACATTTGGCACCATGGTTCCTTTTCAGAATAGCTTCACAAATAGAATGAGTACTGTCATTTATTTGACCTTGTACTTGTGTGCTGTAGCTATAATTTTATTTGCCATTTCATAGAACAAATGCACGGAAAGCCAAAATAAGAAGATAGGTGATGCTACTAGTAACAGAGTACACATGTAATATACCTGTTGGTTTTGCCTGCCTTGTTTTAAAAAGGATAAATTATCCACAATTTATTCTTTTTTCTTCCTTCTTCATCTCTATTATCTATCTCCTATTATGCTAGCAGCTGCACTGTTCATTTTTAGTGAGTTCTCTTTTCAACAGGCCAATTTCCAAACCTGCTGCATGTCCTGGACAAGTAGGAAATCTTTTACTTTAAGGTGTGGACCTCACAGAGGGGAAGCAATACATACTGTCTTTATTGAGTACAACTGTTGGTGAGAGGTGACTATTTTCCTGAAAGCAAAAGCATCCTAGACAGATTATCAACCCATAATATTTTCTATATTTCAATAATATTTTTGACCTTGAAACATCCTATGTTTGATAATTTTTTCTTTCCAGATAAGAAATATTTTTTCTGTCTGTTTCTGGATAGATTTTACTCCCTATTTGTTACTATTTACATTTCAGCATATTTTTGGTCTAAGCCTCAAACACAGAGACTTTTCAAAAGAATTGAAATCTCTTAGGTAAGCACAGATAATGACTTCTAAGTGCTGGAAGGAGTAAATTGAATGCCTCTTCAATGTCCAGATATGATGACTCTTTTTATCCATTTTCTTTTGAAACCTCATTGCATTTCTAAAAGGAAATCAGGGCCTGAGTATTCCAAAGATGGTAGTTACCCTGATATCTAAAGTTAGCTACTGACTTGGAAAATGCTTGGGACTAGATATACATGAAGAACAAACATCACTACAGAGATGTACTGTGAAAAGCTGTTTGTATTGACAAAAGGGAAAGCTACACTATCACAGGTCATGTTGTCCAACCCAGGGAGAAATTGTGGTCATGTTGCACATTTCTAGACATGTCTGAGTCTTTCAACAAATACTAAAGTTCCTGAAAGAAGTATGTTGAATTATTTCAGCTTGCCTCAAGTATAACTGAACCATGACAATTTATACATACTGAGGGTATAACTGGGAGATTTTTGGTCCATTTCTGCTGCTTTGATTCTTTACATTACCTCACTCATTATTTTCAGCTAACTCTGTCTTTCCCTCTACTTTTTGTGTTCTCTGAAACTGCTTTTGTTGGAATTCCAGTGTGGTCTAAAATATATATCTGCCAAACTAAATTAAAATTTTTGGTTAGCATTAGCTGGAAGATAAAGCATTCAAAAATATATATTGATGGGTATCTACATGCAAGGTATATTCATTGTAACGTCAAAAATGTATTTATTGTAATTTTTGTTTACTGTGCAAATATACTGTTCCTTTTGCCAGAGGTAACTTTATTATCATCATTGCCAGGCTGCCTCCCAAGATATTGTTTTATCAGATTTCTTTACTATTAGTCCTGGAGCTATCTGAGAACATCAGCATCCATTTGTTTTGCACCACTGGCTCTAAATGATCAGAAAAGAGAAAAATTGGGTTCTGTGAAAAACTGTTTTCACCTGCTGAGATTCAGTAAAAGGACTGTTTTCCTTTAGCTAAGAGACATAAGATTTTGCTTCGCAAATGCAATGTATTGTACATTATTTCCATGCATACCAGTTAAAAAAACCCCCAAACAAATAAACGAATAAAAAACCTGAACTAAACAAGGATGAAGTCTTAGAGAAATCATTTGACTAGAAAGTAAGACTCCACAATCAGCATGATGAAGATGTTTCAAATAAAAACGCTTATAATACATATCCAGATTTTAAGTTGAAAACTGCCTAGAAGTTCTCTATGAATATGTAGTTTGGCAGTATAAGGATTAGGTCATTTCAACGTTTACCTGCAGTGCAAGAAATGTAATGCCACATGTATCACATATCACCAATCCAGAAATTCAGAATTCACAAGTATTTTAAGTTTTTGTAGTGCAAACAGTAGCATTTCCATGTATAGTCTGAGAAATGGTTCTATGAATATTCTTGTGATATTTTTTGTACCAAATAAGCTTTGACAACTGATTTAGTATTAAGTAGCTTCAGCATTTCTTTTGAAATTATTAAGAGACTAGCTATAAAATATTGTAGCAAAACATTAAAAATATAAGTACAGTAGATCTGAGAAGTATAAAAATGTCTTCACAAAGACATTTATATTTATACTCAGATATTTTAGTAGATTTCAGTCGATTTCATTTACTACTGTATAAAAATCCATAGTCCTTGTTCTGATTTTTGGTAGCTTTTCCACAAGTACTTTCAGTGGTGAACACATGGAAATGTTTATCCTGATATATCAAATACTCTAACATGCAAAGAAAATTAATTTATTTATCTGAACACCTTCCTGAAATATGTATGTGGATAAAGATTAAGTGTAAAGTCCTAACAACACCATGTGAGTTCAGAGTATGGAAAGATTTACCAGCTCCTACAATTAAAAAGACAGTGGCAGAAATGCTTTTAACAAGAGACTAGCATAGGGTTAAAGCCAAATTTTTCTTGAACAGATGATATTTCAGATGGCCGCACTATTCCAGATGCATCAATTTCCTTGAAAATCCAATCCATATATGTGCATATGCTGTGCTGGCAGGAGGACTGACTGAAATGGCCAAAACCCAAGAGCTAATATTCTTTTGGCCAGAATAATGCAATTATTATTTTCCTAGCTATCAGTCTAAGCATACAGAGCCATCTGTTATGCAAAGCAAACATACACATCTCAATTACAGAAAATGCAGTTGCCTTGACAGAATTTGGATTACACCACTAACCAGGGCTGTAAAATTTGTTTTAAGCTAGTGTATAATGGATGCCTTTCAGGAGTTTCCTAATTAGCATTTACCTGCTTAAACTAATTATCCATCCTTCTTCTTTACTGGTTTATTAAACTTCGTTGGATACTATGCATAAAACAGATTAATATGAACATAAGACAATAATAAACATTAAAGTTCCAATTCTTTACTGTATTATCAACATGGTGGTGCACTGATTTAAAAATGTGAGATTCTTCATACTAACTCCCAAGCAGATTAACTCAGGGATTAAAGTCTATTACAAAACAAGGGATTTTAATGAGAGACAAGAATACTGATGTGACTTAGAAACAGCTCTTGTTTCCATTTCTAGCATTGGGTTTGCCAAAGCCATCACAAAATAACAATTACTGAACTTTTTACAGCCAATTGCTTGCACGTTCTATGAGGAATTAATGAAACTCTATTCAGATTTTCACCAGATAATATTTAAAGTTAGTCTTTTTTTTTGGCACCAAATGTTAAAATTTCCTGTTTCATTTTTGGTGGGATACAACAAAACTGACAGTAGCTTGTGCTAATAGGTGCTTCCTCATAACAGTATGGGTCCCAATTTAAAGGAGTTGAAATAAACATTATTTCAGGTTTGTTTTTTTTTTCTCCTTAGGGTGACTGCAATAGAAGTAGATAATCCTACTCTGAAAATCATCATGCAAAATCTTTCTACTGCATTTTTAGGCGCAAGCAGAAAGAAGCTGTCCTGCCTAAACAGTTCTGAATGCTGCAGGATTAGGAATAAGCATTAACAACTGACTTTCTCCCAACTTCTGTCCTGCCTTTTAATCTTTGAAAAACATTAAATGAAAAAAAAAACAAAAAACCAACCAATCAACCAAACAAAAAACTATTATATTTTATAAATTCATCTCTTTGTATTACTGAGCATTTGTGAAAGCATCAAAATGTGTCCTTGTTGGAACCCTCCCTGCAAGACATTTTAATGGTCTCTTTCAGCATTTCTTGACTCCAAATGACTCCCTGTCATCGTGTCAGCTCCCTGGATAATGCAGGGTACTCCATAAACATCCAGTAATAGGACACAAGGGAAGTACTATTAGAGTGTCCCTTTCCTATCAGGTATAGAGGTTTAAAGTTCAAAACAACTGAGAAAAGAAACTTCATTTGTTCTCAATAAATTAATAATGATCCTTTGTGGCAAAAAGTTTTCAGACACATCTCAACATCCAATACTGATAGATAGATTTTTCAGTTGCGTCTCAGGATGAACAAGATGCAACTTTAAACAACTGATTCAATAATCCATGCAAATACAGAAGCAAAAATATTATTTCCTTAAGAATGATAGACAGAAGAATGCATAATACACAGTTAAGTTTCTAGAATTGAAAGCATGTACTTACTTGGGACAGGCCTAAATAGATGGAGACAGTTTCTGAAATGTACAAAAATTTTCCTTCTTGATTTAGTGCAAATACAAATCCATCCAGGGACTATAGAATAAGAGGGGAAAAAAAAAAGTGAATAGATTAATAAAAATCTCCAAATTACAGCTAGAAATAGATTCAAATAAAGACATCACAGAATAAATTGAGGAAAATGTTCCATTGTTATGAGAATGGTTTTAATTTGAACCCTCAGACAATTCCTTTATATTCTGCCTACATTTTAATAACCAGCATATGAGTATATACTAAGTTCAAGGACTTGTTGTCATGCTTACATATGGCATATACTGGATGAAATTTATCTCATTTGCTTGACAGAAGAAATACAGAAAAATAAAATGTTCTTTTTTTTTTTTTTTTTTTTTTTAAACAGGAAGCGATAAATAAGGAAAACAAATAACCTTCCAATTGAATGGCATATAAAAAGATACACTTTCCCCCACCCCCATCTTTCAGAATCAAAGCAGACAATTTCCACTTCCGAAAACTGAAAAGGAGAAAATAAAATCCTGCCATCACTCAAACCACTATGGACCTCAATAATTTGTAAATTAATTGAAGATTACACACACATGCACGCACGTGCATGCACACTACCCTCCCCCCCCCCAATTTTTCTTTTGTGAGACAACAAACAAAGCCAATCAGCAGATTACTGTCAAATATGTTTACAGCTTAGGTCTCTAGAAATGCTATGAATTTCATCCTTTCAATGTAAAACTCTAGATCAGATTTTATTTTGACAGGTTCAAGTCTTCGGATGTGGTTTCCATTGCAACTGCAAAAATCAAAATACAACTACAATGATCAATGCATACCTTTTTAAAATGAGTGCAGTTAATAAACAAAGAACTATATTCTAACCTGACACACAGAGTAAATTGCTGCACATCGAGATAGAAATACGCCTCTACAAATAAGAGCAAAGCATCAGTAGGAAGAAACTGCCTTTCATACCCTATTCTTGTCTTTACCTTTTTGCCTTTAGTGGGAGTGATTACTGGCAAACACTCACTACTGCAAAGTAAAATCATAAAATTCCAGAAATTAGAAATGTTAAAACAAGTCAGAAAATATGAAACAGCCCAAAAGTTAGGAGGAACAATGAACAATCCCAAAAATACCATCCCAAATATTTCCTTGTGACAATGGTACACGAAAAGTGAAAATATAACTGTAGCATGGATCAGTCTGGTTTTGGAAGAGAAAAGAAGAAAACCACATAAATCTGATGGAGATATAGGATGAAAAAGTTATGTAATCATGTCACTCCTTTTCAAATACACAGCAGTGATTTCTGAGAGGTTTTATTTTTCTATTCTTCTGCTTCTTGATTAATTTCCAGCAGGCTGCTAGTCAGAAGCTGTCTTTGGCAAATGTTCCCCCTTCTCTGATGATGTAGTAGGTGGTGGAATTAGTTCAAAAATCTGAGTTTTCTAAAAATAATAGACTACATATTGGAAAACAAACCCTCACTAAAGACATTGCATTAAAGAAAGACCCTAATTTATATTTATGAATTAATAAAAATGTAAATCTGCATAGATTTCCTTCATGTAAAAACATTTATATTATGCAAGCCATTTTTGACCTCTTATAAATCATCTTTTTTTTTTTTTTTTCAAATTAATAACATTTGCATTCTTAATATAAATAACAGGTAGAACAGTGAAGTTCAAACTTAGATCCATCCCAGGACAATCCAAACCTTTGCACATCTGATCTCCCCCACTATGTACAATTTCTTTTATTCAGAAGAATAAATCTTTAGAGGTCTTGCTTTAAGTTTCGTGATGCTCTGTCCCGTGTTCCTTTGAGGAAAATGGTTTAACTCTGCGAGAGATAAAACTGAGAAGCACGACACTGACTCCCTGGCCACCTGTATGGAACGTCATTCTAGACAAGCAAAACAACTGAATGAGACTAAGGGCCTATCTGCAGCCGTTGGTTTTCCTGGGTCTTATAGGATGTACCTACACTCTTCAGAACAGTGTTTGGAATATCCATATAGGCAATGAAAAGCCTACCAGAGGTTTATTTCTAACCTGTTGTTGTTAGTAGTTGGCATGATTACGATACATGATTCTCCTTAGAATTTTTTTTTTATAATCTTGTTAAATTTTTGGCTTAATAATATCTTGAGGAAAGATGTTTTACAGGTTATTTGTATATCATAGAGAAACAACTTTCCTCTTCTCAGTTTTTTATATAGCCAGGATTTTAGTGCAGTCCCCTTGCTTTGTTACTTGGAAGGTATTTATGATCTGGTCTGTTTAGTACACTGCAGTAGTATGTAATTATCGGGCATATCTTAATAGATTTTTGTAGGCATAGAAAAAATAATTCTTTGACTCACTGATGGCTTTTCTGCTTCTTTTATACACGCGATCTTATTTAGCAATAAAGACTTAATGAAACAAAAATTTGAAGGAAGCTTTATAGTACTAATTAGGCAGAAATGTTCCCCTCAGTGCTGTTTTGAAATTGGGTGCAAACTGTTTTTCTGGAAATATATAAACAAATAAAACTATCTCTGGTCAACACAGTTGTACAAAGAAATTTCAACCTCCATAGCTAAAGTTTGAAAGTCATCAGCAACTGGAAAGAATGTTGAAGAGAGAAGTGTTAGTTAAGAACTTGCTACTTTTCCATGCCAATGAATCTGATTCTCTCATTTCAATTAAATGGTTTTAATTCTTTAGTCTTCTCTTTCTTTCTGGGAGACTATTCCTTACTTTTGCCTCCAAGTAAGGAGGCACCACTGAAGGACTGGCAGGTTCAGTGCAGCATACCAACACCTTTGCTTTCTTATGTGATTGGTCACCTCCTGTGCCATAAAATTTGTTCATTAAGCCAACTGAGACTAATAAATCATGATTAGTCATTCCTTCTCCATTTCTTTTCCTGCTTCTCTGAAGTTATGCTTGGATACCACTACTGACTGAATTCAGCACTTTTTTCAACAGAGCAAAATCAGAAATTTTATTTAATCATATTTTGAAAAAGCCACTAATTAACAGCTAATGGACACCTAATTACTTCCATGCCCAAAATATGCAGACATTAGAACAAAAGTCTCAAGTACTAAGCTCAAGTTCCAATGCCTAAGAAAAATGACAATAAAAAAAGGAGGAAAAGTAGCCACCTTCCAGTGTAAGGCAGTTCCCACCAGTATGAAAGGGCTGAGACGGACTACTTTTGTGACAATGTTGTTGTTCCTTTTACAGGTCAAACATTAGTTCTGAAGGACTGTCTCATTCGTTATTCATAGGTATTATTTATGAATATTTATTATTTAAGTAATGCGTGTTGAAATTTTTCAATTTTTCATAAAGCGTACATCCTTTGTGCATGCCAAGAGAGCAGCAGACTTCAGAGAAGGTACAAGGCAACATCACACAGGTTATCTTATATAATGCAGAAGAGTATGTGATACCATTGTATACTATATATTCACAAACAATTTTGTTTCAATAAGGAAACTCTGGACATATTATTCATATCACCCATGTGTTACTGAGGACACAATAAATGAGAGAAGGATACTGAATTTAGTCAGCTTTCAAATCTTTCCTTTAAAATGAGTGCCAGTGTAATTTTCAGAATTTCTGAACAGTTTCACTGTAGTTCAAGGCAGATAGGATTTCTGGTTTGGACATTGCACAGTTAATTATGAATAGAGCCTGTAAAGGTAACTGGTTTTTCATAACATGCCCTATTTTCATGGAAGGAGAGGGGATGAATATAAGTGTAGAGTGTCTTCTGTTAGGAAAATATTCTTGAGTTCAATTACCTTTTTTTTTTTTTTTAAATAAATGAAGTTGACTGTCATAAAACCAGTCCTATCCCATCTAGTGTGGCAGCTGAGAAAGGGTCAAGGTGACCTCAAATGCCAATTTTGAGCACAACCCAATTTAAGGTAGACTGACAACTTCTTGTTTAAACCTACATTTACTGGTTTTATGCAAAATGTGATTAAAGTTGAAGCTCCCAAGTACTTTTTATTTCAGAAAACCATTATGTATTATGCTGTTTCAATCACCACAGGCTACTTTTTAATTTATTTTTTTTAACTGTCCCACTGTTTTCAACAGGCGCCAATTAAGATTCTGGGGTCAAAGGGTTAATTACATCTTCTTACCCACTATGTAGAATTTTCTGATTATTAACCAAGGTTGGATTAAGATGAAAAAGAACCGACACAAATGTTAATGCTTGCCCCTCCTCAAGAAGATTTATCATAATACCATGCTGAAATCTATATGCTCTCTTCAAAGCTGTTAAAGAATGAAATCTTGGAGGGAACACTAAAATAAATGCTTTAAAGACGTGCAAGTATCTGATTTATTGAGCCAGTTTTCTTATTTCTGAAAACTGTTCTAAACTAGCCAGACAGGACTGATACAAGTTTTCCTTTGTCACATACCAGCGAGTCAATATGGTAGATATGAAATGAGACTCAGATTTAAAAGTCACTAGCTGCAGCACCTCTGGATAATAATGTAAACAATTATAATTTATATCATCTGACATCAGAATAATAAAAAATGTAAAGTACAGGTTTTTAACCCAAAATACTAAGTGCCTTTTGCAGTATTTGAAGCATAGTGAGGTTATTTCTTCTCAGGATATAAAACCCACTGTACCACTTTGACCGAATATGCACTTATGTATAATGCATCATAGTAAATGGATTTATATTTGTCAGAGGAATTTTGTCCCAGCCATTTTTGCATATTCCCAATACAGGCAAATTTAATTCACTGGAGTCTTACTACAGTGTCCTTCTGGAGAATATCCTCATATTTCATACTATCCATGAAGTCCCTAATTCTTTCTAGTGTATTCCAGCGCTGCAAAACCCCCTGTTACCCTGACCTAAACTCCAGTTAGAGTGAAGAATTACCAGTAGGCTAGGTTATTTTAATGACAGATTATTTTAAACTAAGCCTTCACCATCTGTTCCACCCCCTAATTATGAATGCAAAAAGAACATATTTCACAATTACATCAGTAAAAAGTAAGATATACATGATTTAAATGCACGCATGTGTTCTTTGTCCAATGCAGCATGCATCTGTGATGTTTTTCTCATCATTTAGGTTGTGATCAGGAGTTAGGGGCTGGGGAAGCAAATACTCCCCCTGATAAAACAGAATAATTGATATACTAAACTTTTTCCTGGCAAACAGATCATCTTAATTAGAATTTTTCAGTGTTATGACATAATGATATTATAACTGGAGCTGAGCATTAATTTGAGGACAAAGCCTGTCACCAATTAGACATACTACATTCAATAACAGCAAAATTATTTTACTTTTTTTTTTTAAAGAGAGGCGGTGTCAGACGCAATTGACATTTACAAAAGAAAACAGTCCCTCTCATAATATATCTATAATTGCATTATTTATTTATTGTGTTACAAGATGGCTTAAAAAACATGATTTATTGAAGAAAGAAACAAAAAAGTAAGTTTCATTTCAACATGGCAACCATTCTTGAATGAGGGCTTAAAATAAAATAAAAGGCATAAACGATGGCTAACAGAAATCTGGCCTTAGTACACTTCTACTGTGCTCTCATTATTAAGATATCAGAGCAATATCCTCCAGCAATACCAGCAAACATGCAAAAGCATAACTATTTAGGTGGAAAAATCTAACCTTGGGCTTTCACAATTAAGTACTATGAGACAACCAGAGTACTGTGCTGGGAAATAGGATTTTACATGGGAGGTATTTGATATACATGAATAAAAATGAGCAACTAAAGTTTGATTATCTACTGACTTACACAAATCTCTAAAAGCTTTATTCCTCCTCCTCTGTCTTTTTAATCCTGTGCAAAACAAACAAACCTCAAACAAGAAAAATAAAACAAAAAATCAACCAAAACAAAAAAATCCCACCCAAGCCAGAAGCCCAAATAAAATAAAAAGGCATAAGAATTATTGTAGTGTTTCTTGTGCTACAAGCTTTTTACCACTTAGTAAAAATCCCAGCATCAAACACACAGAAATCCCTTTTTTCAACTCTCATACCACTGCCATTTTTTCAATCACACTTCACCATAATGGTTATATGACTACATGATCATAGATTCCTTGTGAATTAATGACACATATTTGACAACAAAGCAATGTGCACTTGGCAGCAAAACAACTACAGTAAAAAAGATGAGGTAAGGGGACAAACTCAAAGGACATAGTTAGAATAGACTTTGATGCCAGTTTCCTAATTTGTCATCTTCATGCCCACTGCTTATGTGGCCAGATGCAATTTATGACAGTAAGGAAGTGCCAAAAAATAAATTTGTCAATAATAAGGATGTCTGCTTTATAGCTCAAAGCCAAGAAATAAAGGAAGAGGAGTAAACTTTACTGATTCCTCTGATGCATCTTTCACAGACTTTCAGAATATGTAAGTTTATGTATCCAAAGCAGCAAAAACTTGCAGTGGCAGTTTTAGTACTAGATTAAAAAAAAGCACATTTTATTCCAGATCAGAACCATTGCAAAAGTGGATTGTAGAAGAGAAAAGTTCAGAGCCAAGAATAATATTTAAAGGTGGCAGTCAGGTTCTTAAAATGTACTTGTACTCCCAGTTTTATTCACTGATAATAGATTGACAAGTATCAGAGGTGAGCTTGAGAATCACAGCAAGATTACAAACCTCTAACTAACGGGAGTTCAAGAAAAATATCAGAGATTAAGAGTTGGACAATTTTTTGTGTACAAAAGCAATAATTGACTTTTAGGGATCTCTGCCTTATAGATAGCAATATTTTTTTTTTTTTTTTTCTGGAAGGCCAATCTATGCTGCTACAAAATCCCAAACCACCCTGTGAAAGTTGTGTATTAAAGCCCTGAACTTTCACCTAAAAGATGCCTGTTCCTGGTGAGCTCCTACCTTCCATTTTATAGGATTCCTAGTGCTGGTTCAAGACTGTTTGGACAGCAGATTGTAATGCCAACAACTGTGTGCCATTTAATACAATCAACTATGTCTATTTAGGATGAGACTTGTCATACAGAGATTACATTATTTATCTCTTATCCTGAGAAAATGACAATTTTTGGTCAGGATTAAGTGTATACCTATCTGTGACTTTGCTTTGGATACATATAGTTTGAATGTAAGTGGTTTCTGCCCTTAGTTGGTACAAATGTCACAATCATTTATGCATTTGTGCAGCGAGAGGTGCTGCCCCGAGTAAAGGACTTGACAATATATCTACTTGCATAACATTTACTGAATAAGTGCCAAAAGTGAAAGAGTAAGGTGACTCAGCAGCAGGAGCTAAGATACATAGTGAGAGTTGGCAGAATCAGGGGTTGAGTCCCCAGACCTGCAGCTCAGACCACCCAGCAAGAGATTGTGGAAACCTGATGTGACTGGAATGCTGTGCAAGTAGAAGCACCTATACAGGCAAAACTGATTGTGGGAACAACAGGCATTGTTGTGAATCCCATTGTTTCCCAAGCTGTAAGTTTGAAGTCCTTCTTTGTTGTGTATGAATCTACAAATCTGACACTGTGTGAAAGGAAACAGATAAAGGTAACTAAATGCCTGTCCAAAAAGCTAGGTAAAAAAATTATGGGGAAGAATTTGTGATATAGAATTAATTTCATTCTTAAAATATTACCTGCACTCAATAGGTACTCAGATGTTCTGGTGATTGACCCTGACAATTGGCTTGCTGGAATTAGGTGTCTAGCCCAGACCTGAGTACTTGTGTTCTCACCTGCATCACACAATTTCATACATATGAGGCAGAGAGGCTGTGCTCAAGGAAGAACAGGATGAGGGACTTACACTTAGCATATTTAATCTAATAGATGGCAACACAGACAATCCAAATAGATTATATATGAGAAATTGAATTCTTTGGCTAGCATACCATTCTGATTTATACTCTTGAAAAGGAGAACATGTTGAGAATACTTTTTAGACAATGGAAAATAGATATAATGAGAGCACAGAACAAACTCAAAAAATCATCCTGTTCTTATCTTCAGCCCTTACTGTATGTTATAATACAAAGAAGACTGAACCTGGTCCTAAACAGTTGAGAATTCCTCCAGCTGTCATTAATCCCTGTACAAATGCAGGAGACTTATTTACTATAACGACTCTTTCTCCACCTAACAAAAAAAAAAAAAAAGAGAAAAGGAAAAAGTCCAAAAAACTATAATCTTTTAAGGTCTAGATTGTGAAGTGGCCAAATTTGTTTCCTCTACTCTGCATGTCTTTGTCTGTCCACCCTACTAACAGCATTCAAATCCAAGGTTAGTTTTCCCAGATTTGACAGAGGGCAGAGGTCTTAGAGAAATTTCTACACGTTTGGAGAAAACAGATTTATAATGGAGATGAGACCCTCTGAGAGCCTTTGCAGCAGTAAAAGTTGGACTGTGAGTTCTTATATCATTAGACGTCACAGAAAAGAGACCTTTCAAATGTCCTGATCACTGAAAAATCCTCAAAATGCTGACACTGTCTTAAGATACAAAAGTCAACAGAAGACCAGATAGAAATATACAGAAAACTATGCTTGCTCTTCTGGTGCTCACAGAAGCTTTGGTTTCCATTCACTTATCTGTGCAAGGAACACAGGAGTACAGTGACTACATACGACAAACAACTTCATGGAATAAGTTGGAGATTTCATTAATAATAAAAATATTTCAAAATCTTGCCCTGAAATAATTATCCAGTACATTTACATTCTTCACAGTAAAGTTGATATCTTTATGCTGGGTCATAGGACTTTGTGCAAGAGTTTTGAAGTAACAGTGCTTCAGTCCAGAAGTACATTTCCACACAAAAGTGGAAAATGCACATTTATGTGAAAATCAATTATCCTGATAGAACTGGAGGTCTGGTCCTGAATAATTTCAGGAAGTATACTCAGTTTGTCACTACAAAACACTATTGCTACGTTGACCTTCTGTTTCACAGATGGAATACAAGACCAGGTGAGAAGACAGCATGTGGCTTTGCCATCAACAGGACTCTAATCTCTTCCTGCACCACGAGGAAATATTGTGTTTCTCCTTCCCTCTCTCCTTCCCTCTCTTCCTTCCTTTTCCTCTTTTTTGTCTCTTTTTTTCCTTTTTTTTTTCTATGAGCTCACCTCTTATGCCTGTGTAGCTAAAGACAAGTATGGATTTTGCTGTTTACCAGCTCATTGCATAAATTCAAGCATATCAACAGCACAGAGCAGATCTTCCAATGAAAAAGGTTTATATTCTTTTTAAAAACAAGCTAATATATTATAGTGGCACCTCTGACTGCTGTGATAATTAAGGGTCTGTTTTTATTTCCATAATAAAATCCTACTCTCTAGTGTGGGGATGGGTAAGTGGGTTATGATTTGTCCAGAAGCCAGAAACACAAGGTTTCAAACAACAACATCTTTTTTTTCCTTTTAAAGACAGATTCACAGTTACCATGTGAAAATGTTCCTCTGTATTTTTACCATAGGGTCTTAGTGTGCAGCCAAATTACCATGCTACTCCCTTAAGGGGTGACCTGGATCAGCTGCAGAATAAAGTATCTATAACCTGCTCATCAAAGGGTGCTGTAGATTTCTTTGACACTGAAGAGTCCAGAAGTTGTTGGTTGTGCCAATAATCCACAACACCGCATTATCTAAAGAGCCCCAAATAAGTCTTGACACTCCCAGTCCTAACGCTATTTATTACACATGTCAACAATCCATATGTTGTATCCCGTGTCCCAGGTAGGAACTGACATAATTTCTCTCCTCTGTTACTATCTGTTTCACTACAATTTGTAAGAGACCTGAAGCCTAGTCTCTCCCTAAAATGATTATGGTAAAACTGCCTTCCTCAATGGAACTGATGAAACAAAAGTCCTCCTCTTGCCAAATGTTAGCACTGTTTTCCTGTTATTCCAAACCACCTAGAACTAAGGAATTCTAATTTCTTCTTACTATGAGCTTTAAACACCCAGTGTAAAATATCAGTGTAGCATCCCAGCTTCCCTGCATTCACTGTGATATTTTTCTTTTTTCTGCTCCATTAAAAGGTTCCATGTATCCGCAGTTGTCCTGTCTTGAGCAGTATCTTCTTTTAGACCCTAAGCAATACTTTATATGTTTGCTTGATTGTCTACATTTCAGGTAATTGTCATCAGTTATCTGGGCATCATTATTGTGCAGTTCTGAGTTCCTGATCCTGCTACCTGAACATCCTGTAATGTTGCATTATAACAATGTCTCTTCTCTTTACTTTCAAGGCTTACTTGAGGCGCATTCAGTGAAAGAAGTTCTAGTGAAAGTTTAACATCAAAATTCTTATTAAAAAAAAAAAAAAGAAAATACAAATCAGAATTTCCTCAAACATACATATCCCAGTAGCTTCATTTTTTCTTCATTTTTTTTCCTTTCCTTAAACCATAGGAAAACTACTCTGAACCAAAATCAAATAGAATTATGGAATGGTTTGGGTTGGAAAGGATCTTTAAAGGTCATCTTGTTACAACCCCCCGACAATGAGCTGAAACATCTTCAACTAGATCAGGTTGCTCAGAGTCTCACCCAACCTGACCTTGAATGTTTCCAGGGATGGAGCATCCACCACCTCTTTGGGCAACCTGTACTATCTACTCTCAGTCTACTCCCTTTTACTTTAAAATGATTACCTCTTGTCCTATCAAACAGCACTGCCAGTACTTTTTATGCTGCTGTGGGAATGTCTTTGCAGTTCAGATTTTGTTCCATTACCATGCCCAAATGAACATGCTGCCTGACACACTGCACAGAAAGCAGTATAGAGAGACTTCTGCATGTAAATTTGCCATTTTAATTGGCAGCAACCCCTCCAACTTAAAAATAAATAAATTTAAGTGGTCATGCTTTAATGAGTTCCGACATTTATCTAAATTTCTTCAATCTGTTTTCAGTCACTAGAGTGAAAAAGAAATGGTGTTTTATCAGTCCTTCTCTGATTCTGGTTTGAAACCAGATGGGGAAGAGCAGAAGCACACACACACTAGATAACTGCAACAGAAATATAACCAAATGTTTTCTACATCTAAGAAGACTGAATTCTGACTAAGGTTTAAAATATAAACAGCTTTTTCAGCCTCACGATTATCCATAGAAGGATTACATTTCAGCTTGCTAGAGGTGATTTCCTACAGCATTTAAGAACTGTTTTTTGTTACTAAATTAAAATTTCAATGGAAAATAAACACACCAGAGTGCTCAGAAATTGAGAAAGCTTTTTGACCTTAAAAATGGACATTAATGGCATATGAAACTTTAAAGCATCTGTGATTGAAACTACAGAATATCTTGTCATATATTTCTACCTAAACATTGTTGGAATAAAGTTCCTCCTCAAAAGCTTCCTGTGCCGTTTCCTAATCCTGCAGTGAAGTTACGCAACAAATGTAGAAATAGATTTTCCAATTACGCATGAACAAGAAGAGGAAAAAAACTTGATAAAACCAGGTTTGGAAAGCAAACAGAAAGTATGTACATACTACAGCTATTTGAAATTAGTGTCCCAAATTCACACATAAAGTTCTGTCTACAGCCAACTTCTAAAGCTCTTACTGATGCCAAGGAGGAACCTCACCCTTTTGACACCAAAACTTTATCCAGTACAGAATGTTTACTAAACCACTCTTGAATAGTAATCAAAACAAACCTAAAATCTTCATAACTGATAAATTTGCAATATATTGTCTCTACTCCAAATAAAAGAGGCTTCATATACCTTTGCAATGTATTTAATAAGATGTGTAGATATATATATAGTCTACAGGCCTCAAAGTTAAAACAGACTAGATAAAAACCTAGAATATAGCTTAAAATCAATGTGGATGTTAGATCCATTGCACACAGACTGAAAAGCATTACTGTGAATCTGTGAAGATAAATAGCAAGATTTTTGTAATTGATAAGAAAGACAGAAATTAAGCTGTATAAACATTGTAAAATTAATTATTTGATTAGGAGAGGTACAGAAAAGAATTTAATTGCACAGAACAAAAAGAAATCCCAGAATTTAGGGTGCAACTTTATAATGTACAGGGAATTTCCAGAGACTAACTACTCATACAAACTACAGATATCTTGGATTTGGAGTAAAGCTGTACAAATCTGTCAATATTTTGTGCTTCACATACAAACATATTACTGCCTCTGACCTACAGTAATTATAGTCTACACAGAATAAGTAGTTAATTTCAAAAAATCACAATTATCCAACTATTTAAAAGCTCTTTCCTATTACGCAGTAAAATGCCATCTTTCTCGTACAAATGATATCATAAACTGCTCTTGCAAATATTACAGCTTCAAATCACTATTTGTAAATGCTTGTTGAACACAGTAGGTGGCAAAATGATTTAGCAACATGAACAAATACATATGGTTGCTTGAGTCCCAATTTTAGAGTAGATAAACCTATTCTCTGGTCCTACGTTTAATGGACTAGAAACAAGCAAAAAGGCAGCTAAACCACTGTATACATTCTAGCAACTTACTACTTCAAGTGAACTTTCTCATATGAAGTACTATGCTTAAAACAACTTAAAAGCAAATCACAGGTCTCACATATTCCATGACTGGCTCTACTGCAGCATTTCCCCTTACAGTTTTCAAGTAGGACTATGCACTGTGGAAAAGGAAATGCAAAGGTAAAAGCAGGAGCACAGTGTTATGTAGTCTAAAATCAATAGAGAAAGAGAGGACATTAACCAAGAGGCTAATAAAAAGATGCTGCTTTAGACAGTAACATAAAGAGCCTTGATATATTTTTCTCTTCAGAAATGCTATTCCTTATGCCAATTTTCCCTTAGCACTGCAGTAGTTTCTCTGTGTATATACACGTCATCTTATTTTTTTGTCTTGTTCCAATTTTATGTTTGCATTTTATTTTCTCATTTCCTTCCTGCTACTCCCCTGTTTCTCTTTACTAGCTTGATGTTTACACAGACCTTTACTAGAATTGCAGTGTTTGGAGAGATCCCATTTTTCTTCTTTGTTGTAATGCCCGCAGTTTTTTCCCAAAGAAAAGATAAGTTTACCCAGAAAAAAAAAAAAAAGCTAATACAGCCTTTTGCTCATCAACAAAGTATGTCTTGCTGTAGCCAGGAATAAGTTAATAAAACAGGGAAAAAGCTTAGTGGCTTAAAGAAAAAAAAAAACAACCCACACACCTCCTTGGGGTTATGAACGAACAATGTTGTTTTTTCTTCCCAGCGTGCAAGGATTTAATTAAGTGATAACAGTCACCTTGGGGTGGCTGCAGAAGGCAATAATATCTAGGTGAAGAAAAATGCTGAAGAGAGTTGAGTACAGTCAATTTATCTTCAGAGAAGGCAATAAATGAACAAAGCATAGGTATTTGGCTGATTGTTTTGGAATGTTTCCATTACTGATAAACATCAAAATAAAAGGACAAAGATTTGGTATTTTCAGTATCTGAAATGTATTAAATACAGAGAGAAACGAAGGAATAAATCAGTGTGAGGTCATATCCTAGAGTTCTAATTGCAAATGGTTTGGTAATTATTCAAGCTAAACATAGAACAAGGGAATTTTAATGTTGACACAAAGGATAGAAATACAGCTGAGATGTGTATTTATAGCAAACACAAGCATTGGATGAATTTCACTCTGGAGAAAAAAATTGGTAAGTGTAGATGGAAAGAAGTGATATATATTACACAAATAAATGCAACTTTGTAGCCAGCTACCCAAATTCAAGGATTTAAAAACATGTTTGTGGGAGCTCTTTAGGAAACAAGCAGCAATCTCAATTATCTGTAAGCCTATGTTCTGCCACCCCCATATGCAGAGAAAGAGATGTGTGAGAAAGAGCAACATAAAGCAGAGAGCAAAGATTACCAGGAAGAAACATTTTCCTTTACCACAAAGCTGCTAACAATTTGCTTTACATTATTTGCAACATGGGGTTTGAAAGGAATACACAGGCTGTCCTCAGGAAGTGTGATGTGTGCAAAGGGGTCTGAAAGCTATGCCTCCATTAGCTCCAGTAACAGTACTTAGTCTTCCAAAACTTAGCACAACTCCTAGTACAGCTACAATAGTTCTTAGCAAGCAGGATAATCAGCCAAAGTCTCTCCCAAATGGACACAAATCATGCTGAATATGGAAGATGGGAGAAACAGCACAAACACACCAATAATCTTGGAAATTCACCACATTCCTTTGTCCCTTTCAAGCTGGAAACTCTCAGTTTCTGGCTTTGATACTTTTTACTGAATCTGTCAACAGCAGTGAGGGAATTGATAGCTATTTCCTTGAGTTTACAACCAGGTTAAATACTCACCCACACACTTCTGTATGAAGAGGATGAAGCCTATAGACAATTGTATTTTAACTGTGTGGGCAGATGCTCTTTCAAAGAGAAGGAACATGTCAACAACAAATGGTTCACACAGCATTCAGAGCAAATAATATGAAGAGTGTGTGTGTGTGTGTGGCAGAGGATGAGAGCAGGCTAGTTTATTTGAGCTGAAAGAGAAATACTGATTTCTGAAAAACATACATCATTTTCAATTCGAACAAAAACATTAAAACAAATTTCACTGAGATGCCTCATTATGACTTCTGGTGTATGTTCAGCTAAAGTTTTTAAATAAACACTGCTTCTTGGGGCCTGTGTTTTTAAGGCCCTGTAAGTAAGATTTACATTAACAATTGGTCCCACCACAGTTACTTTCCTCCTGAAAGGTAATGTGATTCCAGCAGACACTTATCCCAGATAAAACTACAGCCTTATTGGTTATCTCCATCAAGATACTAGGGAAAAAACTTGCATAATTAAAACTTGCATAAAAAAAACTTGCCCAAGGTTCCTCCTTTCAGTTACCATGGAAGTTCTGCACAGTCACAGAGATGGGACAAACAGGTTTTTAAACTCCAGCACACTGAACTGAGATACAATGCTACTTTTACAAGTATGCTCTAGAGGTGATTTTAAATTTCATCTTTAAGTTCAATGCTGTATTGCAATGCCCAGAAAATAAGAACTGTGATTACATGGGTAGTGCTTGGTAGTACTTTTTATGGATTTTTTAAAGTTATTTTATGAGAGTTTTGAGGCTATTTTTATTCTAAAAAGAGGAGAAACATGTACTAGAAACACAGAATAAAATTCAACTTCACAGAACTAAAATTGCTCCACAAATGTCTTCAATTCAGGTGTGACGTTAACTACATGATCAGAGTGCAGGTCTCAGAATTAAAATACAATATAAATTTCATGTGAAAGACTACACACTCACTGTTCTTTATGTTTGGCCATTTTATTTATTTTCTTTCTTTCTTTTTATTTTACCTCTTTAGTGACTATTGAAAATTAATTGGATCTTAACAAGTGAAACTTGGACTAGGTTGCTTTCCTGAACTAACTGTTGCTTCAGAATCTCCTCCACTAACTCAAAATATTTATCTGTTTGAGGCAGTGAAGTGCCAGATCAACTTCACATCTCTGGGTCCTCCTTCCTACCTTCAGGATAAAGAGCACTTCTCATGAATTCAGAGGATTAAAGCCTTGGAGTCAGTTCCAGAATGTGCTGAAAGAACATCAACTAGATAGATTTGAGGGGTAGGAAGGAGGAAGATTTGAAGGTTAAAAAAGAAAATACAATACCTCCCCCCTCCCAACATTAGAGAGTGAAGATCACAGGAGGAGGAACAAGCTTAAGCTCTCTTTAAGATATGGAAAACATGGTGGGAAATGTACAAGTATAATGAGTATAAAGTACAGAATGAGGAAAAAAGGGGGACTGAAGGACAGAACCACAAGCACTGAAAAGAGAACGGAAAGAACAAATACGTCCAAGAGAAAGTAGGATGAGTTTAAGAGGAGAACATTGAAGAAAAAGCAAAAGAAAACTATTAAGTTGTACTTCTACTAAGTAATTTCAGAGAATATCAATCTGTTGTAGACTTTTGTGTGAATATACAGGTATGCCATCCAGAAATTATTTGGTTCTCCACAGCAGTTTACATGGCAAGGGCACAAGTAAGGTCAAATATCAATTCAGCAGTGTCTCAACTGAAGCATAGATGAAGAAGGAGGATTTCTTTTCCTCTGAAGGATCTTTTCCCCAACTTTTTATGTTACTAACCTATTCTTGTCAGGACTAACTTTTATTGCTTGCTTACAAAGACTGATATTGTGTCTGGAAAATGCTAGACTGCACAAAATAGTAAATTTTCCTGTAGTATCTTCCTGTAACAGAATACCCCTGGACATACATGCAAAACATTTTGTTCTTCCCCTTAGAAATTGCTTCAGACTTTCTGCAGTATTTTAAAAAGGTGTTTCCCAAACTGTTTAGTTGTGTGAAACTGTTCAGAGTTAGCAGTCCAAAGCACAGCCTTGAAAAGAACTTCTGTAAGCAAGTCAAGAGAATAAATTCTTATAGTATTATAGTGTTATAGTATAGTATATATATAGTATAGTATATATAGTATATATCTGCTCTAACAGTGGTAACACTGGATAGCTGTCAGCAGAAAATACAGTCGTTCAGTACGAAAATCTGCTGTCACAGAACAAACCCTTTCCCCTTACAAAGATCTTGAGAAATACTCCTATAGGAAGCACTTAGAATTAATAAAAAAGATAGGAAAACATTGTTGCCTTGGGCGGACAATTGTTTTCCCATTTATGTTAGTATTAGTCGAAAAATTTGGCACGTGTCACTTATATATATATATATATATCATCAGTGTGAAAATTTATCGATAAGTGTAATGTTAGCTGAAGACATTCAACTCCCATACCAACATCTCCATGTGATCACTGCTCACTCTTAAGGATGTAATATCTGAAAAGTCATACAATGTCAAAATGTCAACGCATCGTGAGTGTACACTGTCATTCAATCCTATACTTGACCAATCAGCTAAACACTTACAGTCTAATTTAGAACGTTCAAAATTTATACTGGTATAATTTTTCTTTTTTTTTTTTTTTTAATTATTTCTAGAAAACTGTTTTTAGTTATAAAGGCCAAAGAACATGTTTAAATTTGTCTATACCCTTATCTTTCTCTGTGGGATCTAGATCTCTATAGATCCATAGACCTGTTCAGTAGCACAAAAGAAACATCTCAGTAAATGTATTTATACACTTCTTTTTTTGCACCACACATCCACTATGCAATATTTATTTGTTATTAAAATGAGCTTTACACCCTACCTTGGTAAGAAACTCAGTACACATAATTTGTGGAAAGTTATCACTACTGAAATCTGGTTTAGTGATACACATTACTTTGGATTGTTAGGTAGATAATATATCTACATTCCATAGAAATAAAGAGATGCAGGAGTCCTTGCTTTACCCAGTTACTCCTCTGGATGTTCAGGAGTGACAACACAAAAAATTAGCTAACCAGGGCAAAACTGATGCAATTTGAAAAGGAATTAGTATTGAGGAGCCCCACCCCCTTCTGGCATTGCTGCACAATTTGTTAGTCAGTGTTTCCATGGGTAAAATATCTGATGAGGACTACATTTCCCTAAAATGGACTCAGCCTATTTACCTGGCTTATAATAAGAATGAAATGGGAACAGTAGACATCAATCTGCCAATACAATGAAATAAATATAAGGGGATTTTTGAAAGACATTCTGTCATTGTACATAAGATGCATATGTTATTGAGTCTCTGATAACACTAGTGGGAAACTTAAGGAAAAGGGTTTTTTTCAAGCAATCAAGTTGCATCAATTGTCAGGAAACAATCCTAACTAATGTGAAGAGCATGAGCTGCAGGGAAAATTTTCTTTTTCTTCATCTTACTCTGCTGGTGATGTTAACAGACATAGTAGTCTCTTTGTAAAGTACAAAGATTACCTAGAAAAACATTGCTCAATATAGAAGAAAATTACTTCTGGAATACATTACTGTGAAGTACAACATAGACTAAGAGTAAATATTTTTAGTAAATTACTTCTTTACAAACCAGCCCAGACAGTGCTTTAGACTTGGAGAAGAGTGGCTGAAGAGCAGCTTAGCAGAAAAGGACCTGTGGGTGCTGGTTGACAGCAGGCTGAACATGAGCCAGCAGTGTGCCCAGGTGCCAAGAAGACCAATGGCATCCTGGCCTACGTAAAAAATAATGTCTCCAGCAGGACTAGGTGTGGTGGTTTGACCCTGGCTAAAGGCCAGGTAGCCCCCAAAGCCATTCTGTAACTTCCTTCCTCAACTGGATAGAGGAGAAAAAATATAATAAAAGGCTCATGAGTTGAAATAAAGACAAGGATATATCACTTACCAATTACCATCACAGGCAAAACAGATTTGACTTAGGGTAATTGAATGAATTTAGTACCAATCAAAATCAGAACAGGATAATGAGAAGTAAGAAAAATCCTGAAAATAATCTTCTCCCCATCCCTCCCTTTTTCCTGGCCTTAACATTATTTTTCATTCTCCACCTCCTTGCCAGGTGCAGGGAGGTATGGAGTGGGGGTTACAGTCAGTTCATCAGATGTTTCTGACACAGCTTCCTCCTCAGAGAGAGGAATCCTTCCCCTGCTCCAGCATGGGTTCCCCCCATGGGAGACAGTCCTCCATGAACTTCTTCAACATGAATCCTTTCCATGGGCTGTAGTTCTTCACAAACTACTCTATCAGTACTCTTTCTCCACAAGTCTGCAGGTCCCTGCCAAAAGCCTGCTCCAGTGTGCGCTTCTCATGGGGTCACAACCTTCTTTCTGACATCTGCTCCAGTATGGAGCATTCTCTAAGGAATGTAGGTGGGTGTCTGCATCACCATGGATCTCTGGAGAAAAGGAAGACCTTTTCGCTCTCATGACTACCTGGAAGCACGTTGCAGCAAGGTGGGAGCTGATCTCTTCTCCCAGGCAATTAGTAACAGGACAAGAGTAAATGGCCTCAAGCTGCTACAAGGGGAGGTTCAGGTTGGAAGGATTTTTTTGTTGAAAGGGTGAATAAACATTTTCCTTTACAGAGTAGTGTACATTCCATTCTGCAAACAAGATTTTAGGTTTGTTACTTCTACGGTATCAGTTGCAGGCTGAATTTCTGGGACAAATCAGTCAAATTCGTTTAACTGTTCTTAAAAGTGTGATAGAGAGACTTTTACATTGCCCATGTGAAAAATGTGTATGATGTTCTCTATAAACTGTTCTTTTCAAATCTACTCTCACTTAATCAAGTTCTGATTCCTTGAATAAAAGTCCAATTTACATGTCTCGTCGAAATTCGCCAGCATACAGCTAACAAAACCCAAATCTTAATGATCCCATTTAAACACATGGAAGTATTGCTGGAGACTCCTGGCACCAGACCAGATCTTGCATTTGCACCTCTAATTTGCATTCAGTCAGTGGTATGTCACTATCAGAACTAACAATTGCACTTGCCTCATCAGATAACTTCCAGTGATCTGGGAGGAGGAAGCTGTCTTGCCTAAAGGATAAGAAGGATGCATGGAATCAGGCTTTGTGTAGGAGAAACAGAATGAGGCAAAGAATGGCAGAGGACTGAGCAAGGAATGGACTCCCTTGACTGAAGGAAAGACACTGGGATTAAGAATAAGTATAGGGATGACTCTAGGATTAATTAGTCTAGGAGCCAAGAGGATTTGGGTTACTTTCATAATGCAAGAAAAGAACTTCAAATCATTTGGTTCAAATTTAGAGGATTCTGAGTCTGTTTTGACATGAACAAGCACGGCAAGGAAGCAGTTAAGAAAATGGAGCTAAATCTGTTAAGTACGTAAGTTCAGATAGAGGATTAGGACTGCTAAAGAGAATGGAAACGGAGCTCGCTTTTGGAAAATACTGACAAGCTGAACAAGCAGGTGTGAGGCACTGGGGAGATAAGTATTGGAAATAGGAGAGAAGACTAGAAGGGGTTAGGCTGGACTATTCAGGCACCATGAAATATAACTGAGAGATATTTTCCCACTACAGCAGATTTCCCTCCAAAAATTGGAATGGTTCGCACAAATTCTGATTTCCACCACTTTTCTGCTATCAGCAAAGCTGGGAAGGATATTGGCAAACTGTAGGATCATAGAACATTCTAAGCCATAAGGGACCTATGAGAATCATTGAGTCCAATTCCTGAATACACACAAGGCAACCTAAAAGTTAAACCATACAGCTGAGTTGTTGAAACATTTTCAAACACCGACAAACTTGAGGTGACTATCATTTCCCTGGGGAGTTTATTCCAGCACTTGGCCCCCCTATTAGTGAAGAACTTCCTAATATCCAATCCTCTCCTCTGCTCATGCTGGAACACACAGAAAAAATAGTAATTACTTTTAGTTACTCTGTTAGTTCAAATGGCAAAAATACATATAATCAACCTAAAACTATATTTCTTCCAATGAACTATGTTGGCTTCAGCAGGACTTTTTGACTTTTCCATTTTTATTAGTAGATCATAAGAAATTGCATCCAGAACAAGGCAAAAAGAAAAGCAGTAAGATAGCAAAGTTGAGGGCTACAAAGCAAAAAGTCATTCCACTGGAATTCCGGCCTCATTCATTGCATGTGATAGGTAATGCTGCCTTAATGAACAGCTATTTGATATTTTGTTTTCTTTTCAGTATTCCGTGTGTGGCCCTAGGCCTTATTTACTGCATTCTATGCAAACCGTGCTCTGACGACAGAATTATAAGTTTCCTTGTGTGTTTTTCCATGATACTCACCACTGCAGCATCCGAGTGCTTCATAAACATTAATTTATTTCCAAAATTACCTTGTGAAAGTGTAGAATAAGAGAGAAGATGTAGCCCCTAACAGTGCCCACATTACTATTTTCACTGATCAATGCTGAATACAACAATTAGCTTCACTAGATAAGGATCCTAATTTCGCAAGTATAATTGGATATTCAACAAAAGGAAGTACAAACCAGGGTATATAACACTGAAGGGCAGGCTGAAGTTCTGTAACAACAAAACTATCAGAGGCCCAGAAGTCCAGCAATGACAGTAAAAATAACTTAAAGGCCTTAAGGGTAAATATACATCCATGTTTTTATTTTACCTGCCTGATATTAGGTAAATAAGCCATTCTGATTAATAACACTGTGGGAGAGATCGGAAAAAAAGAAGTTCTACCAGATCAGTGCTGCTACATAGTAAGATTTAAATCTTTTCTCTTAAGCAAGTGGGTGATGTTCTAGAGATGTTATAAATGGTTCCCAATTTTTTAGCCATCTTCATAAAATAAGTGAGATATTCCTGATCATGAATGAGGAAAATGTTCCAGATAAACCAACTTAGGTTAATGTGGAAGTAGAAAATATGCGTATGTGTTTGTGTGTGTGTGTGTATCTGTGAGAATTATAGAGTCAATTACAAGAGGGAGCAAGTTCCACACCATTGGAAATAATGAGTAAACCCACAATTCACCTGCCAAAGTAATGTGTAAATGATGATCCCGTACGTGACAAATGGTGTTACAACCTAAATACCCAAAAGGATGAGGGTCAAACAGGAGGTCTCAGATGCAGCTAGAGTCTACAGTATTAAGAGATTTAAAAGTGGCAGGGCCAAGTTAAAATCAATCTTCCACTTTTAGGAATCAAATGTAGATAATGGATAATGGGCATAATATGACCATGTTAACTTAATCCAAAGAAAAAACATGCTGCTAAATACTATACGAATTGCTAGAAACTGAGGAGCAAACCTGGACACTCAACTAAGCAAGAATTACTGCTTGTGTGATTACTTGAAGACACAGGGCAATAAATAAGAAAATAATCAGTAATAGTTTTTCTCACCAAATGAGAAATAGTGAACTGAAGTTTTCTATAGTAAGGGGGTGATCAAAATAAACTTTTTTCTCTTGACTCTAAGCAGTTATCAGGAGCTTGCTAAACTTTTCAGAGATAGCCCCCACTATACTCTAGGCTTATCTTCACGTTTCTTGCCATAGTTACACCAAAAGGCAGAATATTGAACAGTGTAAATACTGATCCAAATAAACTTGACATAATCTCAAACACACTTCCTTTTTTACAGGAGCCTAGATAAAATATTTTGCTTAGCGGAATGGAGGCATATTTTTTTAGGACCTGGGCAAAATTTTAAAAGTGCCTTAAATAATAACCCTTCGTTATTTTTGACATTCACTTTCCTTCTGTTGAACTATCAGCCATGCTTCCCACATGATTCAACTGTCCCACAACTTCTTTATTTGGAGCTACACATTTATTCATAATGAATATGAAGGGGTGAATGCCCTTGAAGTGAAGTTAATTTTTGCAAGCAATGTTAAACTTGTGTCCACGGTTTGAGATAACTTTTGAGTATAAGGACTTAGAGGGAAAATTTAACATAGGGTAGATTAACTCAGATCTACATAATCTGAACTTTCTTGCACTTCCTTCAAAGCATTTACTACTGACTATTTGGTGGACAAGACAGTAGACTAACCATACAGCAAGTCTGACTCAAAACAGCAATACCTATACTATACACAAGGAAAAAAACCCAATAAACAAACAAAACAACAACAACAACAACAAACAAAAAACCAAGAAACAAAGACTTACAGAAGCACCAAAGGAAAAGGCATCAAAAATCATAATCTACTGAAAACATGACAACAATAGAGGACTTGCACTTTAAGAGCATGCAGACCTTGTGTTGGTTTGCTTTAGAGGTGAGAATTTTGCCCTTGGATGGTTGGCTTTTCCACTACAATATTTTCCAGCAGAATAGACAAATGTTAAAGAGTAGATAGAAGTCAGCTTACTGTTTCCTAACTTGTAACTCATTTCCTTGTTTCCCCACTTTTATATATACACATAATACAGACATATATATGGAACATAAAGAGAGAAAGTACATTCACTCATAAGGACTCTCTGTCTTTGACAGAGATTAAAAAAAAATCTTTAGATGCTGCTTCTACATTCAAAGAACTAACATTGTGCAAATTATTGGGAAGAAAGAATAAATAAACTCATTTAGCAGCCCAGTTTAAAGATGTCATGCTGCTTTATCCCCATCATTAGGAGACTTATCCTAGTGTCTTTACCTATTAAGCTTTAACTTTTTTCAGCATCCTCATCCTGCCCCTTGACTCATACACAGACTAATCTCCATTATTTTGAGGGGTTATTGCTTCTGCAACTGACTGCCTGGAGGGCTTCCAAAATTCTGCGGTAAACTATTGGTAGGTTTTCCATTACCACTAATCAGCAAGATAAATGCAGTCAGAAGGATGGAACATTTCTGCAGTAAAGTTTTTTCTTTTTAAAACACTGTAAGAGTGTTTGCTGCGCAAATTCTCTGTAGGTCCTACAACAATGGCAAAAATTTACTGGGATTACTACCATCTCAGTAATAATGTTTTGGCCTAGATAAACTTAATTGTTCTTTTTAATTTTTTTTCTTTTCTTTTTGGTTCCTTTAAGATAAAGAATGACAAACATGTAAAACTGACTATAATACACTCGAAGCAATGGAAGGGGCATGAAAGGACAGGAACAGGAGTAACACTTTCATCCTGAAATGTTCAGATATACTACTTCCCCTATTATTATTTTTGTATTTCTTCATTTAACAACATTCTTGACAAACAGATAAGATTACCCTAAATATCTTGGACCTCCAATCTATGGCTTATGCTCTGATTCTGCCTTTTAGGTTCCCCTTTTTTGTACCTCTGATATTATGTGCTAATAGGGAGAAGAATGTGATAAAAGAGGTCACAAGTTCCCCTACATAAGAGGCAGATATTTCAAAGCACAGGCAAAGACAATTTAAAAATTTTAGGACACATAATTTAATAATCAAAATCTCTTTGACAGTTAACAATTAATTGCACAATAGACATGCTGCCTGTAGCCAGCCCCTGCTCTTGAAGTCTACTGTGTCACAGCTTGGCCCAGAAATCCATCTTGTCCAACTGGAAACAGTAGATGCCCTTGCAATTTATAAGGATGCAAGAAAACCACTACAATTTCTATATCATTTTCTATTTCTTTGTTGAAATGTCCATTAATGAAGAACTAAAATGGGACAGGTAAAAAAAAAACAAACCATAAGATACAGTCTTTCTCTTCTCCCATCCACATTCACTTTGTTCCCATGCATGCAGCTGGTCTCAGTAGCTGTGACTGGTACTTTGGGACAAGTACTTTACATCTACCACCAACCAATTCCTACCCTGCATTCACCCTATAAAGGTCCAGCAATGGTCCCACACTCTAGTATTAGTTCAGCTCTCTGAATGCTATGACAAGAGTAGAGGCACTGGTGAAAATCTGGTTCTGGGTACTGAGGATGTAAAAATGCCTCTGCCCACACAAGCTCTTTCACTGCTGCTAGCAGAGACAAGCAAATAAAAGACTGAAGAAGGGTGTCATGGGAAAGCTGGAAATCGTCTTTATAAGTGTCAGCCCTGAAGTGACATAAATGTCACACCTTTTGGGGGAACAGGTTGTTTTTAACCCTTAGGTCTGCTGGGTGGTACCTGAAATAATTAAACCTGACATTTTTAGGGTTAAAACGTCAAGAAGGAGAAAGAGCTGAAAAAGGAAATTCCCCAGTTTCTTAGTAATGAAAAGCTGAGGGTATACCTTCTGCGGTTGTCTGTGAGATGCTTTCACATCCGTGTGTCAAGGGTTTTTCAAACTGACAACTTGCAAATTTGAAATACAAAAATGCCCAAAGCGATATTTTAGTGGCTCAGGGAAACTCTTGTATGGGAAAAAGAATTCTTAAGTGAAACGTCTCTAGAAATCACACAGGGCCTGACCACGATACTCTAATTATGCTAATTGCTTCAATGCCCTTGCTTTATTTATGCTGAGCAGCTAAGATAAATAAAGGAAAATTGCTTTGGATCTAACTGTATTCATATCAGAATGCAAACTAGCCTGTGTTTGTTATGTGATTGCTGATCTGTTTACACTAAATTCTGCAGGTAATTGCAGTTTTGATTGCACATTTATTTCTAGCTGCACAGGTCCCAGGACTAGGTCTGTCTGTTTTTATAATTAAACCATTTTGTAATATCTAAACTCACTAAAGAGCAAAATGATGCTTTAAGAATTTACATATTTTATGCATTAAAGATAATACTTTGTTGCTCAGTGACAGAGAGGAAAAATTCTGTTTATTACAGAAAAATGGACAGCATGTTCTGGATTTGTAGAAATTTGAGACATCTGTTCCAAGGCCTGTTCACTGAGTGGGACAGATGTCCTCCGCATCCCCGTAATCTGTTATACAACACCTACTTTTTGAACTTTCAGCTATAACTTTCATGAGTAAAATATGTTAATAGAACAAGGCTGGGGCCTTGGTGATTAACCACAGACCCTAAGTAAGAGTCAGCACCTGAGTGCAGTTTTAGAAGTGGAAGTCTCTCTCCGGGAAGAATTGGGAGCAAATACAATGCTTTGCAGTTGGTGTCACTTTAGCTCAGACTTTCACAACAAATTGCCAAATATTGGTATAATCTCTCAAAAATCTTGAAAATGAAACAATTTTATTCCCATTTTGCAGCAGAGGATAGTGAGGTGTAGAAATTTGACTTGCCCATGGGCCACAAAAGAAATCTGTGTCAAAGACAGGTATGAAAAGGATTGCCCAAATCCATATCTTTTTCTTCAAGCAGAAAATTATTATTATTACTTATACATCACTATAAATGTGTATGGCACATTGCAGACAGATAAAGTGACAGGTACTGCAGAGTTGACACTCTCAATTATAAAACTATCCTTCTGTCCTTGGTGATGAATTTGAGGTGAAGAAGCTTTCTATTTTTGTTCCAACGTATTTAGCACCTTCTGAAACCTTAATTTGAACTTCAGCTGGGGTTATTTCTTCTTTTCCACCTCCCTCAACATGTAGACACCAAATCTAATCTTTTCTTTCCTTCTGTCTTTGAGAAATGTCCATTACTATAACATTACAGAGAAAAACTCCCTAATCTCAGTAATACAAATTTAGAGCAATGTCATCTCTCTGTGGCTTCTTCATCCATCATCAATTCCAAAATCAGTAATCTAGTCTGTCTCACTTAATGGAAGACTTAATATCAGCCTATGCAGACTAGTCTGGCAAGCCTCTTAGCTAGTTTATGGTGTACAGCATATTGCGATAAGGTGTGCATCAATAGGTTGCTTGTACCTTGTGTGCACTTAACTATAAAACTGAAGGCCAAAGGAGTTAAACCTCTGAAGAAGTGCACAGCAGCACATAAAACTCCAGCACCACAGCAACTTAATGCATTTCTGTTACAACAAAGATTGCAATGTTAGCAGTTTACAAAATATCATAAAAGCTGCTTCTACCTGAGAAAGAAACTTACTGAATGACAAAATATAGTTGCCAGCAAAACTAGTACGAAGGTAATGAGGTAAGGTTTATAAAGCCTTTCTTTCAAATACTGGTCAGTGCCTAACTCCTGATTCTCTGGTTTGAACCTTCTGACCATTAACTGAAACCACTTTCCCGACTCCTCCATGTTCCTATTCATTATCCCAAGAAGAGCGGTTACCACTATTCTGGCAAGTACTTCGTCAACCCTAGCCACCATTTACGAAGATGCAATACTAAATATTGAAGTTTCCATTCCAACTTGGGCACAAGAAAAAGAGTCCCACGTCGTTAGGACTTCAACCACATCCAAATATTTTGGGGATGCAAGCAATTTTTAAACTGCCCCTTATTCTTCATCACTTCACTCATCTGCTCAGCCAGCACTGAATACCTTTGTCTGTGTTTGATTTTTCCTTCCCCATAAACTATATCAGGCAGCTTGTGGAATTAATAATGGAGTGCTTCCATCAGCACTCATGCCTTGAAAACTCTCTATGGTTTCTCTATTAAAATTGATAATATGAGAAGTGGGAGATTATTAATTCCCAGTTTTGTTTTGAATTTTTCCCTTGAAAGCATGGAGATATCTTTTATATCTTGGTTGGCAAGAAGGGGATGCTGCATAAGCTATAAAGCTCCCTAGTGACAGAGTATGGAAACACCTTTTACGAAGAGTATCGACTGGACAGGTATCAATTGCCTTTGACTAAATGGAATCTTTACCACTAAAAGAAACGGTATTTTATTTTTTCCAATTTTAAGCAAAACTCGGTTTTTCCCCATTTGAAACTGAGTAGTCATTGAGCTTCTCTTTTAATTTTCCCTTCCACAAGTGGCACTGACTGCTTAAATCAGAATGTGAATGAAAGTTCATGGCAACAGGCAACTCTCAGTGGCACATCACAGCTGGTAAGACCCTGCTTATAAGGGCTTGGCATACCATTTATAACTCTAATTTTACTCTGAATATTTTTGCTATAGAAACTTCTCTTATGAAAAAAAAATATTGTATTCTCAAAGGATTTTCTCATTTTTCTTTAAATTTCAGCTTCTAAAACTTAGAAGAATTATCCATCCAAGATTCTGGAAACAGTTGGCAAATAATTAAAATAACACCAAAACATTTTAAAAACCATTAAAAAATAGCAATGTGTCCTGTCTAAAAGAAGTAAGTATACAGATATTGATATTGCCATACAAAACTTTTCAGCCCAAAGATCACAGATTCAAGTCCACAAAAACAGTTAATACATCCCTTCACACTCACAGTCTGTATCCGTATTCTAAAGGAGAAAAGGCAGTAGATTTCTTTCAAAAGATATTTATAGCTGAGTCTAATCTTTTCTATTTAAATCACCTGGAGCATCGTATCTTTCAACATACCCTTAACAAACAGAGCTCTTCTTAAACTTTCTCCAGCTGAGGTGAAGTGGTACTGAAACAAAGAAATGATCTTTTCATTTGGTATACAGAATATATACAGATACTTCTCCATCTATTTTCATTTAAGATACACAAAACTGTCACAATTTAATGAGTCATTTCTACAAGCCATTATATATATATATAATTATGCCATTTCTAGTGAGAGCAGTGCTGTAACAGAGAAGGATGCAAATACTTCCAGCAGATACTGTAGTTCTCTCTCATGGTCATCTCCAACCTTTTGCAGCCTCAACACAGTGTAAGACTTCTAGAGTATCTAAATTATGTTTATGATTGAAGTTTATATCCTGAGGATTTGTTCTCATCTATGCAACTGTAATATTTCAGTCCTGTTATTACAATGACAACTTTTGCTTAATGCACATTCTATTGTTTAGTTCAATTTCACCAACCCTCTTCCGTATAGGATAAACCTGCACATCTACATCTGCATAATGAATTATTGCTTTGTTTTATGTGGCATATTAGCTTTAATATTATGACATAGTGGCAGGCAATATTATCTAGCTCAGACAGAGAAGGCCATTGTTTCTGGTTTCCATTCCACATGCTTTGTGTGGATCATCTATTTCCATGTTAGCCTGATATTTAACAATCACCTAAATACAGACCCTACAGGGGCATCCCTCTGAACCTACAAAGAGAAGCTGGGAAGCAAATAATTTTCTAAAGACTCGGAGGAAAGAAACCTTTGAGTTTCCAGTTTGTCTTTAATTTTATTACCACTACAAACACTGGAATTGCTTTAAAATTGTAACCAAGATTATGTTCCGAGAAAACTCACTGTATGGAACCAGGTTTATCTGAAGACAGCAGTATTTTACCACTCCCAGGCACATGGTGTGATTCTTGGGGTGTCCTATACAGGGCCAGGAGTTGGACTCGATAACCCTGATGGGTCCCTTCCAACTCAACATATTCTATGATTTTAGATATACCTTTTAATCTGTACATGACGCAAAAGGTTTTTTTTCTGCCATCAGCCACATCCTTTTCTCCTACATCCAGAGTGAAAGGCTTTGGCCAGATGGATTACCAAGATGCTACAAAAGAAAAAAAAAAACCCACACATTTCCTCATCTGAATTTTTACAGCCAGTCTACACTGGCTTTTACAGCCAGGACTACACTGTCCTCTCCCCTACATACCAGAAAAGCTACATTTTGACTCTTATAAGACAAAAAAGGACCCAAGACTCATCACTTCACCATGTTATCAACTTTAGCTCTCATAGAAAGGTTCAGCAAGGCAGAGGTGAGTTGGATCATGCAAGACTTGGCCTAAATTCCTCACACACCACCTTGATATTGCAACATATGGGCAGTCATATGCAGAGTCTACACCATTGGAATAACTCTTTTCTGCATGGAATCTGAATTTGCTAGGGCTAGAAGACCTGACTTTAAAGATGAATATACTCCAGCTACTTCACTTGCATTCTTAGGTGGCAGTACTGTTGATTCAATTAAAACTTATTTGGATTCAGTGACAGACAAAAATGAAAATTTTCATAAAATCTGGCAGCTTCCTGAGTTAGGCCATCTTTCAGTTCAGATACTATCAGGTGTTTCTGAAACCACTGAGTACATGGTACGTCATCTTAGAGATTCCCTACCGCCCTCCATTAGAGTAGGAGAATATTTTGGTCTCCTGATCAGTCAATTCACTGAATGAAGACTATGTGGTAATTGTACCTGCCACAATTATCCCACTTACAGAGTCATAAAACCTGTCTTGGATTATATTAAAAGATGGTGTTTCACTTTGCCACATTTTGATTTTCATTCTTTTAAGTTAAAAGATGGTTAATACAGAAGTGCCTCACATCTTTCTGATAGGGAAGACTCTGCCTAAATATGTTAGTTCTTAAGCACTTTTGGAATCCTTTCAAAGAGCTTTACACAGTATACACAACATGACTACTTTTCAAACATATTTGGGCAGACAATACTAGCAATGAAGAAAAATTTTGTCAGCTACAAAATATATGATGAAAATTTTGACTACACATAACTATTTTAATGCAATTTCCTTACTGCATAAGAATCCCAAAGTGTGTATTAAGAAAACCTCAGAGTGAAGGAATGAGAATATCTCTGAAAAGCAAGTTCCCGCAGAGGAAGCTGAGCCAGTAGCAGGGGAAGTTCCCTATGAGTGGAAGCCCTTCAGTGAGATTTTATCTTCAAACTGCAGCATCATGAGAAAGCAATACGAGGCAAAAGTGCAAGAGGTGTGGACAGACACACTAAGGGTAAGATGGACACCTGGTAAAGTTACTTTAAACCCTGATGAAAATCCAAATGACGGTGATTTTTACACTACTCCTTGAACTAAGAGCTTACCCTGGGCTTTACTCCCTCGGATTCAAGAACATTGAAAATGCAATTTAGAGACAAAATTCAAATGCTCATTATGTTATCTTCATTTTATTGATGGAACGTGTAGGATATAGTTCTTAACAAGAAACTGTACGGAGTACCACAGGATTATCAGACTATCTCAGTGTCTTATTTGCTTTTAGTGTGATATTATAGTATTTATTATAACTAAGTGTCCAGAATAACTTGCTTAATTCATTTAAACTAAATTCTGACCAGGAATGAAAGTTACTAAATCACCAAGGCACTAAAATGAAGCTGTGTACTACATTTGTAGAATGCTTTAATATATAACCTATATCCAGTGACTTGATTTTTCTTGATCTCATTGCCCTGTACTTTAAACCTTTAGAGGATTCAATCCAACAGTCCTCCATGACTAACAAGCTATTTAATTCACCAATGGTTTCCTTCATTATTTTACAGTTGCAGCTTGGGTAAAGCAAGTATATGTTCCGACAAGACTATAAGGACTCTTGTAATAACACTACTAAGAACAACTAGCGGGTTCTTACTTAGAAGTAATTAAAAATCCCTGAAAGAAATGCATGCTTTTCATTTGTAAAAATGCAGCAAAGGCTGTGCAAACTAAAGATTGGTTGAAATGAAGAACAAGGTTCTCACATAATAAAAGATTTTACAGCTATTATTATTATTATTTTTACTGTGCATAAGTGACTTAGAGGTAGCACAGGTTTATCCACAGATAATTCTTGCTGAAGACCTACAGGACTTTCAAATGTAGCCTGGACATAAGTGAAAGAAAATCATTTATACCTGATAGTTATGAAAGGTCATGAGTGAAGAAATAAATTCTGTGTCTTGTAGGCCTAGCCTTAGGGGAGGGAGAGAGAGGGCACATTAGTGCTACAATCTGTGTAGGTCTTTTTACTTGAGTACATATGCATGTATATAAAACCACAAAAAACCTTATCAAACAACAATAAGAATTTACACTTTTATGTATTCATCTTTCCTATTCTCATATAATCTTCTTTGGTCTGTACTCCTGCATTATCCCAAGTAATTTGTGTTTGACTCTTTTTATTTCTACAGTTTCAAAGGCTGTCTCACTGTCAAACAGCAAACTACGCTTCCTAAATTCTAAAGTGAGAAGTAAAAGTAATTCTCAAATACTAAATCTAACATAAGCATGCTAAGGAAATTGATACTCCACCACAAGAAATGCACCTGCAAACCCTCCTGCACAGTAGGTCATAAGTAGAATGAATTTAAATGGCCTCATCCCCACCTCATTTGTGAGCAGAAAAATGGGACTTATTATGCTCTTATGACATTGTAATTGAACTAGTGTGGGGAATCTTGGACAATTCAAAGCAAAGTTACCATTTTGTGTCGATGGGTACCCATCATGTCACATTTCTTGATAAAAAAAAGCAATATGTGAAGAGGTACTACAAAAGAAGATGCCCATGCCTGCAGCTCTTATTATACTTGCCTAAACAGCAAACAGCTTTGTATCCCAGTCGGTTTCTATTCTAAGTAACTACCTTCACACAGGGCTACAGCCATTCAGAAAGAACTTCTTGCTAGTGGGGATGCTCCTCTTTGGCTGCAGCAAAACAGACTATGAACTCCACCTGCACCATTTCAAGTAAGAAACTCTGCAAGGTAAACTGATAAACTACTGAAAACTGATCATAGGATTAACATCATTAAACTATTTGACATAGTTGAACATCATCTAATAGCACACCACAATAGTTTCTGTGGAAAATCTCCTTTAGACACTACTGAAGGCTATCTTTTTGGAGGCTTAGGACAGGACTATGTGTCACTGGGTGTCCTATTATGGACACAGAGTTTATGAGGGTGCAGACAGCACCGTTTTTATATTTGTATAGGTTTATCACTAAATTATATATTTTTTGTTTCTATCTATGAGACAACTTAGGAGAAAAGTCTAAGGTTTCTGCAAAGTATGTGTTTACTATAAATTAATCCACTAAGAAAGTTAGGCAGGACAGGTTATTTTAAGAAATGAAAACTTAAAAAAAAAAAAAAAAAGCAGCAAGTAAAGAGCCATCTGTTTTGATTTATTCCATATTTCAGAGATGCTGCTTCTATAGGGAACAATATGCAAGGCATTGGAAATTCAGAAGGCACTTCTTTTGTGTATCATAAAAACGTGCTGCTAACCTACAATACCCTCATAGAAATACAATTCAATAAGGAACTCAGCTGGGAAGATGCTTCAATAGAATGACATGAAAAAATGGTCAATACAAGAATGATTTAGTTTACCTTACAAGGGATGTAGATGCTTTAGATAAATAGGGCTTTGAAACTTTTAAAATAAAAATCAAGATAAACACAGACCTATATTTTTAATTCTCACATATATTTAATGTGACTCTTTAGCAGATCATTGCCTCTGAATCATCACTTCTATCAAACCTATCACTTGAGAAGTGTTACAGTACTTAGCCCTCAGGGCAAAGATAAGTCTTCAGCATTGTCACATACAGTACATATATTGAGCCATATTATGCTGAATGGGAATACAGTACACTGTAGAAACAGTAGTGAATCTTGCAGAATATCCTGAGATACTTATCAAGCTGTTAAAGGAGACATCAGTCTTTTGTCTGTATTGCCCTTGACACATCATGAAGGAAAGTATCTGGAAATTCTTTGTTGAAGAACCCTCAGACCCCTTAGGTATAATGTAGGTTAAATGCTCCACAGATTTTTCAGGAATGGAAAAACATCTTGAAAACCACTATCTGAACTCACCAGAAAGAAATAAATAATGGCACTGAATAAGTAAGACTGAACACCTGTAATAAAATGTAAGTCTGAAAATTCACAAGCATCCTAAAACAGGAATAACTAAACCTGGACGTCCAGAGTACCAAAACCAGTCATCTCAACATAATGAAATCAGAAGCAAACTGCAAAAACCTTCCCCAAACAACTGCTAGCACCAGGACTTAAATGAATGATGGGAAATTTTACAACATTAGCATCCGATTAACATTATACATATTTTCAATGATGAATAATTATCTTCCTACATTCAGAATTTTCTTAACACACAGACTCCATGGCAAACATCCTGTATGTCAACTATTTTTTCCCCGCTATTTATTGCTTGCATTAAGACCTGCAATCTACTTACTCTACACAATTATCCTTGCAATCTTTTGGATGGAGAAGTTGGGGACAAGAAAACAAACAGAAATTTATTGAATGATTCAGAGGTGGATTTTTTTGTTTTGTTTGTTTGTTTTTGGTTTTTTTAATTTTGTGTATTCCTGATTTTGTAACATAAAAGAATTATGCAGTTAACAATTTTAATAAATGCAAGGGCTAAAAAACATACTTTTTGTTGTTTTTGTTTCTTTTCTACTTCATAAATGTCGTAACAGTAAACAAAACTTTCACAACATATCATGAAATAATATTTTTCCTTTCATATTTGTCCACATGCAAATCCGAGAAAAATTCATGGCTTTCCAATCTCAACAGAAACATACAGAATAAAGAAAACGAAAAATAAAACTTCAACATCTTCTTTAGATTAAAGAAAATAAAACATTAACAAAACAAGAAAATGACTTCTGGTCTCCAAAACGCATTTATGCTTTCTCTTATAAATTGATTTCACTGGACCTTCGGAGCGTAGAGATACATTGTCACATGCACCTCCCATGTATACTGCATTGGAACATGTAGAACGTGAGATGCCAGCACAGAAGCACGGGAGGCTACCAAGTGCCATGACTTCTACCTCTTATTATCTTGGCAAAAAAAATCTATTTTATATGAATAGGATTTTAGGATGTTTGAAACTTATTATTTTGTAACAAAGTCTTGATATAGAAACAATACAGGGAGGAAGGCATTGTGTGAACATTCTCACAATCAGCTTGTCTCTCCACCTTAGCCATGAGATGAAACAACCTGTAATTTCACTCTTAATTCTACTGACTGGAGTCAAGCAGAAATTATGACTTGTATCATACTATACATGGAGACTGTAATGCATATAAATACCCAAAGGGATTAGCTAAGACCACCAAACTCATTTCACTTATGACCTGTTCAGATTTGAAGTCAGTCTCTTATTATTACTATTTTATTAGAATTAACCATTCTTAAACAATTTATCCAGAGTGTTCCCTGAAGCATGCATTCAATCAATTCTAGACATTCACTTTTTTCCTGGACTTTTTTCTTTCCTCCTTACAACCACATTTTGTTCTATCAGTAAAGAAAAATATATTTTCACATAAGGGCACCTGAAGATCCAAACTATGCCTTTCTTATGTAGACAGCTGGTAGAACACACCATAGTAAAATTCAGTGTCACTTTAAAGGAGCTTATTAGGGCAACTTAATAGTAGCTGACTGTATTTAAACCACTTCAATATTTTCAGGATTTCCGTGAACTACCTTCCAGTCTCCTCCTTTTCAGAGCTCAGTCAGATGAGCAAAGGCAAGAACTGCTGCCAGCTTTTTCTTTGCCTTGTGATCTCAGTACCCTCTGGGCAAGGTTAAATAATATTATATTACATGTAGAAAATTCCATCCTAAATTTAGATTTTTTTAAATAAAACAACATGGAAAACCACTTGTCTAAGCACAGTGCAGACTCACTGAATGCAATGTAATCATCAAGGAAAAAAGCAAGGCCAATGTCATGGTCATCAATTTGTATTTTGACAATATAATGCTGAGAATTTGCTGATGTCCATCTAAAGGGCTCAGCCAACTCAGTCAAGTAAAACAGAAGGTACAGAGAGTTAGTAGTCCATTTACAGTGCATTCATCCATGTATTATAAATCAGAAGCTGAAAGCATCAACTCTATCCAAAGTACTTGTAGTATCACAGTTCTTTCCGTTGAATAGAGCTCATCTAGTTTGCATGAAATTTTATTTTTAAAAATTATTTTTAATAGAGTCTTCTCAGCATATAACTGAAAAAGCATATGATTTCTCATAAGGGGAAGCAAAGGGGCAGGCCACTGATCACTTCTATCTAGTGACTAGTGATAGGGCCTAAGGGAATGGCATGAAACTGTCAGAAGATCAAGTTTAGGTTGGAAATTAGGAAAGGTTCTTCACCCAGAGGGTGGTAAGACACTGGAACAGGCTACCCAGGAAAGGGATCACAGCACTAAGCCTGACTGCAGAGCTAAGGAATGATCCTTACAGGTCTGTTCGAAGTTGGCATATTCTGAGATTGTGTGAAGCAACTGGGCAACACTATCAGGCACATGCTGTAATCCTTGGGGTTTTGTACAGGGCCAGGAGCTGGACTTGATGATTCTCACGGGTCCCTGCCAATTGAGAACATTCTGTGACTCTCCAGTGACAACAGGAGGAGCAGCATGCAGGTCATTGCAGAAAGAATACCATTTGACATTTTATAATGTAAACTACCCAAATTACCTTCTTTCTATAAACATGATTGAAAAGACAACATTTTCACACACACTATGGAGCAGAAGAAATGACTGGGATGTAGAGCATCATGTAAAATTCTCAGTTCCTGTTCATTAGGACAGGTAAATTATACAAGGTTGGCAACTACTGAAGAATGCTCCTACAAACAGGTTTCTTATACGGTCAACAGGAGACATATCATAGGGTTCATGAAGCACTTTTTATAGAGCACAGTTGCACTTAAAGTGCCTAAAAGAGAACATTACCTATATTTTATTACAAAAGATTTTTTCTCATCAATCTCATTCAGTATTTCAGCTTCCCTATTGATTTTATGGCAGTTTTAAAACGGTCAGAGACTGAATCCAATCAAACCTGTTGAAAGAAGCAAAAACGATCAAACTGATGAGCACATATTATATTATTTACAACACAAATGATTTGGTTCATGGGGCTTTCCTCAAGTAAAGCAGTGGGCTGAAATAACCTACGATTAAATTATCTGGAAAGCAGTACACTGAATTTGAAGGCCTGAATTCACCATACAAAGATTCAGAACATGAAATATTATGAAGTCAAAAGAGTATTTCTCTCATTTTTGCACAGAGACCTGAGCAGACAAGAGTTATATCTCTGTCTCTATCAATAATTACAAATAAATACTTTTAGCTATATGTCTATTCCTATGCCAGGAAAATAACTACTTTATCCATCATATCTGTTTGAATATCCTTAGTTCTTCTATAGCCAGAAGTGTCCCATAAAATCTCTGTAGTCAGCTTAAAAAAATTACTTTGGCAAAGCTGAGAGAGTCAACAGTTTGATTCTACTCCACTTTCTACACACTTAGGTGCTTTAATCAACAGACCAGGAGGTCCTTCATGTTCAGTGAAGTACCTTGTGGTCTAATACCATGCTTATCATGAAGAGACAATCACAACACTCACAACACTTACAGGTCAACTTCAAATACGGAGTGTACGGAATTTAAAAGGATGCAGAGCATTTTCAAAAAAAAGCCTCTTTAGTTTCAAAAGGATATGGATATATTTATTTAATTAAAAAAAAAAAAAAAAAAAAAAAGGCAAGCAACTGAAAAATATCCAAATCTATAAGACCTGAAGCCTGCAGAAACACAAGCCCTACCTTCTCAACCCTGACTACCAATAGGAAGAGGTGTCTACTCACCTACTAAACAAAAGAAAATTCACTGTGAAGTTAGTCCCAAGTCCAGGCTGTCCTAGCTCTGGCCTGTTAGGATAAGAAAAAAGACCAACAGACATGCTGGGAGAAGGTGATAAGATGGGTTGAGATGCATATCTTTGAAAGTTCAGGTAAACATCTGAAATGAAATCCTGATTCAGTGGCCTTAGCAACAGTTTTGTTGATGACTTCATTAGGATTTCATGCCTAGAATAGGAAGCTTATTTAATTTCAACTTTTGAACACAACAGTAACCAAATCAATAAACAGACCCTCTTCTAAGGAAAGCCTAGGCTATTCTTTAATTTTCCTAGACTTCATATACCTTCATATTTTATCTTGGGACTTCAGGAGTGCTCTGAAAGTTATACTATAGGTAGGTTGGTGAACTTCATTTCTCTCCTAAAATACTGATATGCTTCTTCTCTATGACAGTCCAGTGAGCTCATCTGAGAGCAAAAGAATTAGATGACCAATAATATTCTTATTCAATAGGCTTGCTCTTCCTGATCTTTTGGAACAGTAAGTCTACTCCAAATTTATCTGTATTTTTTGGGAGAACAAGAAAGCCTGTGTGTAAATTCTGGGATTCACGATTTTTTTGATTCATTGTACTCTGAAACGAAACATTTCCTAGCCTATCAGTTCCATTCTATCTCCTTTCCATCTCTCCCTCTCTACCTCTCATCATCAGGATGTGGGTGCTTGATCACTATTTCACTCTTAACTATCAAGCAAAGGTCAGGCCCTAGCCTTTTAGTTCTTTCTTACAACCAGAATATCAGGAGTCATCTGACATCTCATGACCATAAAACCAGAACTTATTTTATTTAGCAAGTAAAGCCAACTAGGTTATTCAATGAAGCAAGCCTGTTACAAATGTTAACATAATTTGGCAGGATTTTCTTGCCTAGTGTTGCCATGCAGTTTAAAACAGATGGCAAAGCTGAGCATAAAAATCTCCCTTTAACAGCAATACCAATAACAATACTGTTTGCGTTATAGGCCAGAAGGCTTAATGGAAACTTCAGTAAAATTTTCCATGATAAACCAAGTGCTGAGATACAAAATGAGTTCAGCCTCAATTTTCTGCCCTATGGGAAGAACCATTCATTGTTACTTACTCATGAAAGAAGAAAGGTATACTGGAAAATGTGCAGGATACTTAGTGTAATTAAATATTCTTTCTAATATTTAATAAACAGTGATTGCTTCCAATGCAATCTAAAGATATCTTTCAAAGCTGCCCCTGCCCCCAAATGTTACTGGTTTTGACCTTTTAGATTCACTTATTTTTCTTAACTTTGCTCCTTTGGTCTCATTTTTTTGACATATCGTCCTTGCATTCAGAAGGAAAGTTTTACAGGAAATCTGAGAAAAGGCAGGTGAATTGACAGAGCAATACTACACTAGAACCATAAAGAATGAGTCTGCTGAGACCGAACTGTGATGCTGGTCATATACCAGGAGGCATTGTGGTTTCACTCTTGTCAGTGGGAGCTATAGGTCTGGGTGCTCTCTGTCCTTAGGCTGATCTAAACTCTTTGAGCTGCCAGGCTGATCTTCCAGTCGCTTCACCTCCTTCACAGCAAATGGTAGAGCCAAACTACAAGGAGAAAAGGCAAAGACATCTGGGCCCACAGTAGGGAGGCTCACAGATACTGTGATTGAAATGTTAGGAACATCTACATTTTCACTGAGAAGTTCAATATAATATTAGATGATTAACCTGAATATCAAATAATGTACATATTTGCAAGCAATTTGTACATGACCATAAACCCTCTGACTCAATGGAAGGACTGGGAAAGAGTTAGGATACAACCAGGATACAATTTTGCGGGTCTGCCTAATTTGTGATTTCTCTTTAGGTGAAATTGATTAGATGGATATTGAAAAGATTATTACCCTAATCATGACAAAAAGAAGTATCTGAGGGCTTTTCTTAGATGAAAGGAATTGGAGAAAGATAGAAGCCAGCTAAGGAAATTCATTGGAAATGTTGGTGAAAGAACACAGCACATGTGGGAGTTCCGAGTTGGGTAGTATCTAGGGACCACTAGTGTATGTCAGAGGTAACAAGGGAAAGTCCTTGTTTACTTGTCCTTCCTTACTGGAAGTCCTAGTTTGAAACAACCTCAAAATAACAATCTCTTCTTGCTGCTGATTTGTTCATACAAAGTTCCAACAGAGGTAGTGGTAAGAAAGATGCTCCCATGATAACCATCACTGCCTTTAGTAATATTTCTGTGTCATCTGTATGAAAATATCATATTCAGCTTGGGCAGGGAAAAGTCTGCAGGTGTTTATATTGTTCCCACATTACAAATAAATGTGATACGACTTAACTATATATTGTAGCATTGTCAGATTCATATATTCTTATTTTCTAATTCTAATGTCTGAGTTTGTGTTCAGGAGGAAAAGGTTTTATCAGTATAATAAAACAAAACAAAGTGTGTGACAGAATGTTAAAAAGAAGAGCATTATTAGTGTTTGTTGTACATAGAAGGTCATTGACAGGGAAGGAGTTTGCAAAATTGAACTGGACAATTGTGAGTTTTCTTGTAAAATCACAAAGAAACAACATTTAATATAGTTCAAGCACACCACCAGCACATGAATGATAATCTGGTACGCTATGAACTGAAATAGAAACTCAGAAGAAGAAGAAAGCTTAAAAGACCCTGTTACCATCTGGAATGCAATAAAAAAGGACAGAAGTGTCTGGTTGCTCTTGACAAGAAATAGAACTTCAATGCAATGACAGGAGAATATGGGAGGGCCCACAGATACTTTATACTATCAAAGGATCAAAAATGTTAAGGAAGTTTGTGTACCTCATCAGCTGCAAAAGAACAGACGTTAAATCCTTAAGCTTTATTTGTCTTCTCTTCAACCCACTGTATTTTAATCCTCATGAAAGACAGCAATCTCAACATCTTGCTCTGTTCGCTGTCGCACAAGTATTTATTTACTAAGGCCACTGGGGGAAAACAAATCATAGAGAAGAAATGGCTTGATGCTCTCTCACATCCCAACCGACACGACGCTTGAAAATATCACCTTGTGCACCATAGTCCTACAGTTTTGAGCGAACTGTTTTGTTATTTCAGTAGAGCGGTGTTGCAAGAAATAACATAGCCCCTAATGGAGTCCTTAAAAGTCTCCAATGCTCCAGAAAGAGGTATGAATTATCTGCCTTTCAAAGAGCTGGAGGTAATTCTTGCTTTTAGGGGAATTAATCATAAGCTACAGAAATAAAAAAATAATACACAAATAAAAAAATAATACCACAGCATATTCCAGGTACTGTAAAACACACATATAGTTACAAATAAATGGTCCCAAAATTACATGAAAGACATACACACAAAGGGATTTAAACAAAGTCCTATACTGTCATTGACAGAATACAGTTAGAATTACAGTAGCCCTTCACACTCCTCTTCTGTAATTAACAATGAACGAAAACCTCACTGCAGTAAGATATTTACTGCAGAAAATGTAATTTTCTTCTGTGCTTTTTACTTCATTATTTAAATGGGAACAATTCAGGTGCACACCATTACTTGAGGTCAAGACAGAAACAGAATTTATTTTGATGCATGTTCAGCTAGAGATGTTCAGTACAAAAATGGATTAAATAATATCTTCAGATGAAAAACAGACTGCAGATTTTGCTTTGACTTTCTTGGGGACTTTATTCTTTTAAAGTATGTTGGCTAGCTCTCCTGAACTACAGCCCAATCATTTTTAAATTTAATTTTATTAACTAATTTTTAACCCACCCACCAAAATGCCATTTCTGTGATAACAGCATGTGCAGGGATTCCTAAGGGATATGGAAATTAATCCCACTTCTGTGAAAAGACCTTTTAATAACTCATATGTTATTTTACCTTCTGAGTTATCAGTAGGCTTTCCTTCAATATTTTCTAAGGAAATGTCCTTGCAGTTTGAAAGGGAAGAAAAATAACCAGTAAAGAAAAAGAATAATAATTCAGGAGTTTGTTCATTGTATGCAATTTTGAGCTGGTTCTACAAGGCCATCAGCTTTTTAAACAACCTTTAAAATGATGGTCCAACAAGCAACCTCAGATCCGTCAAAACATTCTGCAATATGTGTGCCCACATACAGGGTTTGTTGTAGTCACCAGCATTTTGTTTGCCCTTCTGAATGCCAGCACAGTAAGATTGTGACTGCTGCAAATCTTCATGTTTCCACCTTCCTCCCTTGCTCTTTTCATATGCACATATGTCACTGACAATTTCTCCTCTTTCCCTCCTTCCTTACATCCTTTTTTCAGTAGTGCTCATGGATCAATAAGACATCATGGCACTCTACGGAGCCTGAGCGATTTCTCATACAATGGCTGCTGTGACCATGTTTCAATGGGAATTGCAAATCCCCTTTTAAGAAGGAGCTGAAGGTATTTTTGGCCACTGAGCCACTGCTACTAGAGTACTAAACCTGAGAAAAGGCCCAGAAACCTGAGCTGCTGTGGAGCTTGAAAGGAGCTGCTGCAGCCACGACACTTGATGGATCTTAGACTTGATTACAAGAGCAGACTACTACCACCATGATTGATGAAATCCTGCTTCAGAGAGAAGATGAGGAAACAATGAAAGCTCCAACTACTGTGCTGCGTGCAGGAGGGATGGAGGGAACCAAGGCAGAAGGGAAGTAGTCAGGAACTTGATCTAATGAAAGGGTAGCACATAGGTTTATGGGAGCTGAGAAGAAAGAAATTTTTTTCTCCGTCAGTTTTCTAATGGGTAGAAAATAAGAATTATATGAACTACAGTCATCAGTTTATAGAGAAATCTATTACTCTCTGGGATCAAAAAGTGAGCACCAGTTGTGAATAATGGTTTCAGCCTGTGGCTTTGAGCATTAAATGCCATTTTTCAACCAGCAGGGCAGTAGTTTTCCACTATCACCTCAACTGCAGTTTGTGTTCAGTGTGCCAGTGACTCTTTCTCCCTCCATCTACACCCTTTTTTTCCTTATCTAGCTATGTACAAAGTTATAATTTGAAATTTCAAAGATGTTACTGTCTGCACTCTCTCTCATTGTGGTGTACTTTTAAAATAATATTTTTAATCAATGTCTTTTTCACAACCTCAGCCAAGATTAGACTCTGAAGCCAACAAAGAATTGTTTCCATTACTATAAATGAGAGAGATAACTCTTTAATCTTTCAATTTTTAAATACAAATTTTCTTACTTTAGGTTCAATCTTTCTATGTTGTTACTAATTAGCAAGGGGCATGTTCTGGGCCATATGAAATTAAGATTTCGTTTTAGTTTAATTTTATGTGAACACAAAGGGTATAGGTGGCTAATGTAGTGACCTTTCACTTCTGGAGGCTTAGACTGGAATTTGGTTTAGATTACACGTGAAATAAGTTTAATGGTCTCATCTTCACTTTTAGAAAAAACTGTTCTCATTTAAAAACCACTGTGCACTAAATTCTAAAAGATCCCAGTTTTTTCCTAGAGTAAAAAAAGTGCTGTATTAGGAGTTCTGGGGCTCAGAAGCGGGTTTCATTCGCAAGGCTGTGTGAAGATGTTGGTTTAGGATTGGTATTTGGTTGAATCATGCTTAGCAGTAAGGAATGAAATATATATATCAATTATATCAGCTACAAAATTCAAATTACCTCAAAAACTACACTGCAAACACAAAGGCACATACAAGATAATACTAACAGATGTGTGGCATATGACATGTGAATACTATATCTCCAAGAAAAAACGAATAGAATTTATAAATAAATAGAAGTGCTTGCACTTCTGTAATAATTACATTAACTAATTTAAAGCACACTTCTCCCCTTCTCACCCCCAGCCACGACAACAGCCACAGTCAGGTTATGCATGATCCTCATGTCATGTTTTTGGCCTACTGAAAGGAAAACATGCAAAATATATATACAGGCAATATACAGTGCCTGAAAATGAAACTGCTGTAGGTTGCTTTACCTCCCTTAATAGTTCGAATTTTAAATTGTAAAGAATCCAGACCAATGTATCATAAAACCTCTGGTTTATAAACTCTACACTCAATTTTATGCAGCATGATTACCATGCACTAACTGGAGCGAAAAAATCTCTTTGATGTGGGACCCAGTGACTACTAAATACTGGATTGCAGCATAGTTTGAATGCTGATCACTTGTATACTACATAGATAGTATTTGGCTAAACATAATGATGTAACAGTTATTGCTCAGGCAAAATCATTGCTTTCAGTTCTTAGAGTCATTTGAGATTTGTTTCTTGAAATAAATACAAGATTGCAATCTCATTTAAAAGTATATGCTGAGATAATTTCAATTTCAAATGGAAGATTTATTTTTCTAGCAACAAAACAGCCTCTCTAACTTGCCCATTAAAATTTGCTTCAGATTTAAGTTTAGGATGAAAGTCCTCATCTTTTCAACATATTACAAATTTTACAAAATTTCTTTGAAATTCTTTTTCCTTAGTGTTATTCACACTCATGAAAAACAGGAACTACATAGCCTTTATCAACTGCTTTTTACATAAAGGTAAACCTTTAACCATAGAATGGCGCAAGTTCCCTTACAGAGAATTGAATTACATACATGCATATATTTCAGAAAACATAAACAGGAAAACTAAGCCAGATTTCTTTGTGGTCTGCCTTCAGCTGAGCTGAACACTAAATTAGCCCATCCAGAGTCCCCAAGTGGTGCCCTTGAATTGTCTGCTAAGGAGAGAATAGGGCAATCTGGGGGGGAGGTGAAGGGGAGGTGAGGACCTGATGTTCAAATGCAGGGAGGTGTTGCAAATATCTTAACGAAAAGAAACTGCAAACTTTATCCTCTGTGCTCTGTGATAAAGTTAATGTACTACAAATACGAGGTTTCACACATTAATGTAAGCAGAATACTGTCATTACCAAAAGTCCTCTTGGAAGTTGGGCTGCATAACAGATAGATTTGTTAAGAGACATAGTAAACATGACTATGTTTTCCTCTTTCAGGATAGACCTTCTTCTTTCTGTCAGTATGCTACAGAATAGCATGGTGTTCTACTTTTCGCAGCATTAAGACTGCAGGTATTAAAAGTTAGTTTAATGTAAAAATTGGTCTGTAGAAAAACTGAAAATTTGCATTAGCTCCAGGTATTTTCAAGCACACCTGAGATGGAAAGAACTTTATCAGGGGATGGCAAAAGCAATCAATGTTTGTCTTCAATTTGGTTGCAAAATTTTATTTGGGGTCCTATAAATCCCCTACAGCACAGCCCTTACTTAATAGGGTAGTTGAACAAATAATGCTAAACTTGAAAAGATGGGGACAAAAAATTTCCTCCAATTTCTGTGGTCAATAAAGGGAAAGTACTTCTTAGGGACTAGCCTACAGTGCAGGGAGAGCTGCACAGTCCTATAGAAGGAAAACAGATGAAAAAAAACCTTTATAAACATACACTTTCTTAACAGAAGGCTAATTTTTAATTATGAAAGTGTTATTATTTGAATAGCATAAGTTATTTAAGAATATTTCCACACAAACTGCATACCCTGAATGTTACAAATAAAACAGATCAAGGTTAAGGGACAGTGTAATTCTAACAAATCTAGTGACAGGTTAAGATCAAGGGATGTCTTGACATTCTCCTCAGAAAGGTCAATCTAGCAGGTCTGCGATGTAAAAATGAAGACTCTGCCATCATTGCCATGGCAAAAGGTCAGACACAAGCTGATTGGTGATAGAATTATCAAATTAACCAATCGATGTGTGTGAGTAATAGATGTAAGCAATCCTGGGGGAGAGCCACAGGGCAAATGCCAGCTCATCAATAACACATTGCCTAGGAAAAAAAGATCCTCTCTTCAATCCATGTCCTTTACATTAGCAGTGGTATCAAGGAATTAAAAGAAAAATCGAAAACAACAGCTTTAAATATGCTTTCAAACTGTATGCAGCATTCAAATATCTTTCCAAAATAAGTTCCATCACACGTTAGGGTAAGTAAGAGCTTGCTAACAGTCTAAAGAAAGGAGGCACCAAGAAATCCTATTCTAAGCAGGTACATTCTAAGACTTCAGGATTTTTATATGTCTGACACTAGTATAGACTTTATTAGGAATGTTATTTTACCTATGGCAGTCATAGACACATAACTCTTAGATTTGATTGTGTGGCAACTTCTGCATGGTAAAATGAGAAGTAGATCACAGGTACTCTGAGGATTTTATGAATATGGTGTAGCAAGTATACAAAGAATGTTTTAGCTCCAAGTAATATTTTAATGTGTATTATATATACTTCTTTGTATCTGACTGTTATTACGTGAGCTTCTATGCAGTTCAAAGGGTTAAACCCTGCAGAAGCTCTATGCAAGTACAGAAGAAGGCAAACAATGCCTTTACATAGTGGAAGAGGTCTTTAGGTAAGGAAAACAGAAACAAAGAACCAACCTAGTAGATAAAAAAATCTGCGTTCTTGAGCTCAAGGGACATACATCTCACAGGACATACACTGCAGGAAAACAGACTGAATCCAATCACTACACACACATACACACACACACACATATATATATATATAAAATCAGTAGGACTGTCTAAACTTGGATGAAAATGTTAAGCATCAGGGTAGATTAAGTGCATAAAAGCTGCTTTGTTATTTTAAGCTTTTTTTCTTCATCGCTGTGTTTCTAAAGATAAACTGGAATGATTTCAAGACCCTCACTCTCTAGTGATATTTCCCAAAGGGAGATGTACATTTGGAGCTCTAAAATCTCCATAGCACTGCCTGGAATTCTGGGAGAGCAGGTCAGGGCATGCACCTGGGGCTATGCTAGGAGGGGGCTTTTCTCCAGCTAAACACAGAGCAGCAGCCTGATCCCTGTCCAGTGTGTGATCCACTGAGATACAGAAAAGGCAAAGGTAAGCCTTATCCTGCACATAGATGAGTCAGAGTCAGGATGTCAAATGTGACAAAGCCCCTCTCCATGTCAGCAATAACAGCTGCAAGGAAGGCAAACATAATACCATGATGACTGTTTCGTAATTTCTTATTCCTTACGGTGACATCCATGCTTCAGAGAAAGCTGAGCACAGAGGTCTCTTCACAATGAACCAGAGCTGGGTTTACCATACACTACTTAGTCACACCCTCAAGAAAAGCCTAGAAAGGACCACTGCCTTGCAAATCCTCTGCCCAATTACCCGAAGTCATTACACCTGTTCTTGCTCTCTATAGGCATGCTGCTCAGTCACTACCATAAGCTGTTGTTCCTACTTCTCCTCACATAGTTCTGGTTCTGAGAATCTTAATTTAGCTCCAGTGATGCAGCTATTATCATGGCAATATGATATTGCTATTATCACAGTAGGAATGGTAATATGGTAATACTGAGAGTAAGAATCCATTCTGCCATCAAAAGGCATGCTTTATTCCTATTACTGTTAATGGGAGCTATGCACAGGTATCAATGGCATAACAGGTCTGTAAGCGAGAACAATTATAGCCCCCACTGTGAAATTCACTGAACATAATTTTCATTTTGCTTTTATTATAGAAATACATAACACAATAAAAAAATATAACTTATTTGACTAGGATACTCATTTGAATATGAGCTAGTTTCCATAAAATATAAATTGTATTCTTTTAAAAGAACTGGAGTATTGTTTAAAAGGCAGTTAATATTCTTCCCTCAAAAAGTATAAAACGCATAGAACCATTTTAGATTGTGTATTTTTCTACAGGAAGTGCAGAGTTTTTGTCAGTGAACTAACAGCATGGACTATAGGAAGAATGGATAAGTACAGCAGAACTGCATATCACTGAATATTGATTCAGTTTCCTTGAAGATCTAGCTCTGTATTGCCTTCCCAATATGCAACACCATGGTTGGCAATGCCACTTTTAAACATTTGAAGATTTTAATATTTATTGTTTTATATTTTGTTTGATCTGCAGTTTTATGAGTATTAACATTTAGATCTATAATTTTAGTAGCTCCTACGATACCTAAAAACCTGACAAGATTACAGGTATGGGCTGTGGGAGCTCTGAGTGGTGGTCTGTCCAGTCACAGCAGCTCTCACTGGTAGTTTTATACTGCAGTAAATAATAAATAAGTTATAAATAATAAAAGTTATGCCTAGGTCTGCCAGAAAACAGAATGAAAAGTATCATTTGTTAGTGTTCCCAACTTGGTTGAAGTAAAAGAGCTTATGACATGAAAGGAATTAATCTTTTAATTTTTTGGTTTTTTTTTAAACAGGATACCTGCATTTGTATTCTCAACAAGAAACAAAATTAAAAGACTGTATTACTTTATACATCAAAACTACATATTGAAAACTAGGTATTGAAAGAATCTCACATTGTGATATGCAAATTTCTTTATAAAATGTAAAATAACATCCCTAGCATTTTAAATATTAAAAATTACCCTAAATTCCAACACAACAAATAAAATGATCAATCTGTGGTGACCAGTTCTCTTTAAAAGTATTCAGGGATTTTAAAGAAATGAAGTTTAATCCTAAACCCTGGTATAGATCAAGAAGATGGACATATTGGCACATATTAGGTGCTTGAACCATGATTCAAAACATTATATGGGCTGTACAAGATATTGGTCATCACAGGGACCTTGAGGCACTAATAATAACCAAATAATATAAAGTAGTACTCCAAAAGTGAATGTAAAAATTAGCAGACTAAGACAAAACTGAGCTCTTATAACTTCAACATAACTTGTGCTATAACAAAATTCAAAGACTTTTCATGTGCTAATTCCCCAACAGTTCTATTTAAAACAATCTAAGTTTCAGTTTACTAGAAGCTGATGGACTGACTTATTTTGGATTGTACTGCTGTATCATTTGCAGGCTGTGAGTACACATGCAGCCTTTGCTATTTTATCAGTATTAAAAATGACATGACAATGCAATGAGATCTGGTTTCTGATGCTGTAAGTAAGCTGTCATCCTTCCCTCAAACTCTACGGAAATATGGAATATCTAAGCACCTCTGAACAAGCTCACGGTTCTAGATTAATGAACAGCATTAACAAGGCACTGATGTGAGGAAATACATCCCACTTACAATGTCACTGCGTACTCCTCAACAGACCTGGGAGAAAAATTAACAGAGAAAAAGCTAATAGGCAGAAAAAGTCAAACCATTTTTTTTCCCCTAACATCAATTTCAAGCCTAGAAATATACTTAATAAATTTCCTCAGAATTACAATGCCAAAATCCTATTATTATTTAATACTATAAAATATAGAAATTATGAAAACTTGGAAAAAAAAGCCCCTATACATTTAATGGAATATTGTTTACCTGTATGTGGAATAAATGTACACAGGGTAAGTCATTGTCTCCAGCAATGGGTGGACACAAAATCTATAATATCTTATTACTCTGTCTTTGTTTTATGGAAAGAAAACTTTTTTCCTTGGAAAACAGGACTGTATGAATACAATAAAACCAATACAATGCTAAATCCTCCTATAAAACAGTGAAGACTTTTGATGAACCGAATGTAATTCTAATTAAAAATCCTATTCTGCAACATTCAGCTATAAGATTTCTAAAATATATGGACAGCACTGGATTTGTACAGATGAAAAATCAATAAAAAACAGATCAACAATGTTGAGAGATTGAATAGGATTTGCACGTTCTGTTTGAATCTCTGGCTCAAAATCGTACTGCAAAACAAGCATGTACCACTCAGCAGGAAACACTGGAATCTAACCATCCACCCCTATTCTAAGCCTATCCAATTTACAATATCTTCTTGGGGTTGCTTTTCTAAGGTTGAAACTGTAGCATTTTCTTGTGTGCCACAACCAAAAGTAAACTACCATTTTAACTCAACCACTGCTAAAACAGAAAGTGAAAAATCATATAATGTTCACCTCTGAGTGTTGTTGTTGCAGAGAAATACAATTAAAAAATTGTATTAATACACACTATAATACTCTCCAATGTAACAAATAAAAAAATATGGTGTTTTCCCAACTGCAGCAACATAAGCACTATTACAGTTCCAGTTCAGAATCTGGGCTGGTTTTTGTCTGTTTGCTACCTTTCTCACCCTGTAAAGTTGTTTGAAGAGCACAGTCACTGAGAACCAACTCCCACTTCACTATCAGCCAGCACGCTCTATCAGCAAGCCTTTACCTACTCCAAAGAATATGTCTGAGTTGCAATTTCATATAATCTAGCTTTGATGTTGTGTAACAATAGTCCTGTAAAATTAAACTTATAGAAGAATTGATCATTTGTGTTCAATAGTAAAAATATATTAAATTCTGCCTCTCTATTTTAAAGAGATCACACAACCATGAAAAAGAATGAAGCAAGTCTCATGAAGACTTTGTTGCTTAATGTATCCTGTATCAAAGCTGAATTTACATAGCAGTTAAATGGCAGTTGTAAATAAATGGACAGTATTATAACGATAGGTAAAATGAAGAAAAATCTCACTTTTAGATATCTCTGAATATCAAGCTGAAAAACTAATGGTATTATTACTGCCAGTATGCTTAATGTGTCAGTTGAAGGCAGGCAGAGTTAAAAAACTAAATGCTATTAAATGTTAGTGGGATTTCATCCTCAAACTTGTCATCCTCTGAAAATTGTAATGGAAGAAACACAGAGAGCTGAATGCTACCTACAGTCATATATTGCAGCTCTTAACAGAGTATTTTGTCCATGTATTTACAAATAGTACACCCCAGTAGTGTTGTAGTGGTCTGTAGAATTAAAGAGATGGTGCTGAGGACCTTGTATTTAATGCTGTTAGCATTACAGAGGGCTTTACTTCCCACAAGATCTAATCTGCTCCTCTGGACTGAATAACAGGCATTAGCAGCTGGAGTGCACTAGCTGATACCCCAGGAACTTGTGTGCTTTCGTTTAATTCAAAAGGAATCTAGCTCAAGTGTTCCAAGCCTGCTCCACGATGTGAAGTGAAACAAGGTACGTGGGGGTGACGAGCACCACTTCAGAACTGCACCCCTGATCTGAGTAAAACACTGATGCAGATTCACTGTCTGTCAACTGCATGGATATGGGTACCTCTATAAATGTTAAAATTTTTCAGAAAATTCTTTCCCAGCAGAGACAAACTTCTGCCAGGTTTGATCTACTATCCCATGTACCATTAAACAATATTTAAATAGTTGTGTTTAGAGGAAACCACTTGTATATATTGTATTTGTTTTAAGATTCCAAATCTATTATGGTTTCTTGCAAACAAAACTTGTAATTTTTCAAAATTAAGTTTCACCCTATTTTTGACGCATTTGTACTTAGCCTTTTTTTTTTTTTTTTCCCAAGCAGCAACTAGTCTCTGACTCTTCAAAAATGTCATCTGCTAAGTAGAATGGGGGAAGTTGACTTCATATTATTCCTTTTGGAGTTCACTTGGAGCTCGTTACCAGTATAAAAATACATCATATGTGTTTCTAAAAAACGGTGTTTCTCTTCTTTTTCATTACTTTCAAAAATTCTTTATTGCATTTTTAGATATGGCATTACAAAGTAAATAGATAAATTCTTAAACGAACCATGACAGCATAACCATGTGATAATGATGGGTGATAGCATCTTCTTGTGTACCTCACTCAGCCATTGTGAGGATTAATTAGTTAATGGTCATAAAGCAGAGTGCACATTCAAAACACTTTATAACTGCTAGATAATATTACATGTGATATACAGAGCAATACCACTACTGCATATGGCATAAAGTAGAAGCACTCAATCATTATATTAACCTGAGTCTTTCAGGTAGTAGAATATGTCAGAGGGAAATAATGGCTGACTGCTTCACAAGTACCATTAAACCTTTCAGACAGTTATTCTCTTTGCGTGTATACATTGATGCCTGTACGTAATAAGCACCAAATACCACTAGTGAACTAAGGTAAAACTGCAAACACATTTCCCAATTCATCACAATAATGTTGATAGTTTGGATGATAGGAGTGTTTATTAGCTTCCTGGTACATTTATCTGGTGGCTCACTGAGATTCTGGGACAAAGTGGGAACAATGGCCAAAAATGTAATATTGAGACCTAGATAAAAGTTGGTTCCAGAAATGAATGTGGGTAAGGCTTTACTAGAAAGTTAAGTGGCCTCCTCAGCCCTTTGACACAGCATTAAGAGCAGTAATATTGATGTTATGTAAGATGCTATGGTGTCAACTGTTTTTTGGGCAAAGTTTAGAGCCATTTGCTAGTCCATGCTCATGCAGCACCTAGCACTGTATTCATGATTATGACTCTCAGGGCTTCAACTGTAATAATACTGACAGTAATAGCAGATATAAACTGAGTATCATTCAAGCACACAATTCTGAATACAAGTTCCATATTTTTCTGAGTACTAGTAAGGTAAGGGAAATATTCAGGTCTTATCTTAGTTTGTGATGCTGTTAGTGAATGTTACAGTCTTTATTCAGGGAGACAAGGTCTTTCCTCTGAACCAAAGGAGTGAAAAACCCTTCTAAGAAATCAGAATTAGATAAAATAATAAAAAATTAACTTTACTTTTCATTAAATATATACATTTGAAATTTGAGCATGCTGCTCAAGAACTTTGCCTTTCGGTGAAGGGGTCTGGGTTGGAGTGGAGATGACACTTCTGAAGTAGGATGAAATTCTCTTTTAGATTTGATTCTTTTTAATTACTCTATAACTTCAGCAGAAATTTAAAAGAAGGAAAAATTACTAAAAAGATCCAATGAAGCACTATGAATGGAATTGTTGAATCATTTTTGAATGCAGTCCCTGATGCTAGCATAAATTTAAATCACTTTAAACTGGGTAAATTATATTACAACTATAGCTCAATGAAATACAAGAACTTCCCCAGGGACACAGATGTCCTTCACAAGGTTTATACCTCGGCAACTCCACTGATCCCAATGAAACATCTTTTTGCTAATTTTGAGCCTGAAGCTAATCCAAGGAGATAATAAAAAGCTGGTTGAAAAGTGAATGGGATTCAGTTATACAGGGATTCATAATGAAAATTCAGGATTTCTTGCCACCATGATTTGTTAAGTTGTTTAGGGACAGATCTGTTAAGAGTCTGGGGCAATTTCAGATTAGATGAATGCAGGTGCATGGTTTACAAGAATTCTAATAAATAAACTCACTGAATTCAACTGTATTTATTGCATTTCTTGTTCTGGTGGTTGCTATACTATTATTGATCAAGGTCCTTACATTATTGTCCTGAAATTATTGTCGCCCTATCTAGAATAAAGATAATAAGGGATTTCCGAATGCTTCACATGTTAAGTTTTTCAAGGTAATTCTAACAATATTAGATGTTCATCTGTGAGATCCAGATTAAAGAAGATGTAAAATAAACTATTTTACTGACGTAAATTAAAAAAAGAAAAAAAAGACAGCAACTGTCAATGTGATTGGAATTTTGGTTTAGTCAGTAGCACAACTCCAACGGATTTCAACGGGATCAGGTTTAATCTCAAAGAACAAAGGCTTTCTAGGTGATAAACTCTACTAATTTGTTATAATTTCCTTTCTACCCACATCACTACTTTTCAAACATTTCTAAGTAAATCACTCATAACATTTTTCCAAAGGTCTCTATCATAAAAGCAACAGAGTGAATGCAAATGACAAATTCATTCTCTTCCCTGACTCTTTCCTTAAATCTTTTCAACATGGAGTTACCTGGAAATCCAGGAACAATATATAACAAACATGCCAGATGCTATATGCTGTGACAGCAGTGTCTCCAAAGGCTTGAAAATTTTCCGTAAAGCTAGGCACATCCCTCAAATTCAAACATGTACATGCAGAAATAACACCCATACAGGACTGCAGCCGCAGACCTCAGTGACGCTACCTGATGCATATTTGGTTTGAATCCACTAGCAGGTAGGTACTGTTCACCCAATTCCTTTAAGAGGTCATGATGTTATAGGTGCATTGTATTTCTCAAAAAAATCTATGACCAGAGACATATATATACATTTAGAAGCAAGTTTGTTTATTTTTGCAGTCTTCAATCTAAAATTTTATTTCTTCTTAATAAAAACAGCTGTATGCATTTCATTAGATGATTTCCACTAGATATCTAATGGTAGTAACATGGATTAGCAGTTGGTTCTTCACCCACATTACAATTTCAGCCTTTATGCAGTCACGTTCATTCCTTTGGTACCTACATATGCTATAGAATTCATATCCTAAAATCTCTGAGAAGAACCTGTAAAAACAATAGGAAATCAAAATTCTGTTTCCTCTTATCACCTTCTCTCCAATTCTTAACACTTGTTTCTGGTAAGCTAATTTTCTCTTTTACTTTCTGTCTTCTGCAAATATATTTGAAGAATCTTTTATTGTTCGCCGATATATTTCACACTGCAGCATTCAGTATTTCTTTGTGATCTTCTAATTATCCTTATAAGTTGTTCCTGCTTAGGCCCGTAGATCTTCCAGTCCTCTCCTAAACATTTCTTCATGCTTACATTTCTTCAGAAGTCTTCATTTTATTGCTCATAGTAACATCTATATTGCTATTAACCACTTAATTAGATTGGCTGTCTTTCTATCATTTCTTTTTTTAAGGTTTCTGTCACTCTGTATGCAGTTATTCATAAATATGTGACCTTGCTTGTACATGTACTACTGCTGCTCTCTGCTTTATAGTCAGATAGGGTGATGCAACTTTTACCACAGGCTCAGATTTATAAGGGATGCATTAGTGTGTGCAAACCTATTGGCAGGTAAGTAATTACATGTATACGGATGGAGCAATCTGACAGTTTAGTCACTAGCTCCAACAGTTTAAAACCAGGGCCATCTTCAAGAGACAAAGGAAAGGAGAGCAAACACAGAGACAAGCCATTCTATTTCTAAAACTAGCTCTACCTACCACAGCATCCTAAGGATCTACAAAGTCACTCCCAAGGTATGGTAGCATCAGATTGACATAATTCCTCCACAAAATGGAAGAAATTAAGGTAGATTACACCCTTTTAGTCTATAACAGGATTTTGAACCTTGTTCCACATCTCTGGAGCAACCTTTGCAAATTTCATGGATATAATTGCTCTGTGTCTGCAACCAAAGCAGAGGAACTCCACCAATACAGGTTATTTCATATGCACAATGGCACACTATAGGTCGTAAAATGAAAATAAATTATAATTAAATGAATATGTCTTCTAAACCAGGCAAAGGCTTCTAGTATATTTTTATTGACAGAAAATTAAGACACAGGGAGCTTTTGATCTTAATTATTAGTTCTCTACTGTGATTTTTTAATTAAAATAATTCCTAACTGCCTTTAAAAACACCACCATAACAGAAAGAAAAAAAAAAAAGAAAAAAAAAAAAAAAAAAAAAAAAAAAAAAAAAAAAAAA